>NC_139770.1:12960359-13447649 GCF_965231275.1 Zosterops lateralis | reverse complement strand
TAGTCATTTTTGAAAATTTTGGCCTAAGCTTACCACTGATGTTGACAGAATGGGACTTGTGTACAGCTCATTTAATGAATTTAGATACCTTTGTAGAAATATCGTGTTGGCAATAGTGATATTTATAGCACCTTTATACCCTGGACAATGCCACTGTTCTTTGATATGAACATTCCCCATCAATGTACCTCAGAGAACTGAGGTCTTTTAGGAAACTAATGGAGATATTTAGTTAAGAGCCATAATGGGTAAAAGAGAGAGCACCCCTCTGACTTTTAAATATGGAGCAGTGAGCTTACATGAGTCCTGAAATTCATAATAATTTCATATTTATGACTACATATTTTTCATTTGGAAGTCATCAAGAAAAGGTCAACTGAATTAACAGGAAAAAATAATTCTTATCACAAAACTATCACTTCTGCTTTTATGGTTTTACTGAATCCATAAATTTAAGTTTAAGAACCAACAATTCCTAAGAAAACAGGCATGGAAAGTCCATTCTGAATGATTATAGACCTGATGTTCTCAGAGGCGAGCAGAGTGACCAGGCAGTAGCTGTGTCTAGGAGCTACAATTGTGACTTTCTCTGCCCAGCAGCCTTGCTGTTTTGACATACAGCTGTACTAATACTGCCATCATCCTTCAGATCCCTGCAGCTGGAGAAAGGCACAAGCTAGATCTGCTTTGATTTAATACATAAATATCAGTTTTTAAGGTGCTTCTTTCACATGGGCACAATACATAATGACTCAACACTGTAAAAATTATGAGATTATGATTTGTGTCATTCAAGATACAGTACACAGGTAATCCTAGAAAGCTGGAGACTGACAAAAAACATATGGGTAACTCTTAAAACTGTTCACTATTAACAAGAGAAACATGGTAAGCCACTGGGGAAACTTGACTGAATTTACATTTTTGTAGAGTTGTTGAAGATGTGTATCTGGGCATATTGAAGCAAAATCTTACACATACAGCTAGTATATTCACATACATTGGCTAATATTTTCAAATACCTAGGATTAAAATTTAGTCCTAAACTGATATTAAGTTTCCTAATTATGCATGGCTGTGGACCTCATACTCATAATTCTCTGCTGATGTCAGGGCTTCCAGTTGGACACTGCCTGTGAATAATCAAGCAATTTTATTTAGAAGCCTAAATTGGGATGTAATAGTTTAATGCTGTAGATACCTATAATGATTTTTGTTTCATTTGCACGTGTCTCTGTTTGAAATGTTAACTATTCTAATTTATGTTGTGATAATATGGCTTTTACTTTTAAAAACTTGTTTTAGTTGGAGAGATCAGTAGAAGCAATAGGTGTAAAAAAAGGTGATTTAAAAGCTCCGACAAAACTGGGGTTTACTTACAGGGAGCTGTATTTTTTTTCCTGACTCTAGTCATAGGTGAAATTGATGTTCTACAGTACACCCTGTACTTCAATTAGTTAAAGACTGATTTGTCTAATGGTACATTAGCAGGGGCAAAACCTTAATGAGTCTACCTACAGCTTTGCACATTGACTTCACAAGGGATTTTCATGATTAAGGCTCAGGAGCCGTGGGCCACACAGGTCAAACCATATCTTGCTGCATATGGGAATCCAAAGGTTCTCTCTTTTTGTTTTGCTGGAGTTGACTCAAATCCACTGTGGTCCACATATGAAGAGCAGAAGCAGATAATAGCTGAGTTGTGACAGGAAACACAATCAGCTCTGCAAGTGTTAATAGGCACGAGGCAGTGGGGCAGGCTGGGGCAGACTGGCCCCTGGTGAATGTCCCTGGCCACTCGCTACCTGCACAGCCACCAAACCACTGTCATCACTACTCAGGGATCTTTGTGTGTGGGGCATGTTGGAAAATGAAGCTTTTTTTAGATGTTGAAAAAAATAAATTATTGGTGCCAAGTTTATAGAAGGATGTATTATTGCTCTATGACACCGAACAGGAGAGTCAGGAAAAACGTGGATGTTTCAGTCCTTCTGTGGCAACTGTAGAAGCCTTGTGTGCCTGGGGCTCGGCTGCCTTAATCAATTGCTGTGCTGGGATGACAGAAAGGTAATTTTTGCCTCTATTCTTCCTTGTTAATATTCTTTTACCACCATGCAAGCCCAGAGTGCTGCTGTAGGCGTTGTGGAGCAGAAAGGGTGGGTCAGAGCCATGTGGGTGGCAGGGAGAGGGGCACAGACAACTCCCCAGGCACTTTGCATTTCTGGAGACAGGGATACCAGTCTCTGCCCAGAACAAGCTCTGTTTTCTCTGAGGTTTACAGAGATGCACAGAGATTTAAAAGGGTGCAAAGCAGGCATGACAGTGGTTCCAAGTTGACACTATGAGTAACAGAACTGACCTGTGCATCACAGAGGTATGAGCCAAGGTTTGTCCAAGTGTTGAAGAAGCCCTGTGCTCCCAGCAGTCCATCATCCTCCCTTCTCTGAGGTGTTCAGCCAGGGTGAATATCTTTTAGGGTACTGAGGACACTAATGTGAGTATTTTTTGTGTGAGAGAGCTGATGGGATGGTCTTAGTTCTGAAATTTCTGAATTGATAATGAGAAACTAAAATCCTCAATTTCTTGCAAAAACAAATCAAACCCATATACTTTTTCACATTGGATACTGGTGAAATTTTGTAAAATTAAGCTCTCCATTTAATTGTCTAACTCTCCATATTAAGACATCTTTTTGCCTATTATGCAAACATTCAGGTAGATTTATATTAGGTGCATTATAAAAAGTGGGGATAGGTAGTAAAGATTATATTGATGTACATAAGACAGAAGACAACAACACATGGAGAAAAAAGATATATGACTGGCTGGAAGCATTGCAAGCTAACACTTTGCTAACTTGCCACATGTGTACATCACATAAGCAGCTGAAAATATTTAATAGTGGAAGCTCACACATCTACAGTGCATTCGGTTTGGGGGAAGCATATGCAGCTGTTACAGATTTAAATAGTATTTTCTTTTCCTGTTGGTGACACTGAAGAAAAAACATACCTATAACTGAAAGATTATATGTTAAAGACAGGCTACAACAAGGCATGACGTGGAAGTAAAAATAAGTATTAGGAAGAACAAAACGACTGGATTCTCTGAAACTGCAAACATAGACTTTAAATACAGAAAAATCTCTCCTTTCTCTCTCTCTGGGTCTTCCTTTGTTTAAGGACTTGCTTTGAATGACTTTCCAAAATGGGCTACTAGCACAAAATTTAATTTGCACTATTATGAGGACACGCAAATTATATTCTGTGCACCAAAACTTTCAAATGTGCTATGTCTGTGTTATTTATTTTTAAAATAATGATGGTTAAATAACAAATGCTATTACTTTTAATGGTTCCAGTATCCTCAGAGCTTGCTTACGACAGTCTTTTCATTTCCCATAAAATCAGAATCTATTTTAATTATATAAATGCATCCTCCATAAAAAGTAGTGCAAAATGCTTTGCAGAGAGAGATAAAGAAAAGAAGCAATGTTTTATGCAGATTGTCACAGAGACTCTTAGGAGACGAAAAACAATCTCTGAGGATAGACTACCATGAACATAAGAAAATCAGAAATGAAGAAGAAATAGCAGCAGAATTGTTTTTGAAACATAGATTGAGTTCAGGAGCCACAGAAGAAGGGAGAAGGGAAGGGAAAAGAATGGAAGAGAAATGAGTTTTGTAACAACAAAAAAAGGAAAGGAAATTGCAAAGTTTTCTGATGAGATTTAAGAACAAAGACATTTCCGGGAGAGGAAGATAAGGCAGCAGCACAAAAAAGGGGAAGAACATCCATGCAGTGTAGGAAATCACAAAAGAAAGAAGAGTGGCTTAGCTTTTAGTCAACCAACCCAGGAATTGGAAAACCCAGATACTGCTGTCTGGGAGCCTTCTGTCTCTCTGGACTTTCCCACCTATAATATGGAAAACAGGTGATGAGGCATGAGGGTCTCAAGAGAATTCTGAGAGAAAAGCCTTGAAGGGGCTATGGAGCAGTTGCACAAAAGTAAGATATGGCCTGTTGATCTTCCTTGGTGAGATATAAATGTTCAAGTGTTCTTTATAGTTGATAGGTAAATTATTTTGTAGCAAATTACAAGTAGTAGGAAGGAGCTGTGACTAAGGCAACATAGAACAGAAGGGAGAACAAGCAGAGCTGTGATATTTAGAGTAGATATAGTGATAAAAAAGATAAAATTAAGAATAAAAAGGCCTAGGGGGAGAATAGGGAACAATGAATTTTAATGAAGATGAAAACTTCCTTCAAGGGAGCTGGATAGATAACTTTTGTTGTAACTGGAAGAAAAGCATACCAGAAACACTGAGCCAAATGTAACCTTGTGTTATGCCAGCTTTTACTGTCTTTCTCCACAATACATATTCCAAAAAGAAATTAAATCCTCCCACGGAGAAGCTTTGAGAGGGAGGTGCCCCACAGGTTGGCCAGAGTTGGCTGAACCCAGAAGGGTGAAGATGGAAAGGGACCCATCTGAGACAGGCAGAAGTTTTGTTCCTCCTGTCATGAGAGGCAAATGATTAGGAGCAAATGTGGAGCAATGGTTTGCTCTTTTGTAATTTCCCCTAGAGGTTACTTTCCCCTCCTCTTCCCTGGAGTCCTCAGAGAAATCTTTCCTGCCCCACCTGCCAGTGCCTGCCTTGGCTATATTGATGTGATTTATGTTTGTGGTGTACTAAATAGTGATGCAATCTGTGCCATTTAGTAAGTATTATGTATTCATGTGTTTAGTAAGGTGAACCAAAGGAAATGGCTTTCTGCTGCCAGATCTTAGAATGTGCTGAGGAGATACAGAAACTTCCAAGAAGAGCAGCTAGAGCAGAAGAGCTAAAGCAGAGCTGTTTGACTCAAGAAACAAACATCACCAAGCATTTACAGAAGTGAAGACTCTCCTAAAGCCACTCTTTAAGCTATACTTTTACTGTATCCATTTGGAATAAATTTTAGTTTGTTGCTCAAAAGCTACAAAGTACCATAAAGCCAGATAACATAATTCACAAGCATGGTGGATCTTTCTGAGGACTTCCCAAATTAGCTACTCTATACTTTGTGAACTTTTACACATGCCTTACTTCTCTTAAAATGTTTCTTTTATCTTCTACTTTACATCTTACTATATCTAAAAACTTGAAGGGGATCACATTTAATAGTGGAGTCCATCAAGTGTAGAGATGAGAGAAGGAGAAATGGGGCAGTTATCTCTGTGCCACAGCTCCATCCACACTCTTTGAATAACTCTGCACAATGACACTTGAATGAAAGCCTAAGTAAATTCTGGTTGATAACTGCTTGGAACAAATGTGGAACAAAGAAGCTATGTTCTACTCTTTATATGTTGGAAGAATGAACTTGTTGCTGCTTGATCAGTTCCTTGTCCTTCTCTAGTACTTGAGTTCCTCTTTTTGCTGAGAGAGCATGCAACTTTGGCGTTCAGGGTTGTGTTGTATTTCCTGACCTTTGACACTTTTTTCCCCCTAGAGATTTAAAGGAGTTAATATGGGAAGCAGTTTTTGTCTCACTTTGGCTTTTAAATAGCAGTCTATTTATTTCTCATTCAGCAAGCCTCAATTATTTGTTTGTAAAAAATCATTTGGTAATGGGTTTAATTTATCCTTCATGTAACTACACTGGAAAACAATAACGTTACACAAGAGATGAATTTAACAAATATATAACTCTTGTAGGGACAAAAGGAATTCTTTCTAGAGCTGTGTGAAAGGTTTATTATACATGCCTGATTTAGTATATTTCTACAAATCTGAATGTTAGAGCCCATTTGCCTTTCTTCAAAAGTACTTAATCTGAAACCAGGCCCAAATGTTGAACCATCACTGGATTTTTTAAGAAAAAGGATTTGATTATGCTTGTGCTGAGGTTGTATAATGCTTGCTTGCTCCTGGCAAGTACTCCATTCAATATTTGCAACGTGACACAAAATTGGGCAAATCCATGCAGCTGCCCAGCAAGAGGAAAACTCATGTCAAGCTGCCTGACGCCAGGTTCTCAAGGGCTGGGTGAAGTGCTGGTGCTGGTTGGGAGATGGACACCAGGCAGGGCTGTGTGGCCTCTGTGCCTGTTCTGGTATTATGCTTTTTGCCCTAGTGTCTGCCAAGACAATCCATTGATGTGTTAAACAAATGTCTATCACATCTGTAGAATGCTGTTCTGTCTCTCCTCTTCCCCAAGGATGGAGCACACAGAGGCAAATGTCTTACTTCTGGACAAATCTTTGATTCTTTGAACCGTGTGCACCCCGACACACTTGCGATACTATGTACAGTGTAGAGTCTTCCTAAATTCATGCAGTGTCTGTAACCAAATTTTGCAGTGACTCTGGTGAGTTTGATTTGTGTTCTGAGGAGGTAATGCCATGCCATGGAGAGAGCAATAACTCATGACTCAGGACCCAGGATTCTTAATCCTGGCTCTGCTGCCAACCTGCTGCGTGGACCTAGGCAAATCACTTGACCCAGATTCCCAAAGACAGATAAGCACCTAAGATCTTTAAATAGTGACATCCAGGACAGATTTATTTGGAGTGCTGGATGCAACTTATAAGCAGTCCTACAATCGGGTTGCAGCTGGGTGACTGGGCAGCTTTTTCTCCTACTTTTAAAGCTAGATCTGTTCTTCATCTACATTCACTATTTCAGCTCCATCCAAATGCTGAGATAATGCATTTTGCAAGGAGCACCAACATTCTACAGTGTATATGGAAAACCATGGAAAGACTCTTTTATGATTGGTGGCCTGTAAGTGAGATTTTAAATTAGGTGCCCCACTGCCATGAGAACCTGGGGTTTGAAGGTGTGCCTATATTTAGAGTATGTGTAAAACAGATACTTAGGTGACATGGAGGCAGAGAAGTGGGAGTTACCTGGCTCATTTGATAGTTAGAAAACCAGCCTGGGTGGTGAAAATGCAAGTTCAAGTTTCTAATCCAAGCCAGGTATGCTAGGGACGATTTGGCCACAAACTTCAAAAAGTGTCTGAACCAGTAAGGTACCAGAAACTCTGTGAAATACCTTTTCATATTTTTTTGGGAATTGCAGGGTAGAAGGAAAATCAAGCATGATAACTGAGTCATGGATGAGTATTTTTTGCCTAGAGTCCAAGGAGGCACCAGGACAACATACCCAAACCCCATCCTTTAGCCTGGGCATTCCAGGCTAGTGTTCCACCAGTAGCAATCAAAAGGGTCAGTAAGGAGAGGAAAGGCAGCATAGAGTTAAAAACTGTGATGTCTTATGTGTCTCTGAAGAACCACCTATGCGTTCTTCTAGGTGTGTGTATGATGTGGTTTTTTTTTTTTTTTTTTGGGTTTTTTTTTTTTTTTTTTTTTTTTTTTTTTTTTGTCTCATCAAGGCAAGAGACACTCTCCAGGGCTTTATTGGCATGTGTGGAGGTGACCCTGTACACAGCAGAGAACAACCTTGGACCCTGCTGCCACAGCAGTAGGCAACACTTGTAACATTTGTATGGGAAGCTTCAGGAAAAGCAGGGGTATGAGGATGCCAGGGTCCTTGGAAAATCACATATAGATGGTGCACAAAATAAGCATTCATGCCATTCAGCTCTGGCAGTGTTCTGAGTAACATGACAGAATTTTGAGGGGTTCTGTTTCTCAAGATCAAAGTGGTGAAAATATTCCGAACTCCTCAATGGCCTGGAGAAGCCTGGCACTGTGCAAGATGGAGTCCAGGTTAAAAAAACCCCCAATGTATTTTATGAGTAGATCCGGAAGCAAAACAGCTGACTGCCTCTCACAGCCAGGCTTTTATACGTGGTCGTAGGGTATCTGGGAACCCATGAATCCACGCTGACATCTGCACACTTAGAATCATGATGCTGCAGGCCCTAAGTATATATTTAGACTGCATCTACAAACCTTGCAGAAAAACATTAAATCAGCAAAATGAAAAAAAAAAACAAACAAAAATGAGACATAAAAATGAGCTGGCTACTCTAAAACACAGATACAGTAATTATTTCAGTCTTTTGCTTAGGGGTGTACCAACTGTTTACAATTTACTGTTTGGCAAGCTGGGTGTTCTCATTTCCCTCATGGTTCAGGAGTCAAAAACATATGCTACCTTTAGTAATGAACTCTTCCAAGATCTGAAACTATCCATATTCATGTCACAAGAAATGTTTACACAAGAGCAAAATGCTCCAACATCAAAATAAATCAGTAACATCTCAGAGTTTATATTTCCATATGCTTCTTTGGCATAATAAAGCAGGCAAAGGGCTGCTGTTGTAAAATGGAGTTTAATTAAAAACAAAAGAAAAAAAAACTTTATCAGAAATCATGGGCATCCAAAAATCATGCAGAATAATGCACAGATTCAACGTATTCTAAAGATTTATAATCTATCAATAGAAACAAGAAAATGCAATATAATCATATCCTCTACACACCTTGCATATTTTCCATATTATGTGCATAAATTATACATTCATTTTCATAATTATGGTAACATTCTAGTTTTCACATAAACTGCTATTACTCCTGGGTACCAGTAAGTTTACATCTACCAAGGCTACACGCTAATTACATTTTCTTTTTATAATGTTATCTATTTATCAAGTTTAGTTTCTTAATGGAAATTAATAGACTAGGTCTCTGCAGAAAAAAAACACCCCATAATCAGGGGTAACATAGTGTTTTGGGTATTTTTCAGCTTTCATGTTATTCAAGCTTAGAGAGCTTGATTGGTGATTATGGTGTATGAAATAAGTTATAAAACCAATGTCCAGGACACGGTTGGGAAGGAGTTAATGATTTCCCTTTTGCTAGAGGAGGTCCACAGCTGCCTGAACTGAGTGCAGGGATTTTCAGGGTAGCCAGCTGTGGGGATTTAATTGATTCACCCACCAGTCTATAAAGGGGGGTACCACAGGGTGACTCTAAATCCTGCTGTGATTAAGGGAGGAGGACGTAATTTAGGGTGGGTATTGTAGCCGTGAGAAGACCTAAGCAGGAATGACAAGACGGGTAAATACTTAATGTTATTTTCTTCTGACTATAGTGTCAAGGGAAGAAATGAAGATATTTTGTTTGGTTGGTTGGTTTTTATTTTTTTACATGTGCTTGAGAAAAAGAGTGCTCTTTCTATTTTTCTAAGACTTTATTTTTCTAACTTTTAATGGAGCTCTGTAATATTCTTGATTGCATCTAAAGTTAGGGCAGCAAGAAAGCTGGAACTGAAGGGACATCAGTGGATAGTGTCTCAGCCAATTGCAGCAGATGAAGATGAGTGGATGGGTGTGGGCAGGAGTGAGGAATAATCCCACAGTGTGTGGGATGCTGAAGGAAATCTCCTTGTCTATATATATACAGGAGGGTGAGATCTTAAGCAGTCTTGGCGTTCAGATCGGCAATGTACCTGTTTGCTGTTCAGCTGAGTGCAGTAGAAGGATTGTTTACCTTCCCTGGACACTTGACTGCTTTGAACAACAGGGTTATCAAGGCTTGGTTTATCCTCTGGGTGGGTTTCCCTTCTTTTTCTCTGTCTCTGAATCAGAGTATTGTCAGAAAACTGCAACTTGTTCTACAGGGACAGCAGTGGCAGCAGTGGTATTGTAACACCTTCTGTAAGAACCCCCTCTGACTCTATTTAGATTTGATCCTCATTTTTTTTCCTCCTCACCTGTAGTGAGAGGAAGTTTCCTTCCTTACCTCCCTCTGCCTTGAGGTTTCCCAGGTTTAAGCTGGGTAATTTACCTGAGGAAGCAGACTTTATTCAGGGTAAGAAATTTTACATAAATGTAAGACATTAATACCTAGCAGCACCCTATTTTGAATATTACAATATGTTTAGTTATAACATATTCTACTTCTAACATACTTTAGAAATAATTTATATATTTCGAGCACTATTTCCATCTACTTTCTCCTGCTCTGACAGTAACTCTGCTGTAGTTGAAATGTGAATCCAGAGAGAGGATACCACAGTCTTCATTCAGCAACGTCTATCTAAATAGCATGTTGTATCTGAAGAATAACAGTCAACGTTTATGTCTAGCACCTCATTCTAGCAATTATACACTGCTTGTATAGAAAATAAGGGTCTCTGGGATGCAAAAGCCTAGAAAAGAGCCATGCTGTATTCTGCAAGGCATTCAGAAGTTGCTGAGATGTGCTGCACTTCCATGGCTTCCAGTTAGCACATTCTTTCATGCGGCAGGCATCCTTCCAGGTCTTATTGGAGTGAAGGCTTGGATGTGTGTGCATCTTCCTTGTGCAACACACATACACTCCAAGACTCTTCTAAGTATTGGTGTGTAAAAGTTGGCTTTCACTGGTATTTTGAAACCTTTCACAAAGGGATTTTTGTAGAGTCCTGCTTCTATAGACACAATGTGTTGACTCAGGATATTGTCATGGTTGAAGTGTTCTCAGACCATTTTTCCCCTAAGATTTGAAAAGCTCACTTATCTTTTACCCTCATTAAGGTCAGCTACTGCCTATGAAATACCTTATGTATTCAGAATGCTCAGTGAAGTGTTAATCATTGACACAGGAGATGTTCCAAGTGTTGTGAGTGTTGTATGTTAGCCAAAGTCTCATTGGCCCATGAAATTTGTTCCAGATCCTCTGGCTATAATTTATTGCTGGATTATCTTTTATTAATCCCTGTTAGGTTGCTCTGCTGTTGTATGCAATGAGAAAGAAGATGGTACTTGTTCACTTAAGTGGCAAACAGAACACTGAGAAGTGATGTGCCTGTTAGATGGCAGCCTATTTTTTTTATTGGCCAAGATTTTCAAAAGGTCACTGACAGCACCTTATTCCACTGAAGTCTCCCAGGAATGTTTGAGGACACAGGGTAAGCAGAGACTCAGAACCTCCCTCACAGCTTTTCAGCTTTCCCTCAAAGCCAAGGGATTGCTCACCTACATTCAGTGAGTTTCTGATGACCCCAGGAATAACCTGTTATAAAATTGAGAGAACACCAGTCTTAAACTGTGTAAAACCCAAATTGGATCTACCATACAGAAATGGTTTAGATAAGCAGTCTTGTTCATGTGAGATTATCTCTAAACCGACTTATATTCAGTTTGCCTCCTGCTATTAAAATCTCAGTCACCCTTTGTGCTAATGCTTTTTCAAGATGTAGCACTGCTCAGAAACATGAAGTGTGTCCTGAGTATTTTTTTATAGTGGTCAGAAATAATTTCATAAGAGCAACTGCAGTGGTTCAGACGAGGGCTTGTCTAACATTACTGTTTTTGTTACAGTGGCCAAAATTGGTTGTCAAGGGAAGATTATACAGCATGCTCAAGGCAAATGTGTAAAATTTGTCCACTGAGTATTTTTCTGGCTTCTAACTATTCTGGCTCAGGGACTTTAAGACCACTGTGGCTTGTCTGTTTACTAACTCTCTCCAGCTCTCTTTTCAAGTACTTGTTAAGCCTGCTCTTGAACCCAGGAAAGTTTTGTTTCTGCCACATCATTTGGCAAGGATTGACATAATTTTGCTACATATGAATGAAGAAATGCTTGTTTGTTTTGAATTGGGATCAACTGGTTTCCTTTGGCCACTGTGTCCTGTACTGAAAAAAGGAAAGAGCAATTCATCTCTATCTCATGGTTGTTGTAGACCTTCATAATTTTTCCCCTAAGCCATCTCTTTTCCAGAATGAAAAGTCTTAGCTGACTGAGTCATCCCTTGTATAGAAACCATTCACCTTTATTGCTGTTCTCTGCATATTTTCCAGTTCTAAGACATTTTTTCAGGTGGAGGTCTTCTAATTAACCACAGTTTACAAAATATAGGAGAAGCATGGATTTGTACAATGACAGAATAGATGACTTTATTTTTGTTTTCTCTTCCTTACGTGTGAATGACCTTAGTGTTACCAAGTACCTTAGTGATATTTTCATGGTACTATCATAACCTCAATACTTCCTCTCCAAGTGATGTTGACTACCTCAAAACCAATGCTTTTTAGACATAGAGCAAGCACTGTTTTCCCCAACAAATATTATTTTACCTTAATCTGCATATTTGTAATGCAGCACCCTCAGTTATTGGGTTCTTGTTCCTGAAATTGATCTTCATTCTCTGACTTTCATTTTCAGCATATTTTGTGAGTTTTGTAGTTTCCATGAATATCTTAAACTGTATATCAAACCCAGTTTTCACAAACAGAAAAAAACCCCAAATATCTTTCTGCTGTATACATTTAAACCCTTTTGAGAAGTTTTGAAAAGAAGTATTGTATAGAAATAGTTCAGTGGAAAAGAGTAGTTGGTGCTCAGGAGCTGGAACAGATTTTCTGTGTAAAAGTGGCAGCATTTAAGAAAAATCAAGAGAAAAGGTTATGAAGAAGCATTAGGAAGAGTGGTGTGAGAAGAGCACAGCCAGCAGGAGGTTTACTACGAGGAAAGGAGAGCTGACACAGGAAGGACTGGTAGAGTGTGGTTCCTTGAAGTAAAGATGAAATACTAGAATACGATACAAAAGGTGAAAGGGAAACCACTGAAGGAACTTGAAAGGGAAATTGTATGCTAAGAAATGGGGAAAAATGATGTAATATCTCTTGATTTCACCAGGAAGGAAACAGATTCAGGATAATTTTTCAGGTATTTTCCTGGTGTTCCAAAGCACAGACAAGAGTATAAAAATGCAACACACTTAAGCAGTGCCTTATTGTGTGGGGCCCTTAAGAGCTACTGTGACAATAACTGCTGCTGAAAGGTTTGATGCTTGGCTTTGGCAATCTGAAGAGACCTGCAAAATGTCATCTGCTAGAAAACACAGAGATTTTAGAATGTCCTTTCAATAAGCTGGACACTACTGGAGAGGGCAGAAAACATCTGACTGTTTTTGAGGGAGTAGTAGCAAGCTGTCATCTGTATTCCTCATGCTGAGGGTAGATCAGAACCAGGACTCATCTTCATCACTCATAAAAAGAGCCTTGTGGAAGATGCTCTCTCTTCCTGTCTTTGCATTCCCCAGGACAGGCTTCCCTGACTTCAATCATCTTCTTTGTGATACTTGGCTCAAAGCCTGTATACGTGGACATTGTCTTAGCACTCACTCTCATTTGATGATTCCTACTTATGCTTTTAGTTAGGAAATTTAAAGAGTATTTGAGATTCTCAGCTAGTGTACATTGATGTAGACCTGTAAGCTTGTCATCTTTATCATATCCGCATCTTGGTTCCTCTATTAGAGGAAGTGGGAATGATGAAACCACCTGTAAAATGCTTTGATGAAAAATGCTTGCAAGAAGTGAGTATTTTATTATTTTGACAACTTTTTCCAGCTGATAATATCCATGAACATTTCAGTATGTTTCACTTCACCTATTCAAAATGGGGAGAGCTCTGGGGTACAAGGAAGGAAGAAGCAATTTATTACTAAATCTGGTCATTCCTCCTTAATAATGATATACAAAGGACTGGACTTTTTGACAAAGTATAATTGGAGGAAAGACATGTTTCCACCAGATGCATAGAATATAAATCAAGGTATCGTTGGGATATTTGTCAAGAGATAATTTGGGATACTAAGCTTGTATTTAAGGTGCTTGCTTTTTGTTTGAGGATTTTTTTTTTCTCCCTGAGAGGAGTATAAAATACCTTTAGGGCCACCTAACTATTTTTAAAAGGATTTCAGACTATTAAGACTGTATTTGAATGATCAAGTTCATACAGCCACAGGCCTAAATGTTATACCAGGTGGTGAGGCAGGAATCTATAGGAATATAATATTTTCTATTTACATTTTGATTAAACTTTGGAAGAAAACATTTTTGTTAGGGAATATCTTTAATTTTTTTTGAAAAGTACAGAAGTGTTTTTTTTACAGTGTTGTGTTAGCGCTCTCACTGAAATAGATTGATTTTATTTGCTATTCAGTACTCTAAAAATCAAATCACTTTATTCCGATCTTCTGTAATCTCACTTCTAGAAACGGAACAGAGAAATTACTAGAGATTTACATTTAAGATAAAACACCAACAGATAAAGTGCATGAATAATTGCGAATGTGGTGAAAAGTGAATCAAGCTGAGGATTGAGAATATTTCATAAAATATTGAAAGCCTGCAACTCATGCATGCTGCATAACAGTGTATGTAGTGACTGGCACCTCAGACCAAAGTGTTTATATATTTGGCTGCCTTTAGAAAGCATATGAGGCATTAAGTCTTAACCTTATCACAGTTATTTTAATGATGATGTTTTTATGTTTAATTTAACTGTAAATCATGTTAGTGGAGTTTTGACTGCTATGTCAGAGAGCTTAAAAACTGAGCTCAAGTTATTTCAAAAGCTAAGAATTTTTCTAGCCTGTGATGTTTAGTCAATATGATCCACTCAAGTGTGGAGCTGTCAGAGGACACCAGCTGATGGTGCTTAATCTGCTCAGTTTTGAAGGGAGGTCGGACTCTGAGTATGAAGTTAAATTTTTGATCTATCTTGGTTACTGTTAAATAGCCAATTTATGGATTTGTTAAGGGCATTAAGGGAGTCACAATGGCCTACAAAACACTGTGCCATGCCATAGTACATTTTCTAGTCAGATTTCCACAGAGTGTTTACTTTTGCTGTATGGGAAATGATTGCTTCACTTTAGTTTATTCACTCTGGTGCCTCATACAGTGCTGGGTAAATACTTCAAAAACCACATTGGCAAATTTTGGTTCAGATGACTCCTGCACGCCCATGTAAGCAATCATGAGGCTTTCTGTTTGCTTTCTTTTCCACAGGCATTCACACATTCAGTTTCTGTGTAGTCCAAGAAATACAAATTTAGAATGACTCTGTAGTTTTTGCTGGAGCATTCTTGTAGATCCAAAGTCACCCTCTGCTTTCCTGTCTCTGCTGATGTGCTCTTGATCACGTGTAAAAGATCACCTCCCTGTCCTATTCTCTACACAAATTAAAAATAAAAATCTTCCTTGGGACCCCTGAAGAGTTTATGGTCAAGGCAATGACCAGACTGAGGTGAACCTCTAGTAATGCTTTCTCTCAGCACTTTCTCACCATGCAAATCACACACTTTCAACATGCAGATTTTTTTTTTTTTTTTTGCCTCATAGATCATGATAAAAGGTTTTTTTACCTGAAAGTAAATGAAATTTTTGTTTTCATTTTGATTAATGAAAATATTTGCAAGATTTTAAAATGAAACTTGAAATTGCTGCAAGTTGACCTCTTTCCTGGCCCTGTATAACAGTATTTTTCATTCTTATAAGTTACATGATATTGTCTAGGAAGAAATTACACATGATCTTAATCTCCAGGCATGTTTTTTAAAGGGAGAAACTAGTAGAACATTTACAGTAATTAACATATTTTCTGTCTTCTCACTTTGTTAATGATATCTCTTTGAAGGCTGTGCAGTAATTACTGCCCACAGAGGTATGTACTCTGAAATAAATTAATGACCAGTGACCAGTAATGATTATAGATGTAATCATCCATTGTGGAATATAGGCTAAAATAGATACTAGGAACAGTGTTGGATGCAAAAATAAACTGCACTGTAAAGCACTGCTAAAATTTTTTTAGAAACCGATCAGAAAAATATAGAGTAACTTAATTTCTAATAATATGCTAATTTTAATAAATTTCCAGTTTTTATTTCTAAAACATTTCCTTAACAGACTGATACAATAATAAGTAAAAAAGCTAATCCTACACCAGCTATGTATTTTTTGTGAAACCTATTTTAGAGATATGGGTTTATTGTTAAATGTTCTTATTTGACAGATGAATTTTCAAACCAGAATGAGGACTTAAATTTAATTTCATATAAGCATGAGTTTGAAAAATCTCTACCCCTAACTTCTTTTTTGGCAATTTCACTTGTTAAAAAATACTGCAGATGAAAAAAATCTCCTGCTGTGCCTGTTCAATTTTGAACTGATATTTGCATACAGAATTAAAAGGTTTAAAGGTGGAGAGTCTCCAATAGACTAATATGTTCTTACCATTCAAAAAAAAGCAAAAAACACCCCCCCAAAGTTTCTTAAAAATTAACATTTAGTAAAGCAAGATCTTGCCTTTCATTTAAGGCAGCAATTTATTTTTAAAATGGAGTTAAAAAAAAATATCCAGTGGCAATTCTTTAAAAACTACACCGATTGAGAGCATGATTCTTTTTCGAACAGTGTAGTTTAGAAGCCTTGTTGAAATCCAATAATTTGGTTATTCTAGGAAATAGACATCTTAAACATCTTAAATATTTGACCCTTTGGCCTTGCAAAGCACATTTTTGCTTTAGCAAACCTTAATATGCCCAGGGTGGTTTGGATTAACATCTCTAGTGTCCTTACCTGTCTTTAGGCATCTTGGGTTACAGAAATACAGCTTTAGAAAATAAGCTCACCTGGAGGAGTTCTGTACTTTGCACCATACAGCAATAGCCAGTGTAAAAGTGGCCCTTTTCTTAAATTTTCAGTGTTCTCATCTTTGAAACCATGAATTTTGGAGTTATGTGTGAAAGAAGAGATGAATACCCATTGAATTTTGCCCCGACACCTTTATGTTCTTAAATTTACCCAAACTGATGGATTTAGCTGCATTTGGAACACCAGTTAAGATACACTATCTCACAGTGGGTTAGATTCTGATTTTTCTTTCCAAATTAACGCCAGCATAAATAGGAAACATGCACTGCAAGTGAACAATATGGGAGAGGGGGACTCTATAAAATCCAAATGTGCATATAAACAGCCACAAGTCCATTATCTGAGAGTGGTTATGTCATCTTACACCAGCAGAAAACTCAGCCCCTCTACGTTTGATTCCTAAATCTCACCTTACATCAGATGTTCAAAGGTTCAGATGAATAAGATATGTCTCTGTGCAGTGTGTTTCAAATTAAAAGCTAGTGAAAAGCATGTCTCTCGATTTCTGGATGACAGTCTTGGAAAATGTGTTTCAACTGGCAGCTGCCCTCTTCCTCTTTGCCTCCACCCTCACCTAGAATCCAGCATCCAGCAATGTCAGAGCTGATCCACTCAGCAAAACCAGTAACCTCTCTGTGCTGCTTCTTCCCTGGTTTATTCTGGGTGCTGAGAGGCGGCTTTGAAAGGGCAGCATGTACAGGGCAGAAATATTTCTTGAGGGTATGGGAGGTTGTTCTCTTGTTTGAAGGAAACCAAGACTTCCAACTGATTTTAATTTTACTTTTAATGTTCATGGGAACCAGTCTTACATGCCTGACTGAATTCAGAGTTTGGATTTTTGGCAGGTTTTTATTTGAGCCCAGCTTGGCTGTTTTTCAAAATGTCCAGATTGCTCACATTAAATCTGAATAAGCACTACCCACTAGTTTAATCAGAGTCATCTGGTATACCTCTAATTAGTGTTAGTTAAAGTTGAAATTCTTAATAACACAAAATTTAGCATTTTTGTGATGTATTTTGTAAACTCCTAATTGCAAAAACTGTAGGAGAGAAAAAATCTTTTGCAATATTATTCAAAAATTGGAATACATGAATTACGATGACAATAACAAATGGTAACAAAATAAGGATAAGTTCCCAAGAAATACCATCTTTATCCATTTAGGCATGCATACACATATGCAGTATTTTTGATACAAATGCATTTATGAACTTTAGTTGTTGTTCCTGCTAATACAATAATTGACTGTAACTGTACATTGTGCACAAATCAGTAAAAGATGTCCACATCTGGGAGTATTTCAGCAATTAAATAAGCATGAGACACTGTGGGTTTAGATGTAAATTGTTTCCTGGTCTTAACTCATTGCAATAAATGATATGTAAACAAAGTGTTATAAAAGTATCTTTCTGTTTGAATTCAATCTATGTTCTGCCTCAGCCAGGAACAGACCATTTCTGTGTTTTTGTAGGTTGTCAAAAATGAAGCTTGAAAATTATTATACTTGTGCAGTTATTGGCTCCTAAAGGATCGAGAACCCCTACAAATCTAATTTTTTGTGTTATGATCTATACCTATGTGGTGCTTGTTTATGTGGAATTCTTCTCTGAATTCTTGCCTCTGAAGATGCTTTAACTTTTATTATGTCAAGACATAGACCAATTAAAACAGCAAGCCCTGCAGTTTGATTGTTTTATTAAAGTGTTCCCCAAATCAGTAGTGCTAGATTTGACTTTGATTTTTCAGGTGTCTCTTCTAAATCCTAGAGAGCTGGTGAACCACACTCTTATTTTGTAGATGAGCTATTGTTTTTATATTTGTAATGTAACAATAGTGCAAAAAGCATCTGTTTTCTCAGGTTTATGTCTTCAGGCGTTCATGTTTCTCAATCTTACTTCAACTGATACTCTGGACATAGAAATATAATTTATATTCTTTTATTCTTTTTGGACATATTTCAGCTTCACTGTTCATAGATTCAATGGATTGTGATTACAGAGGGGTTTTTTTTTTTTGGTTTTTTTTTCAAGGGCATCTGTTCTTAGCCACAGCTGAGGATGGGGCCCACTGAGCTGACTGGAAGGATCCACCTAGAATTTGTTGAATTAAGTCCTTGCACCTGGATATAATTGTCATGCTGCTGTGCTGGGGTTTTCTTAAGCTACTGGTAAAACAAATTAGCTCAATTTAAAGTGGCATCCAGTAGGGAAGCAACAACTCACCTCATATAATGTTTTTCAAATAATTATTTTTCTATTGCCAGTTTTGCTTCATGAATATTTTCCTAAAGGCAGGATGAATTGTTAGATTTTTTTTTAATAGTTAAACACGAGAAGCAAAAAAAGCATTCTATTCTGTGTATCTGCTGAGTTAGAAGTATTAGAGTACTATGTGATTATTGATTTTGTGTGACTGTCTCTTAAATAAATATGTGTATAAATAATATATAAATATACATTAAAAGGAAGGCAACAGCAGATAAAATGCATTTAAAAATGCAATATCACAACAGCACATTTACCCTTCCAAAACCTCCAAAGCAGTCTCTGCACACACACTTCATGTACTTCTTGCCAGATTTAGCACTATAATGGTATAACCACTTCTACATTTGGGAAAGATTCATGCAAGTTTGGTTTTTTGTTGAACAGTAGACAAAGGTAGCCGTTTGTCTGACATGGGAATTTGTATAAATACCATGGGATCTCATTTCCTTATGTATTTTAGAGCTGTTTGAACTTGGCAACGAAATTCATGAGCTTCCTGGAAAGTCCACAAAGGTTCACCGCCTCAGTTGGACTTGCAGTGGCAGGACTTCACATGAATCCCTGGAATGTGTGCATCTGTGTTAGCTTCAGCTTTTCATAATATTCCCCAAATGGAGACTCTGGGGGAAACAATGAAAAATCACCTCTGCAGCTGAACATTTCAGAATGACTTCTGAAGTGGAAGAAACAATACCTTTACTGGTGCTCTAAATATTGCTGTTATTTTATTGGTAGGTGATGTGCTCATCTGGAGAAGAGAGGGGTATGCTCACTAACCATGGAGGATGGTTTTGGATGTGCCTCTGGAATAAACCCAGCTTCAGCTGTGACCAAAGATGCTGCTCATTTGACCTGGTCATGTCACTGTGGATACCAACTTAAATTACCAAGATGCTTCTCAGCTGGCTAAAAAATAACATGGACTGAAGATACTTCTTGTTTTTTAAATTTTAAAGTGAATTTAAGAATGTAAAAGGAGTCTTGGTCATACTCTTGGACCCTGTGGCAGAAACGTAGATATACATAGTATATCAGTCTCTTTGAATATTGGGTAGACTCAAATGCACCAGGAATGTGAATTAGGAAAGCAGCTCTTTTCTAAAGGATGGCAAAATGTCCAGAGATCAAAAGTTAAATGTAGAAGCTGCTGCCAGTCTTTCAGCTGTGCTGTGAATCTCAGATTTTGGAGGGTGTATGTGTACAGTGGCAGGGGCAAGCAGGGACACTTCTGCAGCTCTCAAGAACAGTTTAACTCAGGCAAGCATCAGCTTAAGGTGATCTGTGTGTGTCACCAGCCCTGTGTACCTGCAGAGCTGCTCTGTGGCCCCGAGGCCAGTGGGGAAGTGCTAAATGCTGACTGTCCTGCATGAAGGCAACTTTCAAACAGCAGCTGATTTCGAACTCAAGACAGTTTAAGGGTGGAGTGCAGGTGGTTGTTTTTTAATCACCTCTTTTATTAAAAAAATTAACTGCTGAGTCCTATTCTGGTTTGCAGTGCAGCCTGTTTTGTCCAACCCAGCAGTGTAACAGGCACTCTTCCATGGCATGGATTTGCCATTGCTGCTCCAGCTTTAGGCCCTGCAAAGACCTGGGGTGCAAAAAATGTACAAACCAAAAGGGGCCAGCACATAAAATAACACTGAGTTATTTCCCCTCTTCTGTGGAAGAGCAGGACATGGGAGAGAGCTACCATACCCTAACCCATTGTGCTGGTGAATTCCTAGAGCAAAGTTTTTCTTCCAACTGACACAGCCCTGAATCAATGCATATGAGCAGGCAAGAAAGTTGCTTTCATATAATATTCCTTTTTATAAGTTCATTTTTCATGAGCTTCAGGGGAAAGAAAAAACCTTCAGTTTTCCCTCAGAGAAGAGGTTGTAACAGGTGTGACTGGTGTAAAAGTTGCCTCGAATCCTTTCTGTGCTCCCTCTCCTGTCTTGGCTTCTAGGGAGGAGAAAGTAGGAAAAACCAGTAACAAACTGAGTTTAGTATTTTTTTCCTTATGTGATGATAGTCCTAGGACTACACATAGAGAGAAACTTCCAGTGGGAAATTAAGCTAAACTGAAAAGCATAACAAAACCCAAATGATCTCGACTGCAAGAATTCCTCCAGTGTTTTGTTCTTTAATGCTTATTAATAGAGACAATAGCAAAGCCTTTTCGTTATAGCATGGATTTTTGTTTAACAAACTCCATGTCACATCTTCTAATTTAATTATTGAGCTCACAATGTGGATAAATGTACAGACATGACTAATAGCATTCTCTTATAATTTCATTACAGAGTAATAGACGTGGTTTTTTAAAACTGATTTTTTTTCTTCTGTTACAGAATGTTTGTAATATAAATGAACTCTCACATCCTGCCTTCTTTTTCTCTTTGCCCTCTTTTCATTTCTTTTTAGATTTGATTCATAGAAAAATGCGAGTGATGGCTGCTACTGATTTGGGTCATCTGCATGTAATTCAAAAGAAAAAGGTGATTTTTTTTTTTTTAATTGCCTGTCAAGTAGTTGGGAAAGGTGTAGAAAAAAGTGGATTTATGCATAAAACAGAAAACTTCAGGTGAAAAAAGGGACCTTTTTTATCATTGTAGAAAGAATCCATCTTCAATAATTAACAGTCAGACTATCCCCACACTGTTTCCTCATGACATCTGAGAACTGCTGCACTTCTTGAACCAATAGCTGCTATACAGCAACCAGCATCAATCCTGAATGAAAAAATTGTCCCAACTGCTGGTGAATGGCACTCAGTGGGTTCCCCATTGAACTGTGCTGCGAAACAATGATGCACATTGGTAAATCACCGTGTGTGCCTTTCAGTTCTTATGCATATCCCATACTGGACAGCTTCCATTCACTCTGGCACCCACTGCAAACAAATGTAAGTATGCATCAGAGATGAAAGTGAAAATGCATATGTTAAATCCCAAATGGAAGCAGAAGAGTGTAATATATACATAGTTGCTTAGCAACAAACATGTTTTGGCCACAGGAATGGTGACATCAGTCAGAGGAGCGAGAGGGAAGCTGCTCTGCCCTCCTTGTCTCTCTCCCTAGAAGCTTCAGAAAGGTCTTTTCTTATTTCTTTCAGAGCAGAAGAGTGAGGGCTATTGTAGACATTTGTTTATGCTATTAATGCCACAAGCTGCAGGACAATCAGACTGGGAGCAGGGAAATCTGTTTTGCCTCTGGATATCTGCTGCAGTGGTGCAGGCCTTCCCATGCAGGCAGGTGCTCCATCCTTGCTGCACAGCTCCTATAGAGCCCCTCCCAACCAAATCACTCCCAGAGGAGAAATGAGATCTGAAAATACAAACTGCCACAGAAGAAAAACATTTTTGGCATCACTCACTCTGTCTTTGACCCTATCATGTCTTTCACGCTCCGATCATGGGTCTCTATTGTGACCCTTTCAAGCTCCTAGAAGCTTTTATTTTACTGATATTTCACATTCATTGGGCTCTATGCTTTTTCAGAAAAGCAAGAAATGTGGATTTCAGTAAATCACATTGTCTATGGCTAGTAGAATTCCTCTCATTTCAGAAGGCTTGAATATCTCTTGTCTCTTTTCCCCCCTTCCTGCACTGTCCTGCCCTGTGCAATGGGAGGCAAAGGAGGCAGCTGGTGAATCTGGTTCCAGTAACATGCACCCCTCCATGCCAGCGGCTCCTACAGACACAAGTGTAGCTCACACACACCGTCCATCATGCTTTCAGCAGCCTGTGTGCTCCACTGGCCCACAGCACCTTGCACATACAAGGAATTTTGCATCTCAGGGTTCAAATCCATCTGCTGCTTTGGAGTGCTGCAGACCCATCCCTGTGTGCACTGTTACTGAGTTTTTCCTTTTAATTCAAGGTAATTAATATGTTTGTTGGATCCACAGTGAGAGAAAAACATATCAGGCGTGCACTTCTCTTTGCAAAGAAGGCTTTCACGACCCTGTGAGACATGTGTAGGAATGCAAGATATACTGAAGAACTCAAGTGAAATTTGAAATAATGGATGAAAGCAGGCTTAAAGGACAATTATGGTAAAACAATGTATTTATTTCCATTCATGGAGCTTCTATGTAGATAGTTTTGTTTGCTCTCCTTTTCAGTGAATTCATAGAGCCCCTTTTTCACACACTAGCATATATCAAACTGAAGAGGTACAACCAATCATATACCACTTACTATGAGATATGTTTTGGGACAAGAGTGTGCCATTCTGAAAATATGGCAGAACTTGAGACAAGATATGGTGGTGCCTCTGACCAGAAAGGCAAATGAGGTCATTCTGTCAGGGTGGATCAAAACAGAAGGAAAAAACGGAAGACTGGAAAACAGGAAAAAGTGTGTCATGGATTCTTTCTGAGGAGCTAGAATATTTTCTTCTCTTGAAAGAAAAAGCATCTGGAAGTATATAGTTGATGTCCTCAGTAAACAGTTGAGGTGAATTCTTGTCTTCATTTTCTGTGTGTGACTTTAAACAGTTCTCCTAGCTTGGCTTTCAGAGTCAGTGGCTGTTCTGAGTGATCCTACAGAATTAAGCCAACACATGGATCAGAAGTTCATGGCTGGCTCCTCGGTTTCACCATAGGTGAAACTGGGCTCCCATATATAAATTTTGTGAAGTTGGCAGCTTGAGCAATTAACTAAAATTGGTTGCCTGAAGTTCCCCCAAAGAAATTCTCCTACCATGTTACTGCATTTTCCTCCTGTATGTAAACACTTCTTTTTTAATTTGTGAAATGAATGACTATATAGCTGAAAGATAATTAAACTAGAAACCAAAATAGATGTTTTAGAAGCCTGTTAGATTGCTGGTATTTTAAATGTGAATAATAAAAATTTTTAATGATTATTGTTGTCATTGAGTAACACGAGATTTTACAATTCACATTAATTACTGAACTCTAATTTATTTCCCAATGTATACATTTTAGTTTATATCTCTGTGACTCTATTCTTTAAACATAGGCTCAATTTGTTGTCAAGTATTGGCTTTCTTAGGACTACAATTTATAATTTTCCTAATGGGATTATTTTCTTATAGTTTACCACATAGATGGGCAGGTAGTTTCTTTTTTAAACAGACACATTTTGTTAAGGAAAGATTGCGACTCTATTCATGCTTTTAGTAGTGCTGTGAAGCTCTAATCAAGTACCTGTAAAACATATTAAAAGTTGTTAACAAATTTACATGTCTAAGAGTAAAATTCGAATTTGAAGAGTTATAGTAAGGGGAAAGATGGGATGGAACCACACATTTTCAGAGTATGAGTCAGCCTCCATGAGGCAATGACACTTTCATGTCACTTGGAGTCATAGGGATATTCTTAGCAGCTCTACTAGTCCAGTGACATGATTGAGGAACTCAGCTTTAAGCAAGACTTCTGAGACTGTTTTGCTGTGCACACAGGCCTCATCAAGAATTATTAAATGTCTTGTAGGAAAAATTGCAAATACCTCAAACCCTGTTTAACCTCTCCCTCTCTTGATAACTCTTGATAAATTCATAAAAAACGCTAAGAAAACATAGTTCTGATGAAGCCTTCCAAAAGATAAGTATTTTCCTGCTTGGAAAAATATATTTGGAGATCAGTTATCAATGAGAGATTGTTCAAGTGGAAATCTGTACCAAGCAGGATCCTGAGCTGTGATCTGTGCTCACTGATTAGGGTCAGTAGTGTCCTGGGTGCAAGAACCAATTGTATCCATTACAGCCACAAAGAACATGAACCTGGGAAAACTGCAGGTATGTTGGAGAGTGGAACTGGAAATCAGATTGGAGAAGTGATTAAAAAATGTTATTCATTGTGGAGAGAAAATAAAAGGTACTTACTGTATATACAGAGGAAAAGTTGGCTGCAGAATGGAGGGTAAAATATTTGATTCTAAAGAAAATAATAGAGAAGTTATGAGGGGTTCAAACTACATTTAAGTCTTCAATGACACAATGTGGTGAAAAAGAAAAATGTACTACTGAGAATTTTTTTTAATGAATGTAACCTGGAAGACAGGTGTATACATCCTTCTCCCTTCCTCAGCACAGGCAAGCTTTGGACATAAGTCAAGGGCTCCCAAAAAGGACATGAAGGAAAGGAGAGAATCCTAAGCCAAGTGGTCAGAACCAGAGAAATTGGAAAGATGGGGGCTGTTTACAGCATGCAGAGGGGAGCTTAAAAATCTTCAAATACCTAAAAAAGGTGCTGAAGAAAGGAAAGAAATTAATTAATATTTCCCCTCTGAATTGATAAGAAAATATAAACTTAGATTACTCAAAAAAAATTAGTTTAGGCATTAAAGAAGTCATAATTAAAGAACAGGTCAGATGTCATTAGGAAAATATGTGTATTTCCACTGCTGAAAGACTTTACAAAGTGCTTAAATAAACAGCTGTCAAAAATAGCACAGGTACAGCTGATTTCTGACCTCTTGAAATCTGTTTCAGCTCTGCTTTCTATTATTTTCTCCAAGTGGATTCTGCCTCTTGGATGTTTGTTGGTAAAGCCAGCAATCAAAATAATGATGTTGAAGCAGAGGCCTGTAAACACAGAGGATCTGGTATGGTTTCCAGCCATGTCATTCAGCCTCTGGTGGAAAGTGCCAAGATATGTGCTTTGGAAGGCTCATAGGGCACATAGCTGCATGTCAGCCTATTTCAATTAGCGTGTTGAAATGGCGGATTACACATCTCTATAAAAATTAAATTGGTCTCATCCCTGAAATTATAAAAAGCCTGAGGATCCAATGGAAGAATGAAATCTTGAGCACCTCGATTTCAGGGGCCAGCGGAATGTGTTGTGCCACTGTTTCCGTGGCACCCCACTGCCTTTGCTTGTCCTCCCTGAATGTCCCCTCTCCCACAGCGTGGGGTCACAGAGACAGGGAAGCACGGATGGAGAGCAGTCCCTAACAGATGGCTTTCTGCTTGGAATGTGTTAGCTGCTGAGATGTCAGGGAGCCCTGGGAGCCTTGGTTCTGTAGTTTTCTGAAGACAGGCTTGCTCTCTTAAGCATCTGTATTATAAAGACTATTTAAATGTACAGTTTAGGTGGATTTTGAGTGTTTAATTGTACAACTGTCTGTCCTCTCTGCAATATGGAGCGTGTGGAACACACCATCCATTCACTATCATCCAGTGCCCCAGCTGGGAGCTCAGGTGAGCTGCTGGTTTCCCTCGTGTGCTCAGTCTTTTCTTCTGAGTCTTCTCCTTCCAACCCACCTGTGTCTCATGCCACCAGCCAACACATTTGTCTCCCCCAAGCTCTCAGGGGATCTACCATGAGATCTATATGAGGCTGAAAAATTTCACAGATTTTCTTATTTCTTCATGCCACTTCAGGAGGCTGTCAGTGTGAAAAAGTGAAACTTTTGGTCATCACTGTGGTCCCTTCTACCTGTGCTGTAGGTGGGTACAGCCCTGGGCAGAGGCAGAGACTCAGCCCTTTGTGTGTCCATTCCCGAGGCAGCCAAGTCTTTCCTGGTGGCCTCTCTGTCCCCCAGTGCAGTGGTGGGTGAGTGAACAGGCTCTGAGAGCCACAGAAGCCCACACTGCTGTCCAGAGGGAGAATGACCTCTGACAGACCTTCCCACCCTGTGCTGGGTGGTGACTAATCCTGAGGGGAAAGCAAATGCAGGGAAAAGATTGGGCAAAGTTCACACAGCTTCCCTGGGGAGGGAGCTTAGCCTTCCATGTGTGGATCCATGCTCTGTACATGAATACAGTGACATTTCTATCTCTCTAACATCTCCTCCTAAAACTGCTCCAGGACGTCTTGCTTGTCAGATGTGGGTGGATCTGGCATTGCCTTTCTTGTGGACCAAGGCACAGAGTTCTTGGGAAATGGTCTCAGGAGTTGTTATTTCCATAACTCTTATTCTCCAGGGACTGGGGGAAGTGGGGACAGGAAGAATTGTGAGACCAGCTATTATAAAAAGAAAAAAAACCCAAAAAACTAAAAAAAAAAAAAAAAAAAATAAAAATAAAAAAAAACAAAAACAAACAAACAAAAAAAAAAAAACCACAAGAAAAAAAAGCACCCAAACCAAACTGAAAAAAAATGCTGTCTCTGATGCTGCATGCTTGAGCTCTAAAAGTGTTGTCTTTTAGATGTCTGTAAAAGTCACTGACATTACCATGTCACAGAATTTGTTGGCTCAGCTTTTAATTCTTCTCGTGATGAGACAGACACTGAAATGTGGGGGGACAACTCCAACAACCTGTACCAGCAGCCCTTGAGGCTGGCACACAGGGTCACCCCTCCCTCCACCTGCCACCTTCCCAGCCCCAGGGCCACACCAGCCATCACAGGAATGCAAAGAGTTTCTGCACAATGCCAAAGGGGCTGTAGTGTCAGAGAGGGCTGCCCTACCACAGAGCTCCTCAGATGCAGTTTGAGGTGGCAGGTGGGAATCACAAAAACTGGATGTGCAGGTTAGATTTTCCCTGCTTACCCTGTGCTGGGTTTTGATTGATGGACAAGAAATAAAAAGCAAACATATTTTAGGAGGTGCAAAGGCAGTAGTGGCAGCAGACCTAAGGTTCAGGAACTTTTCTGGACTGCAGCTCAGTTTTCAAGAGAGGAGCACTGGGGGTTGGCAACAGATTGAATTGCCCACTGCCTGATATTTTTCTTTTCTTTCTTTTTCACCAGGGGGAAATTTTCAGTGTGGGTGTTTCTGAAAGGAAAGTATTGGAGGCCCATCTCCTGACTTCCACCAAAATATTATACGTATTTGTGTTTATCAAAATTTCCTGATAAACAAGACTTCTGCATTATTTAACATCAATGTGCATGAAACAAAATTAATTTTAAACTGAACTGTTTTGAAATGAAAATGTTCTTTTTAGATAAGGCCAGAATAAAATGGTCTGAAACTTTTCTGCTTGGTTTGGTTTAGGAATGCAGTATAGCTGAAATGGACCTATTCCTCGAGGAGTTTTTTATTTTGAAAAAGCAACTTTTTCTACCCAAAAAGCACTGCCTCCCTCCAGTTAGAAGCCTAACAACCCTGGTGGTTTGTGGTGGGAATTTTCTGAGGTGCATAAATAACTTGGGTAGTTATGAACACTTTACCCAGAACCAGATTTATCATATTTAATGTCTTAAATATTGGTGCAACAACTCATATTAAATCCTATGTACTATAATTTTTTCCTGATCAATTCCACATTTATAGCATTAATCATTTCTCTGCAGTTAATTAAGAGAATTGATGGCTCTCAGGCTTCCTTAAGCTGATTCTTTAAATAAATATATCAAACAAGATCTCCATTACCCAAATCAGACTCCGTCACAATAGCTGCACAGGGGCCACAGAGAGAGGAGCAGAGATTCGGAGAGCATCCAGAGGGACTTGACAAACAAAAAAGTGATATTTCAAGCTTGTGTCTCAGTGGAATGGGGAAATAATAGCAATATAATCAAGGGAGTGTTTGTGTAGTCCTTATGGTTTAAAAACCTTTTGCCTCAGCCACGCTAATACTCTGAAACAAGGATGCTGATTATATGACCAATTGTTTGGCATGTGTTCCTAAACTGGTTTATAATTACCAAATTAATCTCTCTGAGGTATTAAAAGCCTATTTGCACAATCTTTGTAAAACTAAAAGGGAAGCGAAGCACTTTACCTGTGTTGATACAGAGCCCTGCAAACAGCAACTATTTGTTTTTGTAGCTGTTGTGGCTCTGGGAACAAGTAAATATAAACAGCAGGAAACACAAATACAGAGGCAGTGCAATTGGAGGCTGTCAGGAAGCAGTATGGTGGCTTCAGGAGCTGAATTCGGCTTGAAATAAGCTTTGTCTCAGTATGCGTAAGAGGCTTTGGCACTGTATCAGACCTCTGGGGAAGCCACTCAGCAGGGTGGGGATTACTATAGTTTGTGCTTCCCAATTCACAGCAAACTTGCTTCTCTGTCATCCCCGCGCGTTAACTCTCTCTGTCCCACCTCGGCGCGTTTTGCGGGGGTTTGTTGGTTTTCCAGGAGCATCCCGACATCTGCTCGCTGAGCGGGGAGAGCCCCCGGCCACGGGGCTGGGCTGCGGCTCCTGCCCGAGAGCGAGGGAGGGAGGGAGGCACAAAGATGGCTAATTTTGCCAGCCTGGATAATTCCCCTCCGCAATGCATGTGCTGTAGCTGCTCTGACAATACCATCTAAAATGCAAATGAATTATGCCCGCATCGCAGAGCTGGCAGGGAGGGCTGTGCAGACCTGCTGCTGGCATAAACTTCCTCCTAATGGGGATGTTTTTCTCTCTCTCTCTCTCTCTTTCTCTCTGTGTGAACACATGGACTCCACTCTCCCTTTTGAGGTTTCGCAAGGGTTAATTCTCTCTTAGCTGTGGGAATATTTTTCGTTAGGAGCAACTCGATGGTTATTCCTAACACATGACTATCAAAGAGTCAGATTAGCCGAGGGGGAGGGGAGAGACTCCTGAGTTTGCACTTCCTGTCTCTTAATAAAGCTGAGATTCCAGAAGTATTTAATATCATTGTGGTTTACATAGGAAATTGTCTGAACACTCTTAGTAAGTAACTGAATATATGGCTGCTATATTGAATACCATTTGTCCACGGTCGTTTTTCTTTCAGTTATGTTGGATATCTAGAAAATGTTGTAAAAGCAGGATCTTGTTACGGTGCACAGCTAAATGAGGAACTATAAAATACAGTTTTAAAAATTTAAATATCTAAAATGTATTGAGAAATGTGAGGTGCACCAGTACTAAAGAAACAACAGCAATTGTTTTATATGCACTGCTAAGGCAATAAAATGTGGATTCCTTATGTAGGTCCAAATGTAGCAGCTGGATTTGGCTTTATGAACCATGAAAAATAGTTCCCATCTGGAAGTTGATGTTGAATAAAGATGCAACAGTAAGGCTGCATCTTACATGTAACATTTATACGTTTCCAACTCAATACAGCCCTAGTATTGGAGAGGAAAGAGTGAGGGAGAGGGAGATGGGAATATACAAATCAGAAGCCTCTGGCCAACATTTTAATGTGTATTCTCTAATTTAGGAGCCTCAGGTTTTGGCTGCTGGGTTGGGTGGTTTTGATTTTTTTTTTCCAGAATAACCCTACCAATAGTCAACAGTGTACAAGTAAAAAAAGGCTTCTGAATGTCTTTCACCACATTTACTGCTTCAAAGATCATTGTCTTCATCTCCCTGTTAGATAAGTAAGAAAATTATAATGTTACTATTCTCTGATATTCATCCCCCCCCCCCCACAGCCTCCCTACATGCTTCCCACCTATCAAATTGGCATTTAAAAGTGCATTCATGGGGCCTGCAAATCAGGAATTCTGTTTCAAAGTGGCTGGCCCCTTGCTCTTTACCTGCACCCTGCCATGAGCAATGTTTGCAACGTGCAAATCCCTCATTTTCATATCCCAAACCCCCAGTCATAAGATGCCCAGGAGATTGTACTTCCTCTCACACAAAAAATATAAAGGTCGAGTTTAGAGATCTTTTTACAAAATCTGGCCCCAGACAAAACTCTTTTAATTCTTAAAAGATTTTGTCAGACCTGTGATGCCCCAAAGTTTTTAAAATTCAAACTGCATACAAGTATAGTCCATGCTAAAACCTTACACTGTAAATTAGGTTGTAAATTCTTATTAATAACATAAGGCAACAAAAAGTCAATAAAGGAATGAAGTTGGAACATTTTATTGGCTCTTTTTTGCTTCCTCAAGCAAGAATTATTTCTAATGCAAGATGAAGTGTTAGGAGACGTGATGATCCCCTTTTTGCCTAGAAGATGTTGTGAGGTTTCTTTAACTGCAAGACTTTCATGGTGGCCCCAGTGCTGCAGTGCATCTGGCTGAAAAGATTTCCTGTATTTTTCTAAAAGGGTGCTGTTATTGTTCCTGCTGCTCTGGTTGTTTCCATGAGCCTTTAAAATGAAACCAGGTCCCACACCAATTTGTGAGGCAGACATTTTAAATGTTGGGAAAACTTTAAAATCAAAGTTGGATTTTGCAGGTATTCATTGTCATCAGACCATGGGAATCTTGAAATTCCCTTAATCCACATTTACCTTTCATTTGAAATAACAACACACCCCCAAAGCTTGCAAACTGTATTCCTTTAACGTAGGAAATAAGAACCACATATGTTTAATATATTGACATGTGCAACACTCAGTTGGTACATGTGGCCCACTGATGTGATCATAGGCTTTCCTCAAGTAAGCTCTTCAAATCAGAAGGCAGTGTTACCCTTTCACCTCCTGATATCCTGAGATCCCCCACCTACACTGCACCCTCCTGCTTATTCCCATCCCCTGCTCAGTGTAGCACTAGAGCACTGGTATTGGAGAGGAGAGAGAGAAGGAGGGAGGGGGTGATGGGAACATATCAGAAGCCTCATACAACATTTTTATGTGCATTCTCTAATTTGGGAGTCTCAGGATTTGATTGCTTGTTTTGTTTTTGTTTTTGTTTTTTCTTTTTGTAGGATAACCCTACTATCAACAGTCAGCACTGTGCAAGTAAAAAGCCTTTGAATGTCTTTCACTACACCATGCCTCCAAAACCCATTGTCTTCATCTCCTTGTCAGTTAAATAAGAAAGTTGTGTGCCTATTTTGTGATATTAAACCCCTCAAGCATTCCTACAGCCTCTCCATCCATTGAGTCCCCTGCTTGGGAAGGCTCTGGAGGTTTGTCCCAGGAAGGTGTGTGGCTGTGCAGGCACAAGGGAGGCCAAACCCCTTTGACAGAAATTGTGCCACATCCTGAATGTCTGCTATAGCCCTTTTTGGAGAAGTTTCTGAAGCTGAACTGAATGTGTTTGACTCCAGCAGTCTATTTTCCATGCAGGGATCTTGGAGTTTCTGGCATATATTCCTCAGGCTGGAATCCAGATAGCTTGTCTGAGCACAGAGAAAACCCTCTCCTTCACTCCTCAAAATATTAAGAAAAGGCACTGCACTTGCTGCTCCTTGGATAAAAGCATCCCTAATGGTGAGTGTGGTCTGAAAATACCATGATGGACCTGCTTCAAAAGAGATTCACACTTGTAGGTTTAATGTACCAGCAGCAGCCCAGACCTGAAGGGAAGGGGTCGTGGGCTGTGTCTGCCACCCAAAGCAAGAGAATGACGGTGGCACTGGGCTGAGGCAGGGGGGCAGCAGAGGCAGATTTGGGACTGCAGAGAGGGAACAGGGAGGTCAGAGGAGGCAGTGAGGCTTGAGGAGAGACCTAAGAGCTGAGCCAACATCCTCTGTCACTCCATTCTCTCCATCGTGGGGCTGTCCCAGCTCTGCACTGCAGCCCCTCCACGTGCTCTGTGTGCACTGGGCTGGGGGATGAGGGCAACCAGACTGTGGGATGGAGGGGACATTTCTGCTCTATCTCTCTGCCTGTCAGTGGGCTGCAAGTCTTCAGCTTCTCTTGGCCTGGCAGGAAGAGGAGGAGCCCAGGGCTACATCCACAGGAATGGGCTTTTCAGGGTCAAGGATCCAGTTCCTTTCTCCTCTGCCCAAAGCAGAGCAGATGATAACCATTACCTATTTTGTCTATGCCTTGAGCATGCTCTGGATTCAGTACAAAGATCATAAACATTCATTAACTTCCCTGTCCAGCCTCTATGAAAAAATGCCCAACACCTGGAGTAAGCCTATAATGTTGGCTATGGCATATGGAGAGGTGACTGCCTTTCTGCAATGTATATATGCATTTATTGTTCAAGTTAGTTTTGTAATTAAAATGGCATTAAAGAAATTAAATATCTAGACTTTTAAGTCCCAGACCCATTTTTATCCTTAAACTTGCAGGGAAAACAAAGAGATTTTTTTTTGCATGGAGGAGATTTCTATTCCCATTTGCAGAATCTCCAGCCTTTTCATTGTTTAATTCACGTGCATGCAAATGTAGGGATTATGCAAGCCTTGGCAGGCCATGCTCTGGAAGTTGTATCCACTGCTGAACAATTTAAACAGCTAGGTTTCACGGAGTTTGGCAATCCCTTCCAAAAGTGCTGAATCTAGGCCAGGATTTAGGATAGACTTGCATGGTGCTATTAGAAAGCATAGGTTGTGTGCAGTTAGCCTGGGAGCTGGAGAGCAGAGCTACAGTCCTGCTTCTGTCCAGTGGCTTTAATAAAGAATCCCATTTATATTCATTATTGCAACCAAGTCCTGCCTCTAATCTATTGCAAGGGACACTACAGATATATTATTTCTTTGTAGTCTCAAATTCTCAGATGGTTTTTAACCTTATTAAATCTAAACCCCTTAAATGTGCTTCTGAAGCAAAAGTTTTAGCAATAAGCCTTCCAAAAAGTGCAAGATTTACAAAGCAGATTTATGGCTGTGTGGTGAGTTAAGTAACATTTCTCTCAGCGTATTATTTGCCAAAATTAGAGGAAATTCCCTTCTTCAACTGAACAGGGAGCATTTGGAATGTGTATTGTGCTAGTAGATCAGGTTGTTAGTGCTCTAAGAAGCAAGACAACAAAGTGTTAATCTACCTAGATGATGTTCTGATGGTTGTTGCATTTCAGGAAATAATAAAACTTTGTTTGAATTACAGAATGCTTCAAAGTCCTCAAGACTTTGCATTCACTATTTGAGAATAAAATTGGTCATAACCTCCCAGAATCTCTATCTTTGTTTTTTTAATAGAACCAAGAAAACAATTCTTTTAAAAGGTTAAACCACAATCACATGTACTGTGGCTCCATGCAACAGAATGTGCAGGTACTATCTTGGTGCTTACAAGAAAAGGATCAGGCAGGGTGTTTCAGAGCCACTGTGGTACATGGTGCAGCATCATGGCAGTTTACTTCACACAAGAAAAGGCACACAGATACAGAAGTTGTAGGTATTGATGAGTCTGAAACTAAAAGACAGATCTTCCTAGTCAGTTTAGGATATTTTTTTCTGGTCACAAATGAAATCATTAGCTGAATGAGAACACTCAGTGTTACTAAAATAATACACTATCAGGTTTTTTCTATGTTTTTTAATAACTAAGCAGACTTTTTGGCTACAGAAAGAGGAAATAGTGCATAGACTGGACTTTGATTTCAGCATTTGGTAAACAGTATGATAATGCAGATGTTTGTTCATTTTTCATCTACATTTTGGGGCCACGTGTTTTCAGTCAAGATTTGGAGGCTTATTTTCTAAGTTAACTGTATTCTTTAAATTATGATTTTAGATAAAGCCAGCTGGAAACTAAAGGGGAACTGCCTAAGACCACCTCTACACTCATAGTAGGTAATTTTATTGTATCAGTAAAAGCAAAATTCTGTGAAAGTATAGAATTAAAAGCCAATCACTGGAAGAAAAAAAAATGGCCTTAGAAACACCAGTGTTAGCATCTCAGAGGCAGGAATTGCCCTTTCTGTATTCTAGGCAAAAGGAGTTCTAGAGGGGAGCCTTCTCCCATCACCTGGCCTGGGATAGGATGTGAATTCTGACAATTTGGCTAAATATGCAAGCTGAAAAATGAGCAAATCTACACTGTAAAATCCTGTAGCCAGATGCAACAGGAAAGCAAATTTGTCTGTCTCTAGGCAGAGTGGTATGAAATGCATTTTAGGGATATCTTTTCCCTAGACAGTGAAAGCAAAAGTTGGATGAGCGTTTACTCCATCTGCCTGTTTTGGACAATGGTGTTCAAGGTGACTTCAAAATAACACACAAGTGTTCCTCTGAAGGAATTTCTGTATGTTTTCAGTGCATTAAGTTTCTGAATGGGTGGATATTGATTTTATATCACAGAATGTGTCCCCTAACAATGTGATGCTACTGACAACAAGTTGATCTCTTCAGTATCTTCCATACACCAGTCACTGCCAGTTCCAGGGAGAAGGGATTTCCATGTGTAACAGTGATTTATAATGGGATTCCATTCAAAGTACATTATTTCTGTAGCTTTTATATTAAGTGGCAATATGTTAAATACAGTATGAACCAATTGTTCAAATGGATTTATAATATGCATTTATATAAATGTGAAGTGTTCTCATAAAATTAATTTACAGAAAGTTTGAGGTTAGGTCTGTATTTATTTGAGGTTCTTATATGCATTTTTAAACTACTAGGAGTCAAAATTTCTACTTTTGAAAGTATTCTGGGCTATAAGCTTTTAACTTGGAAGTAGGTCCATCTGGAGTGAAGTCTGTATCACTTGAGAGAGAATCTTGTTCTAAATATGTATTGCCTTCAAAGCAATAGATATCATCCTTGAAGTCTGGTTTGTTAACTTCTCAAATACTTTGAAGAAAGAAGTCTCAGGGTGTATTTGTAAACTTGGCAGAAAAAGAATTGTGAAGGTACAAAATATTGTACTGTCAAGTTCTTGGTCTCGTTTCAGGTGATATCCAAAATGCAGGAGGGGTAGAACTGTGGACTGCCAGAGCGATTAATCAGCGGAAACCAAGGACATGGATTTATGTGTGGCTTGCCGAAAATCAATCCATGGATGTATCAGCGGCCTTCAAGCAGAAGTAACGCCTGGGGAGAAAGGGAGAGTGCATATCTCTACTGGTCACCCCCAGAGACAGCTTTAAGCTGGTCTCAGCTTCCCTCTGTTGGGGTCTGTGCTTCCCAGGAGAAGGCTGGTTGCACCTCAGGCAAAGGCCCAGGCTTTGCTGTGGGGATTCCCTGCTGATGGAGCTCTTCAGACACCAATACTTGTCTTCTTTCCTATATGGAAACTTAGGAAAGGGTTGAAATATATCTGAGGGAATTCTGCCAGATATTCATGTATCTACATTTTCTACTCACTCAAGGGGAGCAGTGGTAACCAATGTACTAAAAGTCTTCAAATGCTGACAAATATAATTTAGCTTTGAAGGCTGCCAGCAATTCTATGGTAGTAAATCCCATTTGCAATCAAAGGGTGAGTCATTAGCCTTGACATTTGAGAAATGGAGATTACTATGAATTTATGAAAAAGGTTCCCTAAAATGTTTCCTTAGCAACTGCTGCTGAGGAGCCTGGGGCATCTCTCAGGTCCCCAGGCTCAGGAAAGCCAGCAGCAGTGGAGCAGATGGTTTCCTATCCACTTGCTGTATGTAGTGCTGAGGGTTCACTATCCCTTTCCACTCAAGTCTTGTCTGAGGAAAAAATGGTGTTTTATGTTCAGTTTTCTTTAGTGAGCTGACTTAATGCTGCTGAAACTATTGCAATGGGCACAGCTTATACAACTCAGGGGCTTGAACTGTATCCTACACAGTGCTACGAGCAGCTTGGCTAGTTCCAAACATAACCCCAAATGAAATGATATGACAGCTTGCTACCACCATAAAAAGCATACCATTTTTTTAAAAAAGAGTTTTGTTAGAAAAAAGAATTAGAGAAAGCTGTTAGTTTTCCATTTGTCCTCTGTTTCTGAAATGCTCTTAAATCCTCTACTCAATCTTTTTCTTATAGCCACGAGTTTTTCTTCTAGGTCAAGAAGACAGAGTAATGAAGACCTTCCATCTATAGGAAAACAACAGAATATTTTTTGACCTGCTGTAAAATCACAACCATGTACGATATGTATTTTGTAACTCAGCCAGTTAATTTAATCTTAATACATTTAGTTTGGTTAAGCCAGAGAAAAGTACTTTTCTCTTAGTTAAGTAGGATCCTTGGCCGACTGTCACATCAACAAAAAGGGTGAGAGACCTCAAAGTGAGCAGTGGGAGGGTGAGAATGGGGGAGAAGAGAACAAGGACATGTGGAGAGACCTAAGTGCTCCTTGGAAAGGAAAGGCAGATATTGGTTGGAGGTAGAAGGCACTGGGGTTATGCAAAAGGGGGAACTTTTTAAGTGCACTATAGCAACATCTGTGCCTTGCCTCAGTCAGGTAGGCTGTGAAACCAAAGATAAATCCCAAGAGAAGCTAGATGATTGCAAAGCCATGGAGAAATACCCTTATGGCATCTGCATAGACCAGTGCAGAAAGTTTCTTCTGGACCAAGGAAACAGGCCTAAGTGAAGAAATGTGCAGCACCTGACTAGCACATACTGTATTATTTTTTGTTGTTGTTGTATTAAATTAATTCCTTTAGTAAACTAATTTTCTGTTTCCAGTAGTCAATATTCTATTTGAATGACTTCCTATGGTGGTAACATCTCATGAATTTCATCTATATGTGATTTTTTTTTAATTCACGGTTTCTCAGATCTAATTGAGACCAATAAAAAACCTAACAGCTTCTAAGGAAAAGATACTACTGCTGGTGTAACCCACAATGCTAGTATGAGCACAGTTCTTAGCAATTCTACTGCAGAATATTTTCAGGGGTGTGGTTGCACTTCATTACATTCTTACAAAAATATGAAGAATATTAATTTTTTCCAATGGAAATAAATCCTTTCTTTTCTCCTCTGTGAAACAAGACACTCCCCATATTTCTATTGCTCCTGTGCTGTACATCCACTGAGAATGGCCTGTCATTCTGCAAAGTCTCATGTATTTTACAGAGTCAACATTGCTATTCATCTCATGCAACTGCAGCCAATCTTGGCTGCCAGGTGAAATGCGATGTTGAAACAGAGAAACCGTCTCAAAGAAATACAAGCTCTCAAGCCGTGAATGGCTCTGTAGATCAAAAAAGGCATTTTGAATTTCACCTGGAAATGAAGCAGGGAGCAGCACAGTCCCTGGAGCGCAGGGCCAGGACGGGAAGGAGGAGTGGTGGTGGGGCTGGCGGTCCCACCCTCACCCGCTGAGGCTCTTGCAGGTCGGCTCTGAGCACACTGGATATGATTGGGAGCAGCTGCAAGCTGAGCCCAGTGCAGCGCTCCCAATACATTCCAGATGATGAATATGATGCAGACATACTGGAAGAAAAATATATTTCTGAAGAGAAAAACAATTACTTCTCAAAGCAAGACAATGAAGCTGAACCGACGCTACGTGGGCATAAAATAGAACAGAACTTTTGGGCAATGGCTTTGGCTTCTAATAAATCACCCACCTGGAGATCCTTTTTCGGACTGAGTTTGGATATATCAGGCCACAAATGTTTTCAGAGGTATATAAAGCTGAAAAATTATGCATTTAAACCTTGATTTCTCTCCAAAGGGACAGATACTTTGTTGTGTCATAGCCTCCAATTTTCAGGTTAGCACAAAGGTGCCTTTGCCAGTCCAAAAAACACGTGGATTGTCTCACGGAAGTAATGTAAAAAAGGCTTGGAAACACCACTTGATACACTGGGTTTCACTGGGTGAGTCTTCAGAGGAGACTTGAACGAATTTTGCAAAAACATGTCAAAAGTTAAGTGGCGAAAATCAGCTTAAATGCCTAATTTTAATTTTGTTTGTGCTCTTTGTTGTTTCATTGTGGAGGGAGGGAAGAAGCTGTCTTTTTTCTCCCTGTCCTTTCATTTTGTTTGGGAGAAAATGGATGTTGGTGAAAAGAAGAGAGCTCTGGCAGGGACTGGAAAGAGGTTGTTTATTCTGTTTTGTTTTCTTTAGAAAGGGGCAGCTCTTCTAAAACTGGTGATGATCCAGTAAAAGGGGGACTCCGGGTGGGGAAGAGAAAAGAAAACTAATAATCAGCCTCTAAATGACAAGTTTTCTCTTGAACAAAAGAGCAACAGGAGGCAGTGCAGGCAGGGGGTCAGTGCCCAGGGGTAACGTGACCAAAACAATGGCTGGAGAATGCGTGTAGCTTTTGCCACTCCAGAAACTGCTGCCCCAGTGCCTTCCTTCACTGAGGGACTGCAAGGATCAAACCTGATCCAATGCTGGGCAAGTGTGGTGCCACTTCTGGAGTCCTCCAAAGAGGAGGCGATGAGTGACTGTGGGTCAGAATTCAAGAGTTGAAGAACTGCGAGAGAATCCCCCCAGTTCTGACAGGTGTGATTGAACAGCCCCAGCCAATAAGGCAGAGCCCCTGCCAGCAACGGGGCTAAAGGTGGGGTTTAAAGTAACTTCAATTAAAGATGGAGACTGCTTGGCATTGTCTGTGCTTCTCTTGCACTTGGTTGATTGCCTGTTGGGGAAAGCCAGTGGTGCTGGATAAACTGGAGCGAGATGATTTTAAACTATTATGAGCATTCATACAGTTCATTCTGGTTTAGACTAAATTGGTTTTAATTTCAATTCACGTAACTTCTGTGTAGACGAGGCCTATGGCTTGCCATTTTGCAGCAGTGGTGAATTTACAGCATATGTGCTCCAAATGGACTATCTTGCAAATTCTCCTGGTATTTGCTCCAAGTCCAGTTCCAGCTGTCGGTGGAGATGGAGGAGCAGAATGGACCACTCACATGGCCTCCCATGTAAGGCAGATTGGATCTATTGTCAGTCAGATGGACTGGTGGTGTGGGAGCAGTGTGAAGCCAGTTCTTTCACTACATGGTGTGTAAAGCAATGAGGCAGACAAAAGCTGGATTTAAATTAGGGAATATTTCTGCCAAATTTTGTTCTCTGAAACAGAAAAATAAAACACTTAATGTGTCTGGCAGTGTTTATTCTGTGCACAGTGTTTTAGCTGATCATAAAAGAAAAGCTACGTGTGAACATTATCTAGCAACTTCATCATATTCTGAGGAAATGAGAGAGTATGATTCCACCATGGTCTGAAAAAGTATTAGACTGAGAAAGCAGAAACAATTTGGCAAGAAAACAGGATGGCAAGAGAAGAAGGAAAAAATAGATTATTTTTGATTAGGTAGAAATTACCAGTTATAATCACAGCAAAATCATATCTGCCACAAATGGTCCATTTTGAAAGTCCTTGATGTCCTCAGTCTCCTGCTCAATGGCCAGAGGCTTCCCACTTTGCCTTCTTGCTGCTTATTCAAAGAAAAGCAAGATCGGAATAGTTGGAAAATATATGTGCTGCTCATACAGTAACTGCATGTGCATGAAAATAAAAAATTCCTTGCCTGTGCACCATGGGTATCTGTGCTGATAAGGAGGCAGTAACTCTCATTAAATTCATATTGGCCCTCTGAAGATTTGGTCCTGGATTCTACTGGTGAAGTATTTTCCATGACTTTTCCACTGTATCTTCTTAGAGGTTTGTGCTCCAATCATCCAATATCTTGACAGAAATAGAAGACAGTGTTAAAAATAATCCAAAGAAATACTACACCATTTTTAATTCCAAGTGATTGAAAGAGCAAGTATCAGCTAATGTGAATGAAAACATTGTTGTGTAATCCAAGTAAGAAGAATGTCAAGAATAACAACTTTGTAACTGGATTTGGAAAAATAAACAATTCTTTCCTTTTTTGCATAATAAATATGGTGTGGGTAGCAAAAAATAACATTTTATGAATGCTGTAACGTGTTTTTATTTCTACTGGTTCAAAACAGCATTTGCTTCTTGAAATTAAATGGAATCTGACTGAGGTTTGTCCTTTCAGAGTCTTGTCTGCTACAAGGTAATGCACTGACTACCCTACTGATATTGTAATTTTTCTATTATACATAGAAATTCTCATATTGCAAGTTGCTTGCACCCTTGATATTTCACAAATTTGGGATCATTAAGAATGTTTTCCGTGTCAGAGCTATACTAATTTTGACTGTGTTGATGACATCCACCATTCTACTTAAATGGAAAATTGCTGCTTACTAAAGAAGTTGGACCCTGAGCTTAAGTCCTTGGTGACTGATTTGATTAGTCCATTTGAGTGAGAATAGGGCAACACAGGGGCTATGTTAATGGAACTTAAACAATAGGCCATCACTAATCAGAGACCTCAAGGTTGAAGTGAGGTTAATTGTTATGCGGGTGGTATTTGAAAAGAAGTGTTGACTGGTGTAATGCACTATGGGACTGTAGCATTTGAACATGCAGCCCTAAGGCCAGAGGTTTTGTTTAGTTTCCCAATGAAATTTAAAGCTACATTATGTACATCTCTAAACAACAGCCTATATGCTATTGCCTTTTGATACATCACAAGAGCAACAGCTAATTGATAACAGAAATGAGCCCCTAGGCACAAAATCTAGATCCAAATCTGGTACTGGATTTTAATCCCTTTCGAAACTTGGTGAGGTGGGAATTGATTGAGTTTTGATTAAGCCCTTCATGAAATACACATACAAGATTCAAGTGGCTGCCCCACCCCCAAAAGTTTAGAATATTCTCAGTTCAGTTTCAGTTTAGTCCTAGAGTTCACATTTGGTGGAAACATATGAGCTGACAATGACAATGTCAATGCAAAAACATTTTGGCATAATTGGAAAAAACTGTTATTGGTATTGCTGTGCAGACAGGGATTTATATCTCAACACGAATGGCATGAGTTCTAGCTAGATTTCTGAAGAAATGCAGCTTGTATGAAAATATTGGTATTTCATCCTTCCAGGAAACTGTGAACCTGTAGAGATGAAGTCTCAGACTTCAAGTAACCCTAAAGGGCACAGAGATTCTTAGTGATCCCACTGAAAGGGAGGCTGCAGACTTGGCAGACATTACATGTGCTATAGACATTAAATTACCCTGAAATTCACTGCAATAGAAACAGATCTTGTAAACTGGATTGATACGTGCTTAGGCTCCTTACAACTCCATTTCATGTGGTTCACAGGACTTATTTTTAATTAAATGGAGTTTGGACCTCTGGCTTGAATGGCTCCACTGCACATGTGATGTAAAATTTTCTGTAAGGAATGTATTAGCTGTGCACTGGAGGACTGTCTGATGATGTGGCCCTCCTGTTTGTGACTCAAGTACCACTTTGGTGCTGGCATGTGGCTTTAGGCTTAGTTTTCTCCAAAAGAATCTGGTTTGCAACCACAGACTAGTGGATGAAGCTTCTCTGGTGTGAATGCTTTCAAGGAAATGAATGAGATGAGAAAGAAAATCAATCAAACTGGGGCAGGGTGCAGTGAGGGAAGGGGAACAACTCCAGAATAATTCAGAAATAAATATGACTATTGTTTCTTATAAAGTGTGGGGAATAATGACAAAGACAAGGGGACAAGAGGTGGTATAGGTGAGAACAAGAGACTTCTTCCTTCTTTTGCTGCAAATCAACCAACTTCTTTTTTTCAGAATGCAATTTTTTATTAGGAAAACAAATTTTCCATTTTTGTGCATGTGAAGTGGCACTGGAGGAGGGGCAGGGAGAATGTGCTGGCCCACATAAAAATCTAGTATGAGCATGGGAAATGTAAGGACGTTTTAACACAGTCACATAAGGAATTTACAAGGTCCTAAGTCATGAATAAGTGCCTTATTCACAGGAAGCCAATATTTTGATGTATTCCCATGGCAGAAACAAAATGATGGGCAAGAAATGGACAGACACATAATACACACTCCAGTTGTCCTTTGCAGTCAGTGCCTTTCCCTAAAAAGAATCCTTTCTCTATTTTCATTTCTTCTATCTAAATAATCACTCCTCCCAAGCATACCCAACATTAGCAAAGTCTTTCCAATGTGATCAGAAGAGTTACTGGGTGCTGTAGACAGAGCAGCTGGGGGCCTTACAAAAACCACTGATTCAAAGTATTTTAGCATAGTATCCCACACACCAAATAACTACTTAAATGAAAGTTTAATTGCAGCCCCTAGGGAAGGATGGAGGAAGGGTCAAACTGTTAGACACATGTGCTTTGTTCTTTGTAACAAAAGCCTTTGAGCGTAAGTAAATGAACTCTGAAAAATAAAACGAAATTGTGTTTTGATGTTTTGGATATCAACTATATGGGAGGAGAGCACACAAAAGGAAATGAAGAGCAAGTTAAAAAAAAAGCAGTTTGTTATCTACTGCACCATTTACATTCACTTTTAAAATCACAGCAGTGTTCAAACTACCTGCTTATATTGTGCTTTGGGCAAATTCAGGATTTAGGGTTAATCTGGCAGGGTTTTGTTTACTTGCCTGTATATTACTGCATCTATTGCAATGTTTAAAAAAATCATGTGTTTAGGGTAGTGTCTGAAGCTCCACACTTCCACAAGGACAGAATGTGCTCAGAGCTGTACAGATGCAGAAATAGGGTCCTATTCTCAAAGAGCTGAATGTTCACAAAAGGCCCAGCAGCCGACAGGTGGTTGCAGACTGGTTTTCTCAACAAGCATCCAGCCCAGCCAAGCGTGCCCTACTGAAGATTTGTCCCATTGAAGTCAGATGAGAGTATTTTCAAGTTCAAATGAGCTTGAAAATTGCAAGGGACATTTCTCACTGTGTGGAGGCACTTTTTTCTTAAAAAAAAAAAAAAAAAAAAAAAAAAAAAAAGAGAGCAGAACTGTGCCTCCTGAAGACATGAAATCCTTCTCCCCTGCATAAGGCAGGTGGTATGAAGAATGGGGAGGAAATGCATTTAGCAGAACAGGTGGCTTGCTCTCATTGGGATTAAATCTTTCAGGTCTGCCTTTTGCTTTGGAAACTACCCTTGCTTTCCATTCACATGGCCTCAGGGTGAGTCTGTCTTCTGTTTCTCCGTGGTGCTGTGAATTATCATTCTGAATATCATAAGTGTTCAAGTTTCTTCCACACCTTTTCCCTCTGCCCACAGGTCACTGAGCTGACTTTCATGGCGACATTCAGGAGAACTTAGACTGCCTTGGTTATCTGATCAAGTACCACTAATTGAACAACTCTGGAGATGCTAATTATATCTCTTTGGAATGTATTCTGAATTCCGGTCCTTCTATTTATGCAATTCCACTCCTTTGTCTTTAAAGATGTATACAAACAAGCATTATCCATGGCAACTGAGGGAATAAATAGACTTTCTTTGGAGCTTGGAACTTTCTCAGCTTTGTAACATACGACAGCCCCAATGCCAGAGCATGAATTCAGAAAGCTCCCCATACATAAGATATTTTTATGGCTGCCCTTTGTAGGACTCCCTTATTTTAAATACAAAATTTGGGTTCTAAGTTTGTGTTCCGGCAGTTTTACCACCGTTCCCCTGGCAATGAGTGAGGTACAAGCCATCTGCCATTGTTATGCACCGTGGGTGTTCTCACTCCAGCCCTGTCACTCCAGCCTTTAACCTTACTCGGCTTTCAGAGGTGGGGATACCCATCTCCTTGCCAGGAAAGGTTCTTGGAGCTCTCAGTTCACTGTCTAGACCCATCTCATTACACTGGGAACCCCAGCCTGAGCCAGAACTTCCATGGGATTCAGGGGGAGATCTGATAGTGCTGAATAACTGCATGGCTTGGCCCACATGTTCATAACAAAAGGGTGACAGGAGAGGCATTGCATTTAACACCCTGTATGCTATAGTGTACATGAGCCATGCCAGAAGTTGTGGTCCCCTTTCTACCTTCCTTTCTTTTGCCAAAAACTTCAAAACAGAATAATTTAAATGTAACAGACATCAGAAGTTTATTTAAGGATTTACTTTACTTTGGGGATAACAAAAACTTTCAGTAATGTTACATCTTTTAAAAAAACAACAGTAACTTAAGGAAGATCCTTCTGATTCACAGCTGAGCTCTCAGTTTCCTCAGTGCACACTCACCAGAGCTTTGACTCATTGTCCAATGCCAGTAAAAGATTTCGGATGTTTTAACTAACTAAATATAAAAATTATTCTCTCAGATCTAGATACCTTTTTTTGAGGCTGGTTTTGGCTGAATCACCTTATTTTTGTATCACAATCAACATAAGCCCAGTAATTAAATAATTTTTAGCTGCTGAACTGTGTTTGTTGTTACTTTCTTCTGTCTCATATGTCTGTGTTTCCAGGTAGTACAAAACCCCTGACTGAGCAAGCCAAGTTTAAAAATTCCCCAAGGTTTTCAAATCAGCCTTCAAAGATACTGTTTTTATCCTAAAAATACAATCCAAAAATTAAAGAAACTTTTCCCCGGGGTGAAGTAAACTCAACACTGGACAACAGACATTGCTAAACATGCCAGTGTGCCTGCTATATGGCCAAAGTGTTTATTCAACAGAAGCTTGGACGACAGCCACCACATCAATGTCACAGCCTCTCAGCACATGTGAAGAAAATACATGTGATACATAGCAAATTAGGTGTCCTGCTCTAGAAGGAGTGGAATGGGATTGATTTGCCACTTTTAGCAATGCTCTTTTACTGTCAGCTTGGCTTTGAGAAAAGCATTAAAGATTCTTGTCACAGATGTTTCTTTCATAAACTGTTGTGAGAGAATGACATTCTGCAAAAATGGTTTACTACTCTGCTTTCTTCTCCTGGGAAAACAAAGTGCGCTAGTCAGCCCAGCCAAATGGGCTCAAGGAACGCTCTTCAGTTATACCACAATAGCATTAAGGATCATGACATTTACAGAGCTGATCTTAGAAGCTCTCTTGGCAAATGTACAGTGTAGAGGTATTTATCCAAAGTGTGTGCCATTGAGGTTTTTTTTTTTTTTTTTTTTTTTTTTTTTTTTTTTTTTTTTTTTTGTCTTGCATTAGTTCAGTGGGGTAAAACTGGCCGGTTGGGTGTTCAAAACAGGGAAGATAAAAAGGACTGAGCTTACACACCGTGTATTAAGTGAATGGTTCACACTGCATTTGAGTAATTAATCACCTTTAAACAAAGCAAAAAAAAAAAGGAAAGGGGTAAAAAAGAGGGAAATCTACTACCGTAGTTTACATATGAAGCCTCACTAGAATTTACTCAAAGTTACCAGATTGCATAAAATATAGCTGTGAGATGAAATCACTTTTTAGATCACAGAGTAAGTCTTTGACCAAGGAAGCATAATTTTAATTGCTTATATCTAGCTGAGAGAGATGGGAGAAGGGAAAGACAATGAATCTATTATTTTTAGATCATAAAGTTTACTTGAAAACATTTTGAGAATGCAAATTTTCTTCCTAAAAGTCAAAAGGTTTTGTATGAGTATTTGCTATGCCGTAAAAAAAGAGTTACTATAGCAACAGCAACATCATATAGAATCTATGACTTGTAAAGCATCTTCTGGAGGGAACAAGTTATCCATGTCACATTAATTTTCATACTTTATATAAAGTTAAATAAGCAAAAAAAATCCTATAATGTCCAGGTTTGTCTTCTTTTGCAATGTTTACTTAGAGCTATGTTTTTTTCTCTATGCAGGCCTATGTTTACACAATAATTAAAATTCTATGGTTTTGGTATTTCAAATGCACCCCTTGTTCTGTGTACAGCTCTCTGAGTTACTGAACTAATTCCTGCTAGAATAAAACACCACTAGGGGAACATGAAAGAAATTCCAAGTTGGCTGTGATTGTGAGCAGGATAACTGTTTTGCAGAAAGGAGCATCCCTTTGTGTTTGAACAGCTTCAGCACAAACCTCAATATGTGATCCTGGGCTGCCCAGAACTGCTGCTGGGCAGGGGCTGTGGCTGGAGTGAGTGTGCAGAGGCAGAGTGAGCAGAGGTTTGCAGCTTCTCTCTTTCTCTTTTCCTAGGGCAGTGCTTAAATAACATCACCATTAATGGTGCCAAACTGCATGAGGCTTGATATATAAAGAAATGTTTACTGAAATAGGAGTGCTTTGGGCAACAGAAAAGAAGACTATAGTAACTGTAGGCCTAGCAGCAAGGTGAATACTTAGAGGTGGGGTGTTAGGAAGGTTTTGTGCCGTGTTGCACAGGTATGTGATAAGCTGATGAGACTTGGTTTTGCCAGTAAGACAGCCTAGCACACATCCATTCAAAAAAAAGTGGTTAAAAAAAGGTGATTCAAATTTTTCAGAAGAGAAAAATTATTGAATGTCATTCTTTCCCTGCCCCAGCAGGTGGAAATCCCAAAGAGACCTCACTGTATTCCAGCTTCCAGCACTGTACAGATCTCTATCGCCAGCTCTCTAAGGAATATCTTTCTTTCTACAATGATGAGGTTTGCCTTGTTTTTAAATGTATTGCCCAGTGTCCTAGAAAAAGGACAGTAATAGACAGATTTTATTTAATTTGAAACTGTGACCATGTGGTCCTGTCATTATGAACACAGTTATACTGAAAATATATGTTTTAGTTTCTTAGCTGGCTTGATTCCCAGATTGCAATGTGGTAAGACTTTTGATTTGAGATATTAATCAAATGACAAGAATTTCATGCAAGATTTGCTTCTATAGAGGGCCTGTGTAATCTATATCTTTCTTTTCTACACCATTAATGTATTCAGGGGAGCCACTTTTTTCCTCCATCTAAATGTCAACAAGTCTGATTAAGTGTAAGCAAGAAATCAGTGTTCCTTCTTCAGTAGTATCTCAGCGCAAAGAGGACTTTCCAGAGGAGACAGTGTCATCACTTTTAGACAGACTCTTCCCCAAAACCACCACTTCTGGAATTCTGTGACAGCTCATGACTGACTTTCAGAGTGGGGTAAGGATAATTCCCTGGCTGCAGCCCACAAAACCGAGCCTTGGTGAAAATTCCCCAGCCTGAAAATCAGTCTATAAACAGTTGAAATGGTTTCAGTGCACACTGACACAGCTCCTGGGGAGCAAGAGCAAACAATAGCCCACGTCCTGCCTGTGCCTGTGCTGGGGGGAGAAAGAGCAAAGCGAGCGTGTGCATCCCTCCTGCCACACGCACGCATGAGATAACAGCTGACAGCATCTGACAAGCTGCAATCACAAGGAGCCCCCAGCACATCGATTGGGTCCTGGGTGACTTTGCCACGGGAGAATGGGCACCACTGCCCTGTGTGTGTGAGCTGGGAGCACCTGATGTCACACACTGAGCTGTCCTGGCACCGCACGCCCGCGCCGGGGCTGTGCCCCATCGTCCCACCACGGGGCATGGGGCCTTCCATAAAAACACTGCCAGGGAAGTGCTGAATGCTCACAATATGTTACATGTGTTTGTGTGGAGAGAAAAAAAAAATAAAGAGAGAGAAAAGGATAAGGCTAGAGGCTTGGTTACTGAACAGATCTATCTGGTCACATGAAAACTGTTAAAGCTGGATTTCTCCATGAATGTAAGGGATAACACCAGGCTCTAAAAACCAAAGAAACAAAATGCTAGCATAGTGTTGTTGGCAAACCTGGAAGGAACTGGATCACTATTCAGAAGCCCTTTTTCCTGCCCTGTATTTTGATTTTTCATATAGTCTTCCCTTATCCATACAGTGACGTTTCCTCAAAAATTTTTTTGAGTGGGACTGTCTATCTTAAAAAGTGCTTGAAATTATTTTGTTAAATTAGTGATACAAAGCAGACACTGCTTGTCTGAAATTCCTTTCCTGGTGCTGCTATTTTGTCAGGTAACGGAAAGGGGAGAAAATAGCTATCTGAAGGCTCTTGAATGATGTCGCCACTGAAAGTAGTGCAGGAGCATCTAAAATAATCTCAGTAATAATATCTTTCTGGTTGCTTTTCTTTTATTAGTTTATTCCATAGCACCGTTTTGTCTTCAGATTTATATTTGGTTAACACTTAACATAACATATGGTGTTGATAGAAAATTTTGATCCTTCATTTAGAAAAACGATGTCTATTTTTAAATAAAGTAAAATGAATTCTGCAAAAACACTGAAAATATCCACAGATGTTGTAAATTGTCTTTAATGAAGTTCATAAACTTGAATTAAAGTCCCAAGTGGCTGTGTAGTTTGTCTACAGTCATCTCTCTTTTTGCCTGTGAATGCTTATTCAGGAGGGATTTTCCTGAAGGTAACATTCAGGAACAAATATTCTTTAGCTGAAGGCCCAAATTCTCACATACTGGCCTGAAGATCATTCCTCGTAACAAATTACTCATTATTAGACATTAATTATTTGTTCATTTTTACAGGTTCCCTTCTTGCAATCTGTCTATGCAAACAGCTGAATGTGAATTAAAAAAAAAACAAAACATGATGAAACAGATACAAATACCCAGCGGTGGAACTTTGAAAGCTCTGCACGTGTTTACAGATTTACCGCTCACTCAGAGGAGAAGAGACTGGGGGAAAAATTGCCTGTGCATAAATTTTCTTTCAAAACAGTAAGAATAAGGGATAAATGCAGCTGATAAATTGCTCCCAATGAATGATGTAAATATACACCTACCTCAACTGTATTACCTTAATTGTTAATGAAACCAGATTTCAGGGGTTTGTGTCACTGTGCGTGCCTTTTGCTTTTCATGAGCACTCACTACATGGCTGTTGAGTCTAATGCTGGAAAACCAGCATAAACTCATAAATGATAGACATCTATATTGTAATGAAAAGGTCCAACCAATTGATGAGTGGGCATAATGCCATTCAAGCAGATGGGTCTGAACAGCAGCAGCCAAAACATCAAGTAAGTCCATCAAATGGAGATGTTGAGGCTGGGTACATTTCACAGCCAGCAACATTGAATGTTAAGACTGTGTAATTAGCAGAATATGACACTATTAAACCAGCTCTGGGCTGGATTAATTTGGAAAAATCTAATAAATACCTTCTACATTATGGAAGGGAGAGCCTGAAAAGATGCTCCCTTTTACTAGGATATGACAGATGGAAGTCAGGATTTCCAAGTCGGGAGTTTGAAGTTTCGCTTTCAAGCAGATTCATAGCACAGTGCTGTATTTAGGTATTTCCAAGGCTATATAAGGGCAAACCCTTGCTTGCCTAAAATGCATGGCATGCTACTGTTATGTAAGAGGCTTCTTCCCCCAGGAAGGTCACACCTAACAAGAACAAAGCTCTTGTCCTGGCTAACATTTGCAGAGTAGCAAAGTGTCTGAACACAGCTTTTAGTGATCAAAAGTTAACTTAATGTGCATCATAATTTAGTCATCCAATAAGAGAGTTAAAAGAAGAAAATGTGACTTTAGCTAAATGAATTGTGAAAAAATTATCTGTTAACCCTACAGGAATTCAAATTATATTTCAATTTCATAAATTTGCTGCTCTGGAAACTGTGAATTACTCTGCTTTTCTAATGCAAATCACATTTTCTATGAGATTATTGGGAAATGTGCATTGTTTATAATAACTCAGATTTCATAAATTAGCAGTGATCATATTCTGGTTTCCATTTGCATACTTAGTTTTTTACACCTCCCAGGGACACAGAGAAAACTGCTGCTCAGATACCGGCCAAAGAGATGCACGATAACTTTGAAATTGCCACCCTGCCAGGGTTCTTTCTTGGAATGGGAGCTTTGGACTTTGCTTGTGGCTTTCCTGGAGGGGAAGAACAATGATACCTCCCCCTGCTGCACTGTCCCACAACAAATCCCAAGGCCTTAATGGGTGAGGTACAGTGAGTAATGACTGGTGCACTGAAGAGTGCTTTTAGGAAGATATTGTATGCCCAGAGTGTATTGGTCACACAGGAGGAAACAGAGCCTTGTGTGCAGTCCCAGAACCTCACCACTGCTGGAGTAGCTGAGCATGAGGGAGAGGTTGTGCAGGTGGAATGCTGTGATGGACGCATACAAACTCTCCAGGAGGAGCAGCAGGCCAGGATGAGGAGCAATGTGTAGATGAGTGGGATGGGCAACACACTGGGTGAGAGCTGGGGGGCCAGGGGGAAAAGGGAGGTCAGTGATGGTGTCATCATGGTGGTAGTGCATTGCAGGCCGAGCAGGGCTGGTAAAGGGCTGACGTGCAGATCAGAATCCAATATTTCCACTAAGCCAAGAGGTCTGTGTTAGGAAAGGAAAGAGGTCGCAGGCACTCTGAGGCATAGAGCAGACCTGTGTTTCCCTCTATCACCAGTCCCTGACAGAACTTGTTCCTCTGGCCAAAGAGTGTAGCCAGACCAACAGGCAGGGTTTGTTGCAATGGATGCTTGTTCTGGCTGCCCTGAGAAGTTGCTGAAGAGTGAGGGACATGTGCTACACTGAGAACTAAAAAGGCATCGTTACTAAGAACAGCAGCAAAAACCAAAAAAGCAAAGAAGTTTATTCCTCTTTATGCTTTAATGCCTTCCTCCTCCATCCCCAGCGTTTATGTATATCCTTAGTCATTTAATAGGCTTATAATGTCACCATGGGAAAGCAAGATGATATAGCCACAGTGCACATTAATAGACCACTAATCACAAAGCAGCAAGAGTTTGGTTGACCTGAGGATATTCCAGCAAATGGTGAATATTTACATTTTTCATTATTTGTATGGCATTATGTTCACATGTAATTTTCAGAAGCAAAAGCCAAATCCCGGTCTGGCCCTAAAATGACCTGTTGAAAATGAATTAGCAAGGCTGTTCTCAAAGGTGGTTTACAATTTAAGGTGGTATGTGACAAAAACAAACCTAGCACAGCATGGTGCAGCCTTTATGGATGATGGAATGTTAATATTAGTTTTTGCTAGAAACTGGAAGCTTGAGAAACCAGAGAAAAAATATAATTTTAAAATTTATACCACATTGTTTAATTTGCACTACATTGTAGGTGGAGCTGAGGTGGGGAGGGTAAATCACTCTTAATTTTTTCATCCATTAAACCAATCTAAAACATCCTGAAAAAAAGCATAATATTGTTACTGTAACCATACTGAAGGACATTTAACCTTTGGCTTTCTATTTTGCAGTCTACCTTAGGTGTAGTGATATTTTCTTAGTGTTGTTACCCAAATTTATCCTCTTAATAGCTTTAAAGCTTCATCCCATCCATTGTAGGTTATGCTAATCATGTGGTTTCTCCAAGAAATATTTCACCTGAATTATGTGAAGGAGACAGAATAAGGCAGAAGGCTAATTTGGAGAAATTTGGAGAAAAGGGGAAATTAATACATGAAATTAAAATTATCTAATATATTCAAGATTGTTTCAACAAATGTATTTGGAATAACTTTGGGTTTTGGCAGGGTGATAGATGTGTTAAACTGAAATGTTGATAAAGTCAGCTTTTATTTTGAATAATCAAGATGCAAGAGTAAAACCCACAATTTCTATCTTCCCTAGACCTGAAACTTCTCAAGACCCCATTTGCAAAAGGTGGCCTAAGGTCTCCTCTGCTTTACTGCCACATTTCTCTTCAAATCATTAGTGGAGCTTCTGTACAGACCATGTAATACCTGGCTTGTGAAAAAGCAGCCCTGCCCTTCATACTTTCATTAGGAAAATACCCAGCTGCAGTATGTGAGCTGTGTGGTTCATTGATCTTGGTGAGTTTGGGAGAATTACCTTGCCAGCTGTAATCCTGGGACCTGGCTGCATTCCTGGGAGCCAGGGTCAAAGCTTCTGTCCTGCTCTGTTTGCTCAGCCCTGCCTTTGCCTCCCTAAGGCTCACCAGCCTTGCCCAAATGTACTTATCAGGATGCAGCTCCTTCTAATGGCACAGTAAAATCTCATCAGAGACTGTCTTTTGAAATTGTTTAGCCACAAGCACACATAGCTGCTCCATCACTTCAATCTTTAACACAAAAAGTGCCTGGTTTGTGTTAATGGACCAATAACTAGTGAGAGGTACTGTATGAGCAGAGAAACAGTTTTCTGTGTCTCTACCTTATTATTTCATTTGTGCTAAATAAAATGGGGCTAGCAGATGAGTTATTCATATGAAGGTTGGAAGAAATATCACTTTTAGTTCCAGAACCCCTGCAGATATTCACGAATTTTACCAAAATATTTTTGTAGATTCCTATTGTTTTTTTACTTAAAAATATGGCAGAACTGAATGAAATGGATAGGTCTCTTTCAAGAATAAAAAAAAATTCAATTTCATTGCCCAGCATGTAACATTTTTCTCTGTGTTTCAAATATGCTGTAAAACTAGATCTCCATGTCTTTCTAATAGAGAAACTTAGCACTTTGAAAAATCACAATAAAATATGAGAACACTGTTGATGATTCAGCTTTCCATAGTTATAATATTATGGTATTTTTCTACTTTGTTCGCATTGTTTTGTTTTCAGCAAGTTTTGCTTTAACTGCAGAGAAAATACAGGCTCTCCAGAATTAACTTATGCTTTAAATAAAATATGGAATAAAAGCCACATATATGAGGATGTAGGTATATAGGACTGTTAAGCAGATAAATCCTTTCTGCCTTATGTGGTCCAGAGCTGGAGGCCAGGATGACTTTACATTTCCTGTAAAGGTTATTTAGGCTTACCAACACTTTTATCTGAGATCTGATATATCTCCTAACAGGAAACAGCAACAAGCAGGAAGAAAAACTCCTGAAATTACTGATTTCCTTTGTTGGATTCTCCACCATAGGAACACCCTGATAAGACCTTGTCTATCAGAATCTGCTGAGATTTCTCCAGTGAACCATGTTAGGAGTTGGATTTGGACTTCATCCTAGGTCAGCTTGTTATGGCCTTTCTGTCTAAAGTATAAACTTTGTATAGTACAGTAGTCTGAGGACTGGGAAAACATGCTGCTCATATCAAGAAGCAGCAGCTGTTAAGTTTGAATATACCCAGAATTAGCAATACCTTCAAGTCCATAATCTAGTATTTAGGAAAAATTGAGAGTAATCACATTTCTTTTAAAAATCTAACCATTTTAGAAAGTAAAACCAGTTTCTCTATAAACACTATGTTTTTACAACCGTTCTTAAAATTGTTTTCCTGATTCCATGATCTGTTTTATTTAGTGGGACACATTTATTATCTGCTGCATTTTGACCTTAAATTTAGTAAATGACCTCAAACAAAAAGACATCTGCCTTCACACTTCTCATGAAGTTTTTTTGAATATGAACTCTGTGCTTGCAAGGGGTAAAGATGAAATTCACTGAATTTTTTTATGCTAAGCATAAAGACTCCCTTCAAAAAATATTTAGTGCTTAGTGCAGCCATGTCCTGTTTAAAAATAAAATAAAATTCAAAATCTGATTAGATTTGTGCTTTTAAAAGGGGGCAGCTAAAGCAATTGCCTGCATGTTGTAGTCCTGCCTTGACTGAGGCTGGGCAACAGTAAATACAAATCCCTCTTCATAACCCCTGCAGTGTCCTCTGAGCTAACAAAATATTATCCAGAAAAAATGTGGGCAACCTCCAGACCCACTCTGTCCTTGTCTCGGCTGTGGCTGCCAAGGAGAAAGGCAGCTCTTGCCAGCAGTGGCATGAGAGGCCCTTTGGGAAATGATCTGAGACCACTGAACTTGTTTTCTTTTGGCTGTTCCAACCTGTACAACCATACCAAAGCACGGATTCTTAACTCGTCTGGCCTCTCGGTCCAACAGGGATTAAAGGACAAATAAGATGCTCCATTTCTTGGTTTTTTGAGGTGAATCCTGTGGTGGGTGCTTAGTTAAGAGTTTGTTTTGCCTGAACAGCTGTGGATACTTAGCTGGCTTTCTAGTTGTTTTTTTTAGCAGTCTGCCTGAGGGTTTACTGTAGGCTGTGTGTTTTCTTTTTGGTGGGCTTTGGGATACCTGCCCGTCCCAGCACTGGATGGTGCCAGTCTCTCCAGCCCTGGATGCCTGAGCTGGCCCTCCTCTGCGAGCTGCCTGCTTGGCTTTCTGCTGCTTTTCATAGGACTGCCTGGGCTTAGGTTGCTCTGACTGACCATCTGCTCCATCTCCCTCCATCAGCAGCTAATTTATTCAAATCTCAAGTATGCCTTGTTTTGCTTGTATTTTCTCTTCCATTGTTTCCATCTCCTCTCATTCCTGCACTGATTATTACTAAGCAATGCATAGCAATAGAGAAAACTGGAAGATGCTGCTCTTTCAGTGCCCAGTGAGAAGCAGAGGTTGGGTCCCACTGCTTTAAAGAAGAAACACACAAGACATTTCCTAGATAACATCAGACAATGTCTCCTGCCCTGGCATCTGTACTTGTTAGGGTGTAGTAGCTCCAAACGGTACAGAGTTTGGATTAGATTCCTGTAACAGAAGCCAACACCAATAGGGAAAGTTCAGTGGGACAAAAGTATAAAAAAGGAGTCAAACTCCATATGGTCTTCTTGTGGAGTTTAAAAATCTACTGGTAGTTTCTAAAATATAATACTCCATGATGCATCTAACTGATTATCCTGCTGGTTTTACAGAGAAAACCACACTGCTGTGTAAACCTGGGAAACAATGAACCTGCTCTTGATTCAAACCTCCAGTGTGAGCAGAGAGGTGGTGACTCAGGGAGTGCATGTACATATCAGTCCTTAACTTGTTTGGAGAAAATGACAACTCAGCCACATGAATTTTAAAGTGACTGGATGCCGGTTCTCGTATCTAAGACCAAAGATTTCCAGGATGGCAAAATGTGCCTTGGAAGGTGGTGACAGTGAGAGACCTGAGGCCCAGATAACCATGTCCCCATGATATTCAGTGCCATGTACCTCAGCCATGGCCTGAGCTATATAGGTCAAAACAAATGACTGCAATTCTCCTCTTTGTCTCAGGTTCTGTTAACTTGCTACTTGGAATATGAGTCTGTTACTGAAATCAGGGGACATTGCATGTAAGCAGCAATGAATAGAGAGAGGGGTCAGAACTGTGAAATTTTTGTGGGAAGAAAAAAAGGAACATTTTCCAAATTTTAGTTGAAAGGTCTCTATAATGAAGGACCATATATCTTTTAATGTACAGATCAATTTCCTTCTCTTCTTCCAATAAATTTCCAACATCTTACAGATACAGAAAATATACTGTATATGTCTAAGGGTGGCTTCCTTGGGTACAATGTTTTATTTTATCTACCATTGATCAGGTGACTAAGATTACATTAAGCTCCACAATGGTAACATGGAGATATGAATGTTCCATCCTAGACCTGAAATAGACTACAATAATTTTTTCTTATTCCCTGTTTCCTGTATTTTTATTTCCCCACAGGAAGTGGTTTCACTTGAAGCAGAGTATTTTTATATGGCCCTATTTGAAAATTTGATGACAGCAGTAAATCAGGAGACAAAAGGACACTTTGAACAAAGGTGGTCAGCATTTTTGTCAATAGTTTGAACTATGCATGAGTGCACAGACCTTCTCCTCATTTTAAATCAGATAATATTCTTGTACTGGGCGCAGCAGCCACTTCCATTGCACTGCAACGCTGTGTAAGGAAGGATCTGGATATATGTTTATTTCCAGCTCCTAAATGCCATGCAACCTAAAGAAACAACCATGACAAGGAAGTCTTTTTGTGGACAGACAGTGGCCCCAGACTGCAAACAGAGGAAGCTTTTACAGTGTACATTTAGTTTTGTGTGTAAACTTTTCAAGACCATTTCAGCCTAATAGTCTGAACGGCATTACCTCGGAGGGTATTGTCATTAAGACTTAACGCGCTCAGCTAATAAATTACAGTGATGTAGCAGCTTTTTGTCAAAGGATCCTGAAGTGCTTTACAAACTTTACAGTCCATAGATGCATGAATCACTTCACCCACTATTGAAGTATGCCCAGGCCAGGGATGAATTGTGGCAGCTGTTTAACAGCACACAGCAGTCCAACACAATGGGTTTGGGAGAGCAAAGACAACATGCTCTCCCAGCGCCAGTCCAAGTTATTCAGAGGGACAGTGGAGAACACCTTGGGAGAGAAAGAGAGGGATTTCTCCCTCGTGGACTAGTGCAAGGCATTGTTACTTGACTTTAGTGGCTGGGACTGTGTCTCTCATCTTGTACCAAACCTGTTGTGAGAAAGTCCCACATTCGAGCTATAAAGTCTGTGAACACACATGTAAGCACGTAGGGTCTTGAAACCATCAAGGAGATTAGTGTAGGTAGAGTTTTCCCAGCCAAACTGGAGCTAATCAGGATTTAGTGCTGCCTCAGTATGGAAAATACTAAAAAATATGCAGTCTTGGTTTAGGCTGGTTTTGCAACTAGGAAACTGAAGGAAAGGCATCAGTTGCTCTCTGTATGTATCTGTACATCTACTTGAACAGAACCCAGATCTTTAAAGAGTCAGATAGGAAATTAATTTAATTCCCACTCCCTTTCTGGTTACCAGCTGTCTTCTAACATAAAGTGATGGTCCCCATAAAGGCCTTCTGAAGAAACAAGCAATTTCCTGAATAAATCAAGTTATCCTTTCCCCCTTCCCTTTTTTCTCCCTTTTAGTGAATAGTATCTTTAGTGACGATCCTGAGCAGTCTTGTTACCAGCTGCTCTAATCTAGGGGGTTATGTCATTTCACCTTGATATTTCTTTCCCCATTGTTTTGCCTAAGTGCACAAAACAAAGCCTATGAGTGCTGCGTGCAGGGCTCAGAGCAGAGGGAGAATTGTTTGCAGTGACACACATCAAACTAAGGCTGGCTTCTTCCATAGGAATAGATTTGTTTTTTCCTTGGAAAAAATACCTTTAGTTTTTAACTTCTGCAAAAGAGTGTTATTTGAAGAATTTGTTGTTTCATTCTCCCTTTTCTGTATAGATCCATGGACACCATAGAAAGTTAATGTGAATGTGTGGGGTAAAAATAGTAGTGACTACTGACTTACACAGGGTTGTTTGCATTGGGTACTTAAAAGGTTGCTAATTCCTCCTGCTTGGTAATGTAATATTTGCATGATTGGAGACCCTAAATGTATAGCATTGTGAATTTCTATGCAACATTTCACTGCAGAAACAGTAATTCAGAGGCCTCTACATTGGCTCTTAGTGCCCAATTGTAAACATTCCTCTTCCCCCATGGAGGTTTCTAGTGGGACTGCTCAGATGAATGTATGCTACTCACAACCACAGAGCTGGACCCTTTCAGCCCCAAAACAGACCGTTATAAGCAGGAAGAAAATACTTGAGAGAAGAAAGTATACTGATTTCTTTAAGCTGTGAATCCTGCCCACAAAGAGTTAAAAATAAATAAGAATCATACATCATTATCCTACTTATTTTCTAAAGATTGCCAGAACTAATTTTAAAACAGAATACTTAACCAGGATTTTACATATAAAATACTCTAGGTATTGAACCTAGTTTTTGTGCATCAGCTCTGTGCTGAATAGAATCTTTTGCTTGGAAATGCACTGAGCCTTAAAAGCAATTTCTGTCATATTGCCCTTCATATTCTTATCTCTTTCATCACCATCCAAAAGGAAACACTTTAACTTCAGGCAATAAAAAGCTTTTAATTCAGATAGAAGTTTACATGAGCTATCTTCATTACAGTGAACAATGTAAAAAATAGGAAAATTTAAAATCATATTTAAAAATTTAATTAGATCATTTCTGCTGTTTTGCCTGCTTTAAAATATATAATAAAACTTCAATAAATTATATTCTGGGTCATATCAGCTTCTTCTCAAGAAAATGAAGTTAAATCTTTGTAGTAACCAGCAGCTTAATTTTCATTAGGCTAGCTATTTGATAATTAGTCATGCACCATAAATCAAGTCCCCAAGTCTTCTCCAGGTTTCTTAATTGAAAATTATTGTTTCTTGGCTCTGTGGCTAAATGTGCAGCAAGTCTGAGGAGTGATAGATGCTGAATCTAGCACAAACAGTTTGAAACAGTCAGAACTTGATAGATCATTGCCCTGAAGGGGCTTGTAATGGTGGAGAGACTGTGAATTTCAAAATTAAAGGTTTGTTCTTAAAAATCACAAGTGTAAAAGCTAGCTGTAGTTTACCAAATAGCTTCTAACCTTCAGCCACTTTTCCTTTCATTGCTAGCTGGATTTCAGTTGCTTTTCTAGTGACAATTGTCATGGGTTTGTGTGGCTATATTTGAAAAGTTAAAATGTTGGCTTGGAAAGATACAGACCGAGATTATTTGTGTTCTCTTTTGTTGGTGGTGTTCTTTTTCTGGTAAATCTCATTAAGAAATATGGAAGTTGTTTCATTTTTGGCATTTTTAAACACTGAATGAAATGGTGGCAGTCCTCTCAGAGCCATTATTAGAGAACAGATGGGCCTACTATGCACGCCTCAGGACATAAAATAATTTCAGATATGATGCAATTTTGGCTAAGTAAAATACTTTTGCAAAGTCAGAAATATATTACTTCACTGAAAGAAGAGAACCCTTTGTAATTTTTCTTTGACAGTCCAGCAGACTTTGCATAGAGCTCAGCTTGTGTTTGCCATTCTGTAGATAAGGACAGCCACAGGGTTTTCTGCCGTTCATGCCTTGCTTCCTCATGATCCAGTGGCCAAGACCTGATGACGACCACAGCAGGAAACAGTGTGAAATGCTCCACAAATTTAAAAGCGGGAATCAATTGATGCTAAAAAAAGAAACTACAACAACAACAAAACAGGCCTAAGTTTTTTTGGTGAAAATTTCCAAACCACATTGGTAATTCATGCTGAAAACCTTCTCACACCTTATTTAACTTGATGAACAAACACAGATTTGGGGCTGATGCAGGCATTTATTTGTTGTCAAGTACACCAAGACTTGCATTGCAGTTGTTCTTCCCCCACAGCCCATGAGAAAACAAAGCACCAGGTTGGCTTCATGGGCAAAGGATGTTCCCTAAACAGAGAATCTGTCCTGCTGTCTGTCCTGCTCAGGGTGCTTCTCCTGGGACACTGTCAGAACAAGGTGCTGAGCTGAGCTGAGCACCCAGCAGGTGCTCCCCATGGATATCCTGCACTGTGCACCGTGCATTACAGATGTGTTTCTGCTGTTCTAGCTTCATCTCCTTCCAACCCCAGCTTCATACTGCCAGTTCCAAGAATTTGGTGTGTTTATAACAGCTTTCTCAATGTGCTACTCACAGGAAAGTCTGGGGTGAATGATGAGTAATTAAACTCTGAGGAGGGAGTGATTTAAAAGGCCATATTTTCAACGGGAAAATAGTTTATTAAAATATATAATCAAATAATTATTGTATTTGTGGATCATGTTCTTTTTGGGGCCCTGAAATGACTGTGAGTAATCTTATTTTTGTAGAGATTTATTCTTGGAAGGGAAAGTTATTTGCCAAAATGATATATTGATTTCATTCATATGCCACCATCCTTTTGTAAGATATTACACACAGAAAGCCAAATTCAGGCCCAACTTTATTTTATTTTTCCATTATACCTAATCTAAATATGGTGCTGCTATTACAAAGGAGAATTGTTTTCTCATCAGTTGTTCCAGTTTCACACTGGACTAGATTGCATCACCTGCTGGGTGAGGAGCAGTAGAGGACAGGGGAGAGCAGAAGAGAAGGAGTCAGCAGTGTCAGGGGACATTTTTTTGTAGCCTGTGTCCAGGGAGGAGCTCCCTCCTGGTGGGCATTGCTGGTGAGGGTTTCACACAGCCCATGTGGGAGGAACAGAGGGCAGCCAAAGCCAGCATGGAATGAGCTTTTCATGAGCAGCCCCCTCACCTGCAGGCAGGGCTGGGATGCAGGAGCAGGCTCTGCACTGGGCTGTATCTGACACACAGAGACACGAGCTCCCGACAACACAGGGATTGTGGGGTCATACAGTGAGAAACCAGAAGAGAATATTCAGTGCAACTGCTGTGTAAAACAGGAACTTGCCTCATTAATTAATGAGAGCCAATGTGTCAGTGCTGACGTGCAGTCTCCACCAGCTCCCAGAGGTGTGAGTGTGCATTGAAACCATGTGCTCAGGCCTGGCCATGGCTGCTCCTTAATCAAGACCGCTTGATTTGGTGGCTTCCTGCTCACAATCTGATAGGGCTGGAGGTCCTTTGTGCCCCTCTAGTCTGGCAGGAGGAATTAAATATTTTATCTGAGGGTGGACAGACCAGAATTTACTCTGTTGACACCTGGACTGAGCTGAAAGTATGAAGATCAGTGTGGAGATCATCCTGATTCCACTGAGGTTTTTGAGAGATCAGCAGCTTGTTTTTTACACAGAATCATGGGAAAAGTTTGTGGCAGGATTCCTTGTAAAATAAAATCAGGCAAACTGTTTTTATCAGACTCTGATGCAAAATTGTAGCAGTATCAAACTATCAGTTCTTGGCATGTTTTGCATTTATGAAAACAATTTTTCTAGCTAGTGTGATTTTCACCTGTTAAAACATTAAAATACTAGTATTAGTTTTGTCCATCTTTTAGACTGGTACAAATAGATCCAAATTCAGAGTTGAAATGCCTCCTACTCTTCCATCCTTGTTACAAATGCACGCACAAATAAAATGGAACGGCTGGTGTTTAAGATTATATTCTAGTTGATTCTCAATTGCTGTGAACTTTATCTCCATGGCACTAAAACTTCAAGACTACCAATAACACTTTCTTAAGGCACAAAGAATGAACACACTGTGTAATTTTTATTGTGGCGTTTGTTTTCAGGATGCGGAGTATGTATATTCTATTTCACTAACGTTTTACAGAACTATACATAGATATGGATAAGATAAAATCTTTTTCTCCCTCATACTTCAGTCAGAATCGGGGCTGGCAAACACAAACCAGGGAGGCGTGTGACTGAAATGGTAACTGTACACTGTTAAAATGAAAAAGATCATAAAATAAAAGTCCCGTAGCTGTTGTTTCTCACAAGATGTGAGCTCATTGTCAATCTGTACATCCAGATAGAATTAGTGTAATATATACAATGCAACAGCAACTAGTGGATAGATGAATTAGAGTGGGGCTGTGTTCTCCATGTAAGGAAGAGGCAGTGCTTACTCAAATGCTGTTAAAACTCCCTCATTTACAGCTCCTGGAGATGAAACATACAGCAGATTGCCTGTAACCATAGCAATTGGCTCCGACATGAAAGATCTCCAGCATAGAGGTAGTGGTAATGGCAGAAGCAGTGTGGAAGATAAAGGTGTACAGATAGAGACAGTACCAGGTGGAAGTGAACTACAAAATAAGTGAAGATGAGGTGCCCTAGATGGATTTGGGCAGATATGTGAGTCTGATGGGAAGGTTTGGGCTGGGGAGGGTTTGGGGAGGGCAGGGCAGCTGAAGATTGGAGCTAGTTTGGTGTAGAGGACAAAACCAGAATAGGGCTGGCACAGAATATGGGGAAGATTATGCTGCTGGAAGCTGCTGCCTCTCAGGTTGCTGCCTTTCAGCAAGGGTAGATGGGTTTCAGGGATCCCAGTCAGCTCATGGAAGGACTCCACACAAGTTGTTAGCCCTTGATAATGGGGATTTGGTGTGATTCCTGGTGCTGGGTGCAGCACTCAAAAAGATGTAGGTATTCTATATCTCAAAGCAGTGACAGAGTTGTAGACCTGCATTTTGGAGATGTGGAAGGAAAATGCCCAGAAAATAAAGCTATGCTAAGAGGTGGGGGAATTCAATTGCTTTGAGTTATGAGCAATGATATAAATAAAATATATGAGATATTTACTTTAATATTTTTGCTTGATGTCCAATTTTGGAGCTTTTGTTTTGGGAAATATATAAAAGTTGTTTCCTCTTATTATTTCTGACAAACTTAAAGGGAATCACTTCTAAGAACAAAGGCCCTTGTACAGAAATCCATATAATCATGGATATGGATAGGTTTTACACAATAGTAGTAGTAGTAGTAGTAGTAGAAGAAGAAGAAGAAGAAGTAGTAGTAGAATTTGCCTATGAATTCCAGAGAAGAAGAATCTGTTTGCAAGAAGCAAAGCTTATCAATGAACTAAGAACTTCAGGTCAGGTCTCTTAAGCGTCATATATACAATTTACATCTATCCAAAATGAATTTATGGAATCATTACAAAGATCAGGACCAAACCTCTTAAAATCAATTCAGGTCATTTGTCACAAGGACTTTTCCAGTTTTTACTGGAAAAAAATCTCAGTAAAAGGCCTTCAGTGTGATTTTGGTTCAAAGCTGTCTGATTAAGGATAACTTCATTTGAGCAACTGAAATGACATTTGGGTAAGAGCACAGAGATCAGCAGTGAGAGTTCCTGGTTGCAGGACTGCTCCCCAGGATTGAGCTGGCTTCCTGAGGAAGGGACTCTGCTCCCACATCATAGCCTGTAAATCTACCACACTGCAGAACACATAACACCCCTGGTCTCCCTCACCCTGCCTTTCCACTGCTCTTTCTTGGCTTATAAAAGTTATTTTTGGTCAGCCAGGCACATCTTTACAGAAGGCATAGTAAATATAAGATTTATACAGCTATGTGTCATCTTAAATCCACTCAACTCCCCAGGTAAAAAACAGGATCACAGCAGTGAACATTTTAATAAACAAGCAAAGACATTGAACAAAAAAAAGAGAACAGATAAAGAAAAGATGTTACAGTTCAACGCCTCCTATCTAGGCTGGAGAAAGGAGGCTGAGGCTTGTATTCATGTTCCCACTCTGGAATATTTACTGCCAGTGTTTGGTCCTGAATTAGAGCTGTAGGTGATCAGCTCTAATTCATTGTTTCAGTCTCTGATTTTGAAGCAATCAGAAACTCGTGAAACCAGCTGACTTTGCAGGATTTGAAGGCTAAAATCTGATTAAACAAGGTTGCTGGATATTACCCACCGTCAAATCACTGGTTCATCTTTTCAGTGTATCTTTAGGAACGTGTGATTGCCCTGAGATATCTGCTGAGAGAGAGAAATTCTTTTATGTGTAAGAATTAGCTGGCACTGTTATTGCTAGTATCTGGCAGAGTTTCACTTTCTGCTATGATTTGTGCTTCTAAATTAAATTTGGTGTGGTGCTAGCAGCTTGGGATAAGCACCAATTATAAGTTTTGATAAAAAAAAGAATCAAACTGTAAATCTAAACCTGTCTGGACTACTAGCTGAAGATTTATTGCAAAGTTTATCTACACCCACAATGTACATCAGCCCTAGAAAATTCCTTTTTACATCATCACTTTGCAAATCTAGATAGTCTTCAGATGCTTAAATTTTAACATCTGCTAAATAGGGTTAGCATCACTGTCAAATTGGAATGAATCTTCAGTGACTGGGTCCAAGTCTGCAATCATCAACTGTCTAATTTGGTAATGGCAACTTCAGCAGAAGCAGAATCAAGAAGGATAATTTCTTCCCTATCAAATTTATGTAAGTTGTAATGTAATGAAAACATTTCCCAAGGGGATTTCCTTTGCTATGCATAGCACATGAAATCAGTTGAACACTTTTCTTACCCCTTTTTGTATGTTATCTACTGATATTAAAGTGTCCTTGAAAAATACCCTGGCTTATATAGGTGCAAGGTGCTTTAAAGGTCTTTCACTACCTTGTAAAATGTAAATATATATTTAATCTTAATTATTGGAAATATTATAGCAATCTTCTCTCCTCCACCAGAAACTTTCCTATAAAAATGCATTCTAGCTGGAAAACACTATCAGCTAAACTAGAAATTTTCATTTAAATACTGTGCATCCACATATTTCTGAAAGGTATTCCAATTCCTTTAAGGTGTTTAGGAAGTCAGCATTTAGAGATTAGGCATCTGCTGGAAACTGCAGCTCTCTGGTAGAAGAGGTAAATTCCAATAGGGAAAAAAACCCTAAGCTTTTCTGCAAGATGGGGTTACTTCTAAAATCTGTGGGGGCATCAATTTTCCACTCTCAGGTCAAACTGTAGTCAACACTGATGTCAGCCCACGCAAGCACAGAGCAATAATGACAGTGTGGCTCAGCCAGCAGTGCTCTTACCTCTTGGCTAGAAGGTCACAAGTTTAAGTCTCCCACCAGGACTTGGGCTGATTCTTAATGCTGACATGGCAGTGCAGCACCCACTGGGGAGGTGCTGAACTGTTTGAGGTGCCGTCCTTCACGAGATGAGATGTTAATCCAAAATCCCTTTCTCCTGTCCCTGCTGCCTGTCTAGGCAACATTGCCATGGCACTTTTGTGAAAAGAGGCTGGCTAAACCTCCTTCCCAGCCAAAACTGGCTGTCACCCACCAGGCTCGGCCGTCCAAGGCAGAGCACAGGCCATTGTGTTGTTGCACCACCATTACTGTATTTAGTTAAGTACAATGGAAACATTGTTAAGCGTTTTAGGATACACAGGATATGAAGGGCCTAATGCAAAAGCCAAAATCTAACACAGTTTTCTAAATTCTATTGTTTATCATGTCTCTGTACACAGGCACACAAACACATTATATGTATATTTAGAAAGTGGGGCTCTGTTAAAAATTACATTCAGCTTGCACCCATTCCATTTATATTATGTTGAGCAATTATATTCCTTCCCTCAAACTGATTTTTTACCATTTTGAAATAAGAACTCTGCATTTAATATCACACATTCTTTATTAAAGAACCATATTGTTTAGCTTGTCATGATATAGAGTTGCTTTTCCATAAGTACATTAAGCATGGGTACTCAGGGGATATTTTCTTCAAAGCACGTGGAAATTCTGGGAAGAAACGTGTTATAACAACTGTCTATGGTTAAGAATGAGAAATAGTAGAAAGCCTGGGTGATCCCTGAGGAGCAGGGTGCTATATGTAGCATTGTGGAAATGCCATCTGAGGATGGTTATGAAGTAAAAGACTGCATGCTCCAATTTATTTAATTTCATTTTATCTTATTTTACTTTATTTCCCCTGACACATTGGCTAGAACTCGAGCGTTAAATGCTCATTGTATTTACAGTACAACACTATTGATGAATACATGTATATGTGACCTAAACCTCAGGAACTACATTTAAAAAATTAATATAGAAAAGATTATTAGGTACATACAAGTTATTATATCGTAATAATGTAAGAATTTTCCTCCCCCTCAAATTAGAAGCTCTATGATCTTCTGAAATGAAAGTGCCTATTCGAAAAAAAAAAAAAAAAATTCAGGGAGTAAAACTTCAAAATAATGGAATCTCTCCTTTTTAAAACACCCCTTTGCATAATATAAAGTCCTTAAACTCTTTTTGCAGCAGTCCTGCTGTCTTTCTGTTGCTTGATATTCTGACCATTTTTGAACCCTTGAACTCTGACAGAGAGGAGGGACTTGGAGAGGTTGTCATCTGATCCATGTAAGAAGGCAAAAGGAATAGCTTTCTCTTTAATAGCACTCTTTTCTGCCTAACAGTTGGTGGGAGATTAAAATGATCTAGGTGGATAAGGCAGGTTAAAGGTCAAGGGACACCACAACTCCCCCTCTTCCCCACATGTCAAAATATAGACAGGTCATTAGAAGTTAAAATTTTGTTCCCCTTTCCAAAACATTTCAGTTTATATATTATCAGTTATATTATTTATGCACTCATTTTTTTGTAAATTCCAATTCTTGAGGGGGACTGGACCCCTACTAAGCTACTGTCCAGCCTGTATAGTCGTCAGGTGCTGACATTCTGAGTTTCAGCCATATTAATTGCTGGATAAAGGCTATAATCCCCTCTCTTTGAAGCCCAAGACTGATTTTTAGGCAGTACTTCAAAAGCAGCACACAACTGAAGAGGCATATTTCCTACTAGCACTGAATCAACATGATTTACTCTGTTTGCATTCGTCTACATACGCCGTGCATATTTGGCTGCACAACAAAAAGGTGTGAGTTGGCTGTAAGATAGTCTAAGGAGAGGTTTTTACTCTCCTGAAGTTGATGCATGACCTCATCTGAGACATACCGTTCCACATCTTTGCTTTAAGCATCATTAGGAAAGTATAAACTCCTATATCATGCTTTTGTTACCAATGAAAAATCTTGCCTTACATTGCTAGAATTTTTCCCCCCGCAACATCATATTAAAACTATAATTTAGAGTGAGGCTCTTTCTAAAGCTGCGAATAAATAAGGCCTGTGTTTTGTAAAAGCAAACCTTTCTCGAAACATGGATTTTAATATCTTAAATACTGCAGCTTCTTAATTAAATGAAGCTGTGATCCAGCAGCAAATATCCATTATTAAGAATAAATAAACATATTGTTTAGCTTGTTTTCGGGAAAAGGAAGTGGGTGAAGAGGCCTTTGAATTGTAAACAAATTTGTAGCAATTGCAGAGCTCATGGCTGGGTGTCGGTGTGTCCCTCTCTCGTGGCTGTGCCTCTTTTTGTGGTGGGGTGTGCTTGGCTTCAGGCTGGCTGTCCACAGAGCCGCACTACAGGGACTTTCTCATCCAGGATTTGCCAAGTATACTTAGTGTTATGTTTGAGAAAGATTAACAATATTTCAGATCAAAGGAGAATCCTGCTGCACGGTCTTACGAGATTGTCATTCACTTCCATTATGGCTCATTTGCACAAGATTTTCATGTAATATGCACCATTGTTTTGATGGCAGTGATTTGACATGAAGACAGGGCCAAAATGCATCTCGGAGCCCCACTCCACCAGGCTGGGGGGTAGCTGGGGCGCAAAGAACTTGCCAATCATAAAATGCAACTTTGTCTCGGTTATATTAAAGCCTTTATCAGGTGGGAAACTTCTGAATGAGTGTCTATTCAAGGAGAAAACCTAACAATGGCTGGTTTTTATTAGAATGTGAGCACTGTTTTAACCAGGTGAAGTTTTGGTTAATGGGGAATATGAACCTCATGCAAAGAGCAATTTCGGTTCAGCCACATATTCTGATGTTTTTTTTTTTTTTTCTTTGAAATGTGGAATTTGTTTTGCAAATGTTGGAGCACCCCATGACAGGAGTGACACATGAGAAATTTATTTCTCCCAAAATTTATTGTTTAACCTAGTAGCTTAATTTTAAAAATCAGATTTCCCAGGTGGATGCTTTGCAGACACTTTAAAATGCAGATGCATTAGACTGTAGAGCAATACAGGAATCAATAAAATTTATTAGAGAAGAAAAGTAAAGTATATCACATAATCTTCTTCAATCCCTTTCTTTCAAGTAATAACTTTTTAGGTAAGGTCAGCTTTTATGGGTAAATAAATGTTGAACTTAATAAAGTTGCTTGAGCAGTTTAGTTTGATTTAAAGTCACAACTTGGAACTGGACAAAGCCTGTTGCTTTGGCTTTAATACACCCTGTTGGGCTTAGGTAGCACAGGAAACTCAGTACAGGAGCTGATCCAGGATGCCTGATGCCTGAATCTGTAATTCCCACTGAGGTCGAACTTCCAGTGACTCCAGAAAAGGACTGCAGGATAACCAGCCATTCCTGTCCAGCCAAACGCCTTAGGTATAATTATTCAAATTTAAACCAAAATTTCAGCTGTAACTGTAAGTTTCCTGGCTTTTGTGGGTCTAAATTGTCATTAAGACTTTTACCTATGTTGGGGTTTTTTTCACTCTTTTTTTAGGCACTGTGATTGTTTTTCCATCAGTGGGGGGAAAAGAGAAAATGTGAATGTAGTACATTTTACAGAGATTTAGAAAACAATTTGCTTTGAAGAACTAATGATGTCTTTAAAGCTGTTAGTTACGTGTGTGGAGGTATTATGTTAAGAAATGCATATGTAAAACTCAAAAGAAAAATTATTGTGCAAAGGTTATTTTAAAAAATAGTATATTCTACTGGGTTTTGTGGGTAAAAGTATTTAATAATTTGTTATGGGTGAAACACCTGAAACAACTAGGTATGAATTGTAAAGAATATTTCAGAAAGAAAGAAATGTTGAAGAATGCCACTGAAGTGATGTGTTTCGAATTGTTTTCACACTTTGCATTGCAAGTTACACTTAAACACATCTGGTGTGCCTTTAAAATGAAAATAACTAAAATATCCTTATATGAAAATGTGTGATGGAAGGAACCTTGTGGCTGGGTTATAAAATCTTGGTAAATGGACTGTAAAGTGGAAACAGTGAAAAACATTTCACTTTGGTGACGATAGCTGGCATCTCCTTTCTAGACTGCCACGAAAAGGATTTATTTCAGGAAACTCATCACATACTGTGGAAGGTAGCATCTATATGTCAGCAATTCCACTGACATTTTATGGAAAGCTTAAAAATATTAAACTGGTGGATCCCTGTTTTTCTCCCTGCTCAGGAAATGCTCGCAGAATACACGAACAACAGCGCCCTCTGCACCTGAAACCCCTCCGGTTATTAAACCCAGACGTTCCTACGTGCTGGAGGAGCCTTTAATTTCAATTACTGCTTTTTTCAGCTGCTGGTAGGTATAGCTGGGCAGCGGGGGAGGGGTGAGAATATTCAGCTATATTTTTAAGTGCTGTGTAACTTTATAATATTACCTGAAAGCTTCAGCACTCTTAGGTACAAAATTTACAGCAATCCATAATTTAAAGTTACGTAGGAAAAAAAACCCAAGCGCAAAATAGCAGCAGAGATGTTGCACTTTTGCATTCCCCACAGCATAATTTAGATCCCTAGAGCTGCACTTTTGCATTCCCTACAGCATTAATTTAGTTCCCCAGTGTGTCATTAACAGTGAAGTGCATTACAGTCTGGAGTTTTGTTTTAATACAGGTTGGCTGTATTGTTTTAATAATTTTTGAGTCTTCAAATATTAGATACAGAATCAGAATTATCTGTTTCTTGTAGTGCTAAAAGATTTGTTCTGGGGAGTTTCCAGAAACCAGGATTTGTTAGACGTAATGATGCATTTAAACTTGGAGAACTAGCTATTTTTGCAAAGCTCAAAATAGATTTATGCAAGGAAATAATTATTACAAAAATGTATTAATTTGAAATAAGTATTTTATGTTCCTACAAAAATACATGTAAGAAAAAGGTCCCGTGTGAAAAGTTCTTGCATAAGGTTTCTTGATGATCAAAAAGAACAGAAATTAATTTCTATGTGCTATTTATATAAGCAATTAGTACAGCTGAGATGCTAATTGAGCCCATGATATACTTTGCTTATTTCTATAAAAGGCATTAGATGAGCCGTCCAAAAAACTCAGCAGAAATATTGTATTTCTCTTAAATTAAAGCAGTGGGTTTTAGATACTTTCTACCACAATTTATTTCTTCAAACCAGAGGCAGTGAAATATTAGAATTACATATATATATTATATATATCCATGAAGTATAGAAAAGTATCAGGATACTTTGAATTTTTAAAAAATAGATTATCTTTTCCAGTTTTTCACTGGGGATAATTTAATCCTTTGCTTTTTCTCATCCCTTCCTTAGTCAATAATTCCTTATCTTTAATATGAAAGTAGCTCCTAATTGCAAGTTTTGTGTCTGAAATATGAATTTTAGAAATGTTCAGGGTTATTTCTACGCGGATTACAGTTTATGGATTTAAAGAAAAAAATGAGTGGATGGTATGGAAACTGTTATAAAGGACTCTTTTTATAAAATTAAAGTAGTAAAATTAACACCAAAGAGTGGTATTCTCTTGCTTTAATAGAATGGTAGTAAATCTACATCTGCAACATAATATTAATGTGACAAAATTTGTTTTTAAAATTTACTCATTTAAGAAAGGCAAACTATCTTTGTCACAGCAATTAAGAAGCAGAAAAGGAGAAAGCCTAAAATCATATCGCTTCTGCATATGAACCAAATACTTTCTAAGAAAATTCAAAGACATATCTGAATGCTAATGTAAGCTTAGATTATTGATGTGAAAGGGATTTAACAATCAGAAAACAATAGTTCCTTGTTACATTTCTACTTTTAAGCAATTTAAGATGCTGCTTGGAAAGATATGAAGTCTCACGAAATTTCCAAAGACAAAGCACTAATGGCTCTTAATATCACTGTGTTCATTTTAAGAGCAAATTAAAAGAGTGAAAGAACGGTGCAAATAATTGTTTCATATGTTCTTTGCTTGTGACTGCTGTAATCATCCAGGCTGATTTACAAATGTAGACTTGAAGGTTTCTCAGCTTCCTGCAGTGTAGAAGACTGTTACTTTGGCACTCACACTCATGCCCTTGTAATCACCACTCAAAACTGTGCCCTGGTACTTCCAATTCCCAGTGTCTTGATTGAACACCTCATTCTGTGCTAACAAGGTGTCCAAGGTATTTGAACAGGGGCTGCAGTCAGAAAATTGTTAATGGTTTCACTCATTAAGAGTTGCTGCACTAGTTTTGGTAATTTGGTAACTGTCTAAATTGCAAGTTGATTTTTTTCCTTCATTTTAAATAATGATGCTAAAATTTGAGACCAGGAACACTAACAGCTAAAAAACCCCAGAAGGGTGCTTAAATCACTGTATTTGTATTGAAGCAAAGGGTTTTCATAGCAGAAAAGGTATGATTTTATTTTTGAGGTTATGTTTTAAAATTATTGAGAAATGCATAAACAAGTATTAAATAGAAATCTAAGGACAGAAAATGCATAAAAATGGAATAGTAAAGTGTAAAACAGCCTGAAGATCTTAAAGAAATTATTTAGGAAGAAAAGCTAATATTAAAATTACTAACAAAAAAAGAAAAAAAGAATTTGCCTTGGGCTTGGATGTACATTTTTGGTAATTGGGATGAAATTATTTAAACCAAAAGGATTTATTTCTGCAGGAAACTGTAGTGTATGTACCTGAAAAAGGCCTTAGGAGTCTAATATTTTTTGCTGTATTGCAAGCTAAGCAGAAAGTAAGCCAAGATCAATGGGCCTGATCCTGCAATCCATACTCAAATAAGAACCTTTTTCTTTTTTACTTTTCTATCTTGCTGAGAGCAGCATTTAGAAAGAAATGTATTTTCTGGAAAAAAAAACAAAACAAAACCCAGTAAAGTGTTACTAAAATTCATTAAACAAATATGTGAAAGAGATTTTACTGTTTGTATCCTCGCTGTCATCTGGGATCAGTAAGTTACTTTCCTGAAGTAGGAATATTAAAGCAAGGAGTAGGTCCTGTTTTCAGAGAACATTTTACACCTGAAGGAAATTTTCCCCATGGAGATTTAATATTTGAAGTGGAAAGAAAGCTTTTTTGAAAAAAAAAGAAAATCATAGTTTGCAGATTTTTATGTACTAAAAGTTTAATCCCCCCCTAAAAACTCGCAATCTGCTCCTTTAAAAACAGGATTAAAATTCAGTGAGTTGGCCTCCACTGCATCTTTTGGCCAGGTTTTGTGGTTTTTCAATTACATGTATATATATCTTTACAAATAATCTCTCTGTGGCTCTGAAAATTGCCCACACAAACGAAGGGAAACGAAAGGAAACGCTAACACTGGCCACACAGAAAGCACTGTCAAAAGCACACTATAAACAAACTGAGGAGATATTTTTTTCCCTGTTGCTTTTCTTCCATTAATTTTAAATATTTTTTGTAACTTTAGAAAGCAAACTACTTTCCAGCACAAGTGTGGATCATTTTTTTTGTGGTAGGTGGTTTGAGCTTGTTCTTTACTGAACAAGTACACACTTTAATAAAAATCGTACCGGAAAATGTAAAAAAATAATATTGTAAATATTTTGCCAGATTGAAATATGATATGACTTGGCCTTCACAGGAATATTCTAACCAGCAGGCAATACTCATCTGATTTTGTTCGAGCAAATCTCTCATACAGCTCCTTTTACCACTGCACTTTCATAAAGTTATGCTGCCCACATCATTTGTCTCTCAGCTGGCTCAGAAATCTCTCCAAGGTACACAGCTCTTGCTCACGATGGAGAACAAGATTGCAAGAGAAGGAGCAAAATGAGGGAGATATTTACAGTGCTGCTGCAGTTTGCTGAGAGATGTGCTGTGAGCAAACAAGTGAACGTGAGCTGTTGAACAGAACGTACTGCTCGAACATTAGAGAAGTGCAACAACTCTCCGTGTTTTATTTTAATGCTTGTCTTTATTTAGATTCATGCATTTAAAAACTTTTTGGAATTTCTATTTATTCAATAACGGGAATTATACTGATGTCTAAAAAGCAAATGAGCTATTAATATATCAATGTATCAGTTTTCTTCTGTGTGTCTATTTTACTCTTTGATTGCAGATGCAGTGGGTGTGGATAAATAAATTTTAGAAGAAAATATTTTTGACTTTTATTGTGTAATCAGTGTATTTCTGAGCTAGGCAGTGGAGGGGGTTTTCCTGTTAGTAGTTAGGTGATTCCTCTGGAGCTGATTGTGAAGATAAAATTGTATCTGAAGAAATGAAAAACTTTTCTTTTTGAACTGGAAGTTGAATACAGACCATGACTTTTCCGTGGAAAAATTACAGAAATAATGGCCCCTGGCTGTGGAGGCATTTTTTTGTTTTTCATGAATCAGGCACAAAGTTATTTAAATTAATTCTGGTCTCATCACCCTAAAAGAATATCATTACTAATCTTTAGAAAAAATATCAGAAATCAGCAGTGTGTGGATGTAATAGCAATAGTTGTTTGACCAATTTCCCCAAACAATTTTTTCTTTATTGAAAAGCAAGACTGCTGATGACAATGCTCACTCATGATGCACATGCTTCGTGCACTTCACACATTATCTTTTTATGTTAATTGCATGGATCAAAAGTACTAACTACTCTATTGCTTCATGATCAATAGAGGCTAATTTATTTACTGTCTTTTGAAAGCAGTCATTAAAGAAAAAATCAAAAGAGGAAACACTTAATATTTCCATGAAATTTAAAAAATATATGGCAAAAAAAGATTTTACTATCCAGGCTTAGTCTACAGCTATGCCCCATCCAAAGTGTTCTGCTCTTCTGACTGAATCCACTACGTAACTTGCACTCAGGTATGATTACATGGACTGCAAGAGAACAGATTTAATTTCTCTGTGACTGCTGCCTGACAGAATGCAGGATATCAGGTACCACAGCTACAGCCATTTAAGTGCTAATACTTCCTTAAATGTGAATATTTTGTTAATTTTTCCCTTCCCCATCTGACACAGACACCTCTGTACTAATGCTTCTGTACTTCCCCAGTTCCTGATTCAAATGCGTGAAATGTCCCTGAAATGAGAACCCTTCCCCTGAGTGTTCTGGATTGGTCCCTTTGCCAAGGGATGAGAAAGCTTGAGGGGTGTGAAGCAGTGGATCCATCCCAGATCTGGCAAATTCTCCAGTGGCCTGTTTCTGCCTACTAGTTACTGTGCATGGGCTTCCTACATGGCTCCTCTGCTCTTTGATTAGATGGGAGACAGACTTTGGTGGTCCCAGGTGTGTCCTGCCCTGAGAAAAGGCTCAGATCCAAAGTAGGGGCAGAATCCACACTTTTAACTCTCCTGAATGAAAAAGGCTGGTGCCTTACCTTAACAATGAATGCAGCAGCTGAAAGATAACCAGTGTGCTATCCTAGCACTGCCAAAAGACAGGATAGTCTTTCTGACAACCATCAGTTCTACAGAAATATGTCACTAACTACAGCAGAAAGAGAAGTGAGATCTTTTTCAGAGGCTCCACTCATCTGTTCATCCTACAGCCCAGTACTGTGCTCCTCCCATCCAGCCCTGCCAGCCATGAGAATGCTGAGAAGTGCTGAGTTTCCCAGGCACAGGCACAATGAAGGAGCAGGGACAATGGGTGATGATGAGAAAGCTTCTTGACACTAAGAGGAAGCACCTTTCAAAACTTCCCCATGCCTCCTTAGCAGCACAAGGCAAAAAGGGCTGAGGAGAATAGTGGGAGGGAGGGTTTCAGCAGTGAGTGGGTGGCTCTAATGTGGCTAAGCCCAATCCTTAATAAGGAAGTACAGTAAGTATTTAGGTTCAGCATTGTCCTCACTGGTAGATTCAGCTCTCCCTTTATTCCAGTATCAGATTTCTCTGCACTTCCTGTCTTATTGACCACTTTGTTGGTTCATACACAGCACTCAGCATGTGCTTTGTAAAAATGGATCACACAAGATGACGTGGATTTAAATAGGTGCAGTGACTTTTTCGACTGTTGATGGATTCTCCTTGACTGTGTTCAAAACCTCCACTTTCCAGCTGGAGTTAATGGTGGCAATGGAATTTGTTACTGGGAAGATTCTTACATGAGTGGGAGCACTATTCAAAGCTATCTGTGTTTTCCAAGTCAACTCTTTATTTCTCATAGGGTTTGTTTTCTTCCTCCATGTAATATCAAAGATGCAGGCATGATATTTCAGCACAGGAACATCTAGTCCATCAAAAGTATCCACAAAAACTTTGCAGCAACTTGTTGAGCCACGACAATTTCTTTTATCTATACCAGAGTGACTAAGAAGTTCAATATAATAAGTAAGCAATGGGTTATCCTTCCTGGGAAAACACCAGTTGGATAGCTAGGACATAACTATGGTCCATTGCTTTTTCCCCATGCAATTCTTAAATTATATGCATTTTACACAAGCAAAGTCTTTCCCAATTCCTGATGAGTCCATCTTCCACTTAGGAAAAAAGGAACTGTGGGAGTAACTTTTTTAAATATTTGGGGAGTCAGGACCACTTCAGCTTTACTGGCAGGTTTCATTGGCTGTCAGGAGGATGAGTATCACTATAATGATTTGCTGCTGTGGGGGAGAAAGGAAGGGCTGTGATGCTGGGGCATGCAGTGCTGATGGTCTGGAGAGCTAGCTCTGGGAAAGGGTATTTTCTGCCTCTGTCTTAGCTCCCCTGGCATCAGCAGGTACAAGAAGTCTTTGTCTTCCCTCACTGCTCTCTGCTTTTGCTCATTGCTTTCCCTTGGATCCAGCCTTGTTTCTGCAGCTAAACTGCCTTGAACTCAACTTCTTATTGAATGTGGACTAAAAATCTTCAGTAACCCTCAAATCTTATTGCTAGGATGATGTATAATTTGCTTGAAATGCAAGTCTGGTTTGCCACTCCACAGGTAGCAGTGGGGTCAAAGAAGTGTACAGCACTGGGCACTATTCCCACATTTTAACGTGCAAGAACACAGTTTGAGGAGAAGCACTGCCATGCCTCCAGTGGAGGTTGTGTCTTCAAGGTCTGGATAAGCCTCAAGTGCCTGGAGTTCATTCCCAATGTGTGGCATGAAGCTGCAGGGTCGAAGGTCTTTAACCAAACATCAGTTGCTTCTAACACTGTGTTACAGTGCTCCATGTGTATAGCACAGAGAACAGAATCACCACCATTTTTGCCCTCACAGTTAAAAAAATCTTAGCATTACAATTTTTCTTATTGATACTCTGTGTATATTTTTGTTTTCTAGGTTTTACACCGTCATTGCTAATTATATCCTGCTTCACACCACCTTGTGCTCTGCCTCTCCTTAATGAACACACCCATTCAAGTTCATTCTATTACTTGACAGTGCATCTTTGGCCAACATGGACCTAAGATTTTTTAAAAATAAGTTTTCTTACTGTTGTGAAATAGAATAGCAGAACACTTCCATGAAATGATTTCTTTCTATCTGAAATCAACAACAGAGCTCCCAGTCGTAGTTAGTTAAGATCTATTGTTGATTACCTCTTCTGTAGTATAAGTGATATGTTTTTTCATCAGCAGATTCTTTTTTTTTTTTTTTTTCATGTTTGGTTGGTTTTGTATGTTATATCTGAAGGGGATAAAAGGGAAAGACAGTATCATTTAGAAAAAGTGTGACTATGTGGGTACAGAAAATGTTTGAATTTTTTCAATCTTGATAATAAACCTGGAATATATTTATTGATGCATCCCAGATAAACTATTTCTATTGTGATGTGTTCTCTCAGAGGACTGTGCTATGAAAAATTGAGAATAATGGGCCGTGTCATGCCTTCAGTCCATGTTCAGAACTCACACTGATGTCAATAGAAGCTCCCTTCACAAACCAAGGCCTGTATATGACCCATAGAGTCACTAGTAGAAGTTTCCCATACAGAACTACAAAATTAATGGAGCATTGTAAAATAAACCATTTTGAGATCTAATGAAATACATCATGATTCAAATTGCAATTAAACAGAGAGATGTCAATAGGCATTGATGAGTTTCCACATGAAGACAGCAACATTCCTGCTACAAACCCACAGCTTTTGATGGGTAATGGCTCATAGACTCTGAAAACACATTTTCTCAGAGCGTTATTGATTAAGCATCTCAGGACCCTTAAACATGTGAATGATATCTTTAGTTGTAAGGCATAATTTGTAAATTTAAGACTTGATTCATTCTAGAAAGATTTCAGAATCTCATGTGATGGAATTCAGCATTTCTTAATTGCCTTACATTTAGAAATTGAAAATCATGACATTAAGTTATGCTTTTGTATCAGGGGGAGGTGGAAGGTTGTAGAGTTCAGGTGATTCACAAAGATGTTGTTTAAAGTTCATATATTTGATGGCGTTTCATCTGTCCATGACTTTTTAAATTATTTAATGTGATAAAATATTCTGGGTTTGTGTTTGCATGAGAAATGTCATGAAATAATTAGGGTGTGTGTATTTCACAGCAAAGAGAGACCAAGTTTCATTACAACAGTATTTAAACTCTACAGCAGAACTTTTGAATCCCACAGCAATATTAATCTTCTAGTGCTCTGAAATATTTCATGCCCTGCTTCCTACCCTCATAAAAATACACAGAGAGCTGTGGCTTATCTTTGAAATTACCCATTGACATAAAATATGAGGACTATTATTTTCAACTGTGTTTCAAGGCACTGTTTGTCAGGATGCTATCTAGGCAGAACAGTTCTGCTCTTTAGGCAGGAGCTCCTGTGATCCTTCCCAGAAATCGACCTCCCTGCTCGCCCTTACCCCACAGATTGCTGCCTTCTGACAGCACCTGGCTGCTGGGATCTGACTTTCTTATTTCTCCAAACAATAATTCATCTCCTATTTTGCATAATTCTGCAAAATAGTGAGGATGCCGTTGTCTGTTGTGATGTAATTATCTCTCACTTGAATGAGACAAGTCCTAGCCAGAATGCTGGAGACTCAAGGTTTCAGCAAATCCACAGTGTCCTGAAGACCTGCAATTTTCCAATGAAAAAAGAGCAGAGTTTGCTGGACTCCAAATGAACTAAATGAGGAATCCATTCCCCTAAGACTATCTGAAAATCCTGTCAAAATTCCATTTGATTTTCAGATTTTTTTTTGGTGCAATTATGTGGACTAGACATTACATATGTTCCTTTTATAAATAGAGTATGTTAGAGTGATATTACTAAGTATGAAGTATGAAATGCATTTCTTACTACAAAATTACAACAGCTATTTTTAAAAACCAAACCACACAGAAAGGCCCAAGAGAATTTACAATAGATTTTTGAGGAATTTCAAGATTGACGAAACAATTTTGCATTGGTAATTTTTTGACATCTGCTCATAGTTCTGTTTTGTTTATTTGTTTTTGTTGGTAGGGTTTTTTTCTGTGGCTTCTCTACCAGTTGTCTTGCCAGAAGGTTTATCTATGAGAAGGCCAGGCAGCTATTTTGTGATGTTTTCACAAAGCAGTAGATCTCATTTACTCCATGACAACGCCTCCATTTAATATCCCACCTTAGCAGGGAGATGAATATTTGCAACTGCATGACTCTCGGCTGAAGTTTATCTCTGGACAACATATAAATGCTCCCTGGAAACTATTTAAACCAGGAGTACATATAAAAGCTGTTTTTTCTTATTGTTTCCTGACTTTCTGGACTCTAACCAAGACCAGCAAATTCTTAAATCCTATGAATGATTTCAGCCATCTGTAAGTTATAAAAGAACTCTGTTCAGCCTCAAATACCTGAGCTGATTTCTGTTCTATTGCAGGTTGCTCCACTGTTGAGCCTGCTTTGGTCTGAAATAGTCTTTGGTTTTTTTTTCTTTTTTTCTTCTTCCTTTGTCTGCTTTTTTAGCTTACACCTTCCCTATGAGAATGGTATGAGATGACAAGAAAAGGTTTCTGACCTCACCATCCTCTACTTCCTCCACACTACATTTGGAAGGGTAATTTATAAAACTTCACTGGTGTAGCCTGGACACTGCTGTCCCAGTAAGGACTACAGGCAGAAAGAACCAGGATCTTGGGTTCGCTGCTTACATTTTCTTTTGTTAACCCTTTGCCCGTACTGTCCTAACAGGTGATCTTTCATCTCAGCTTCTTCCTTTGATCAAGATGTAGTCATCTGCATAATAGAACAAAATTTTGGTCTAGTAAAATGTGAAGCTCAGCTTTGGAAGAACTACTGATTTCTGTTAAATAAAGCAACACTTCTTCCTCACCACAATCAATGGATTTTTTTTTTCCCATAGTCAAGCTGGCTAAGAACATTTTAAATAATACTTTTCTGGACTGAAACTATGAGTTCCCAGACTCTTCTCCTTTTTACTCCTGTGCACATAGTGCTATACTGTATGTCAATTTGCTCTTGTTTGTGGGTTCATTTTCCCCTCCATTAGAACAGCATTTCTCTCTTTTTTTTTTCCTTCTTGTGATATTGTTCAAAGGCTTCTTGTGATGCCTTGAAAAAAGTTATTGATTGTTAGATCATTTCTCTCATTCATTCAGATGTTTTCTGGTCCCCAGATGGAAACATCACAGCTGCTGCTCTGGAATTCACTATCGACTTTTGTCTCTGGATTATCAGAGCCCCCAGCAAAAAGGCCTCATTCCAGGCACCCTCTTTCCCTCTGTTGAGACTTAAAGCTGTTATCCTTCCAGCTCAAAGGAAGTCCCAGTGCCTGTATATGGCCAGAGTCTGGAGCAGTAAGGTCCTACAATTACTTTCTTTGAGTTATTTTTCTAGTGCACCCTTTTTTTTTAGTTTCTATATAATTTTTCAGCTCTTCAGTAGGAGCACCAGATCTCAGAGGCCAGTCTGATTTCCTACCTCCCTCTGCTGTTCTTATTTCTGTGCTGGTCATTTGTTATACGTTTGAAGGCCAGAATCAACCTGACAAATCTGTATTTTTCAAATTCAGCCTTTTCTGACCAGCAGCCATCTGCTCAGACGAAGAAGAAAGTGGGAAGGATTGCCACGTTTTAAATGCTTTTCACCCAATCCCTCAAGGAAAGCCTCTTTTTTAAATTCAAAGAGTTGTTATGATTCAAAGAAAATGCTTATTCTACAGACTGTTTCCTTTCCATTAAGGTTTATTTATACCGCCCTCCTTGTCTGAGGGTATAATTATGAATGATCTAAGCCTGTACTGAAAATCCTAAATTAAAAAATACATCTGTTGCAAGGATTCTCTCACCAGAAACCTTGAAAATGTTATCCTGTCTGTGCATCCATATATCTGTCTGTCTCTCTGTAGGTTATGGCTATCCTTTATATGTTCCAGAAGTAAGTGGGATTAGATCACTTGCTTCATACTTTAACTGCTGTAGACATTCATGAAAGGAATAAAACTATGTGGAAAACTGAATACATTTTATATTCATTTGTAGTCACCTTTCAATTACATTTTCACTTGTTAACAGCTAAGGGGATTAGATTGTATTGTTCTTCCCCTTCTAGATTTAGCAATAATCATAAGTGTAAGAAAACATTATTTAAATGGAGAAAGTTATGTTTAGAAAGAAAAGAGAACTATAGCATGAATGATGTGAACTGCAGGAGGGTTCATCCGCAGCAAGGTGTTTTCCTGACAACCAAGGCCAGTTGCTTCAGCCCAACTTTTCAGCATACCTCAGGAAGCAGCAGTGAAACACATTTATTTTTAATTAAGGCCAATTCTGTCCCAACATTTGCTTTAAATATGAGGACCAAAGAGCATAAGAAAAGGACATTATTTCTGCAGTCCTTTGAAGCTGCTGCCTCCTGATATGTAGCTCCAGGGAGGGCAACACCACACGGACAGTGGATTCATAGCAAAACCTCCAATTGGCAGAAGATATCCGGACAGCACTTTTCTCAGTTGGATTTCACCTGACTAATAATCTTATTTTTCATTTTTTAAACATTACAATGAAATGAATCCATTAAGATGCCATAATGTTAATTAACATTGTCATAAGTTCTTCTTTCATTTCACTTGCATGCATTTTTCAAAGGTACACTGAGGAAATGATTCTTTTACCCTGCCATTTGCCTATATATCATCTCATGCTAGTACTGAAAGGTTAAATGTTATAATTTATGCTAATTTTAATTTTCCCTAGTGCACAGGCAGTACAAATCAAGCAGTAGCAATTGATTATACATCACTGACAGTACAAAACAGAACAAACATACAGTTCTGTCAATGAAGGGCCTGTGCCAGGTTAGTCATAGTTAGGTTGTTGTGGCCTCCTGAGAACAGCAGTCAAAACTGAGCAATAATGATGATATGAATATTTATTTTTTGCATAATTTTGGACCCAAGCCATATCAATAAATAATTTTCCACCTACTTTTGTGCCTCAAGAAGTTTGATGGAAAGGCTGTTTGCCTCTTGAAGAATTTGGGCTTTTGCTTTTCAGAGAAGGCCTGATGTTGTAGAGGTCAAGCAGAGTTTCACTGAAGCATGTTCCTGTACAAGAATAAGTAGGTTAAAATTACAGGAGAAGGAAGAAACCAAGGTCTGGCTTAGGCTGTCAAAAGGCAGAAACCTATCATTAGCTCAATATCATCTGGCAGCTAATTTGTTCCCCTGTCACTATCATCAAGAGTATCTTTGGAGCTGAGGAATGATAGTCAGGTTCTCACAGCTTTTCAAAGAGCCAGGATAAACACCTAAGTTGTTCATTTACTTGGGTCTCAAACCCTTCCCTCCTCACAGCACAAAGAAAACAACACATCACCCTGGCTTAGATCCCTTCAGGGCTCATCTTTGCTGTTACTCTGCTGGTCCAAAACTAGCATTTTCTCCAAAAATGTAGCTCCTCCCTAGATAGCAAGCACTTATTTTCATGGATTAATGGTTACATTCCTTGCTCTGCAACCTACCTTGTGAGGTATGGGCTGGGAAATGTGGTTAAGTGTCTCAAGAGCTCTTCTGCTCCTGAATATTCCCCAGCCTGGGTAAAAGGCACTGTGGGGACCTTGCTGGAAAGATCCTGATGAGCTGCAGAGAGGGTTGCAGTCTTGCTGGTACATGCAAGAGGACAGTCAATGCCACGTTGCTTATGGTAGAAGGAAATGGAGCATTGACAATGGGATTAGGGAATTATTGCCTGACTGGAGGCCAAGTGGGTAACCCTATGAGACAAAGACAATTACACACTTACACAGATCACAGAAGATGGGAAGGAGACTCTTGCAACAAGGCAACAACTGAAAGGCAAATGTTGCAATAAATTTTTTTCAAAAATACTTGATAAATTTCAGCATAAAAATCCTGTTGACTTTTAATTGGAAGTCAGTTTGAGTGGTTTCAGCACTGTAACTACAATAGCCATTCTTTCTGATTTTTATGTGTCCAAAACTTATTCAATGTTTGTGTGACAAAGCTTAAAATAGAAATAGGGATTTAGCTTGTCCACACATCAGCTTTGCATTACAACATGATTTTTGTTAGAGACATATTTGTGAATAAAGCCGTTGTACCAAAAGATTAGAGTGCTGCTTTTCAAATTCAGTGCTTTAATTTAAAGAAGACACCATTTTTTTCATGTAGCTATTGCTTCTTGATATAGCATTAGTGAAACACTGGTTACTTTAACCCAGATGGTTTCTTCCCCACCCATAAGGATTGGTTATTTTAGCACAGATGTCTCTTTTTCTTCCATAAGGCATATTAGAAGGAAAACAAAGATTCACATTTAAGCAATAAATAATAACAAATACCACCCCGATTGGCTTAGATATGTCCAAACCCAAAACCACAGCTTAAAGTTACTTTAAAGTGTGGTGGTCACAGCTTACAGTTCTTTCATTTTGCTTTCTTTTAAAAAGATTTTACTTTGTTGATATTTTTTGCACAGTTTCAATTGATCTTTATTGAAAAAGAATAAGGATGGAGCAGACTGACAATTTTATTTGACAGATGATTAATAACTTTGCTTAGATCTGGCCTGAAGTGTAACCACAAAGTGTTTGATAAGGAATGGATAAAATATGGTTTGCAGGCAGTAGAGAGTTTAAGGGACATAATGGCTGAATGGCAATTTAAAAAATGCAAGGTAGAGAGCCATGAGGTCATGTTAGCAGTGTTCTAGTGCCCTTTCATCCCAGGGTTACTCCAACTTTTCTTCTGATTTCTCTTGGCTCGTGGTGGAGGAGTCTCCCTTGGTGCACGTGTGGAAATGTTTGTTTATGAACAGATATCTCCCTTTGTCCGCAGGAGAGGCTCAGCCTCATCTCCCTAAGCCTCCAGGTTGGGCTTCAACAGCAAAGCTGAGATCAGCACAGGCTCTGTGGGGCTGCTTAGGGCTCTTTGGGCCAGCCTGCTTTCCCTTGCCATAAGGAACTCTTCTCCCCTTCCCTGCCAAGCACCACACCAAAAGGTTTTCCTTGAAACTCCCCTAAAGTTTCAGCTCCTTGCTTTTCTCCAACAGGAGGGTGATCGGGCCCAAAGTAAGCTTGAGTGCAATTGAAAACAAAATTCTTTTATGATAACAATTTTTCTGAGTCTTTTTAGCCCGGTCCAGATTTTGTTATTGTGGGGAAAATTTGGTTGTAAGGTTTTATATTATGTTTATTTAATTAGTAATTTCTGTAAAAGAAAAATTAATTCTGTTACTTGTGGTGATGTGTTGTGCCAGGAATAACATTTTACATCTATGTCTTAACACAATACGCCATTTTAAAGGACCTTTTCCTAAAATTTAATTTTAGACTTGGGACTATGGAGCATTTTACTTACCTTCAGGAGGATATTTTGAATAAAAATAACAAGAAACTGCTTTACTAGAATATCAACCATGCTTGACTGATATTAACCATATGAAAAAATGTATGGGACATATAAAATTCACATAAGAACTACAGTTAAGCCTACTCATATTTTTCTTTTAAAATGGATGTCCAAACTTTAAAAGTCTGTATGTTATTCTTCTTAAGATCTAAATATATTTTTGGAGACTGAGTTCCTACTGGTTGCAATAATGAACACCTCATGGATGGCAGGGGAAAAAAAATCAACTTTCCTTAATGCTACTGTTGGCCAAAGGGAGAGTGAAAAAAAGTTTATAACAAGATATCTCCTGTAGTAGAAACTACACTTTTCCCCCCCTTCTCTGGATGGAGAATGGAGAGTTTCAGGGAAGCCTCCTCACCTCCACCTCCTGTTTTCTTGCCTTATACTCTGGAGGTTTGCCCCAGAGCGAGCTCCAAGGATCCAGTGGGGTGTAAAGGCTGAGGAAGCTGAAGTAGCTGCTTTCTCCCTGAGTGCCAGGGGGCAAGGACTGATCAGAGTCAATGACAAGGAACCTTCGTGACTTCACTGAGTGTTGAATGCTGCCCAAGCAGTCAGTCCAGGCCATTCTGCCTGCTGGAGCCTGTGGAAACTGGGGACAGCACATGGAACTGGTCTGATACTGGTCCAACAGCCCCCCACAGCACAGGGTACCAGCACCCCAGGATAGACTCTGTCTTGTTAGCTGGCCTGTATTGTCTTCTGTAAATACAGTGAGTAAGGCAAAAAACATTTACTAATGAGGCTTAAAATTTTCCTTCAAATGATAGTCTTGCATATTTACATGCTTGTGGTTTGCTGCCATTCTATGCACCAAATTTTGGCCTATCCCCTTAATTCATGCTCTCTGGGAAACACGCTCCTTTGAGAGAGCTGTGGATAATTTTGTTCTCCCTGTTTTAGCAGGATGCTTCACTAGCTCTGTGCCAGTTGTCTTAGAAATGCTGGTTTAACTGGCTGAGCATTCAGAGGGTTTTTTGGAGCTGAGGCCTCTAACACTGGCACATGCACCTTGTGTGTGTCTGAGGGTGAACATGACGCCTAAAGACAGCCTGTTTCAGGCCTCGGTGAGCGGCACCATACCCACAAAAGTCAGAGGTTACATTTCAAGGACCGGCTCCACTCCTTGGGTTGCCGACCCCTGGTGATAGGAAGTCTGCTTGGAGCAAGGTCACAGCAGCACAAACCACCTGCCCATCACCCGGTGCCAGGGGCTGGGAGCCAGGTGAGCCTGTGCCAAAAGCGCAGGAGCCGGGAGGGGAGCGGGAGGGCAGAGGCTGCTGCAGCCCTGCCCCTGGCCAGCCTCCATGGCAGCAGTCCTGGGGAGCCAGGATGAGTTCTGCAGAGCTGCCTTTCCCCCTCCCTGGACTCCCTGTGAGAGGCTGAGGACATCAGGACTGCAGCTGCTTTCATGGGTAAACTTGCTGTTTCGAGAGGCCTGGCTGCAGCGAGGTATCTAACATGTCATAAGCACAGGCTTAAGTTCTTAAGGATTAAAGCAAAAGTTAAATAATCTGATTCTCCAAACAGCAGCAGAGGACAGAGCTAACAGCTGTCTGAAGCTGCTGTGGCATGGCACAACAGGCTGGGAGGTGCTAATGATGGAGCTGGAGGGGCTGACTTGCAGCATGCCTAGAAGTGACCATCTATAAACCAAAGGGTACCACATCCTCCTCCTCACTATTTTGGGGACCAAGCTGTGACTTAACACAGGAGCTATTTCTAAAAACTTCACAACTGCTGCTTCTCCTTGTTTTGCTTCTGCTTTGTTCTTGGTCCTGAAGAGAGGACAAGGACTTCACATTCTATGACACATAATACAGATGGAGTATAAATATTCTGTCAAGAATCAGCTTTAACTGTAACAAATATAGGTAAAGGTCAAACACTTAGCTTGCCTCTATACCTAAATTATTTTATCTGAAATGGCAGCGGACATTCAGAAAGACACAACTAGACAAATATATAAAGGCAAGTTCCAGATGGAATTGCCAGGGGAGTCATTCTTCAGAAATCCTAGCTGTAAAATACTGCCTCCCAGTTCATGAGGCAACTGAAAGAAGCATTCATGACTTTAATTTAAGAAAAAGTTTCCTCAAGGAACTTTAGCCTTTATTTAAGATCTGGAAATCTGTGGAAAGCTGTAAGAAGCTGCATGTAAAATGCATTTTACTCTTTGAAGCAGAAGGCTTTTAAGGGACTTAATTAATTCTGGTTTTAACATGGATGATGATATCCGTACATTAGTTTCATGTACTCCAGGTGATGCACTGACTTTATTTTGGAGCCTCTCAGTTTATGTGAGGCAAGACAGTCCCATAGATGTGCTGATATAACTCTGCTGAGATACCACATGCAGATTGCTTTTTTTATGACTTTGAATACTTATTTGAAGTTTTCATTGCAAGAGATTTAGGTGGAGTCATTCTGCCTGATAAATACAGTTGTGGATTTTTTTTTTTTTTTTTTGGTGATGTAAAAGGGTTTGCTTCCCCCATCTGGTCATGTATCTATTGTGTCAATTTCTGCAGCTCTGTTGCTCCAAAAAAAGCACATAGGCTCATCTGTTTGAAGTAATCTGACTCCCAGCCATCTATTGACATAGCTTTAGTCACCCAAATACAAACCTACCTCAGACTCTTTCATATTCAATCCCCCAAACCAGATTTTGCTGCCTGTCCTTTCCCAGAGCCATTGCCAGTTTAGATCTGTTAGTCTCTTTCCCACATTGTTCCCCCTGGTTCTGCTATTCACAGTCTTTTCCATGACCCCATGGTTCTCTTGTCTGCCTTATCTGGAAGCATCTTCCACAGCTCTTCCTAAGTCCAGGGAAAGCCATGAAGCACATCTGAGCATCAGTCCTGCCTTCAACACCTCCTTACATTTGTAGCCTTTATACCTAAATAAATGATCTTTAAGCAAAGATTTTCAGAAGAACTATAGAAGACTGTGAGAGGAAAGCAACAAAATAAATGCATTTAGAGTTAATATCTCCAAGAGAAACATCTGTTTGTTCCTTTGAGTAACCAAAGGCAAATACACATGTTCAGAACATGCTATGGACTAATGCCTACAGCTGACAAAATGAACTTTCTGTTCAGTGTCATTAATAATGGATTCAAAACAATTTTTTTGGTAGTGCTAATACAGTGCTTTTGGTTTTATTAAATAAGTTGTTGCACTTTTTTTTTTTTTTTTTCAGGTACCTATTATAGCATTTAGACTGCCTGTATCTTAAAATTTTAGAAGATTCAGTAGACAACTATTTACTCAAAAAGACCTTTCCCACAGGGAGTTCACTTGTAGGACTTCACTTAATTGGAGCAGACTTCTAATTAGTAACAAAATTGATATTTAAAAAATAATCAGAAAAAATACACACACTGGAGTGTGCAAGAGTATTAAATAAAGTAGTAGAAGACAGCACTGATCAAAACATTCCTGGAGTGCCACTTGGGTTACTCCAGGTGCTGCAGGCTTGGGAACATGGCCAGGCTGCACCCCTTTTCCCACAGAGGAGAGAAAGTCCTAAACTCTACCCTGGTGCTCAGCAGAAGAAAAAATGAAGGGCCAGCTGGGTCTCCAGTGCAGTGCTTGGTTTGGGCTCCCAGATGAGCCATGGAGGGTGACTGAAACCCCCAAGTCCCCCCAGAAAGCCTTACACTGCACATGAGGATGATTCCTTCTCACCTTGTTGGATACTTATAAGAAACCTGGCCCCAAGGCTCAAACTGAATTGGTGGGGATTGGGATACTGGGGAAGGTTCAGAATACTTAAAAGAAATATTCTGTTCCTGCAATCAGCTTTTGCTTCTTGGACTGTGTGTGTGGCCACACATATGCAAGCATCTCACACATCTAGAAGAGATGTGTTTGTGCACTTTGTGGCTGTAAACATCTTTTCACAGTGAAACACTTGTGCTCCTCATATACTGCCCTTCTGTATGCTTCAGGAATTTTTCACTCATCTAGACAGCAATGCAATTTTGAACTTTCCCAGGGTAGCAGTAACCTCCAGTCTTCACTTTTTGTAATATGTTCCATATGTTTCTTGATGATCACACACATGAAAAATCATAGAGTATGTGTCAGAGTATATATGTATGGATTTAGCACCCATCCCCTTCTGCATGATAGCTCTCCTTGGAGGGGAGAGGTAAGTTCAGTACATTAGCCACTCAGGGAATGCAAACACCCTTTTAATGGGTGTCACAGGAAAACACAGTGTAGGTGAAATCATCCCACACTTCCCATTATTAAAGACAACATTAATGGGAAATGAGCTTCCTCCACAGGTTCAGTTTTCTGAGGTGTGGGTGAAGCTCTAAACGAGATCTCCCACATCCACAGGCAATGCTCCAACATGCAGATTGAGATCTGACATTCCTAATGCAGCAGTTAATGATTTGTTGATTAAATACCACATTAGAATTTATTTATACAGTAGAAAACATATTTTACAATATTTTTTTTCTCAAATTTAAATTTCTAACCTCTCCTGACAACAAATCTAGTTTAGATCCACTAAAGTTATCTTTCTGTGATGATACAAATAGAGGCAAGGAATATTGATTTTGGTGGGATGTTGATATAGCCATCTGTTTGCCAAGCATGATTACTTTCAGTTAATTTCCAATAAAGCCCAGAAAAGACACCAAAAATAGCCACTTTTGGATGTTACAGACAGCTTAGACTACTGGAGACTTTTTAAAAGAACATAGTTTCAAGTTGTTCCCCACTTGATTTCTGAACAGTTGGCCCTGTGACATTTGGCCAACTAAAAAAATGAGCATAATTTTGAATGGCCTCCTTGCACCATCTACAGGATTTGGTATGACATTTTGGAGGTCATGATTTTAAAAACAGAAGTCCTTACCTCAGAAGTAGTGCCAACAGAGGCAGCAAGCAGAGAAGAAAGGTCCCTGTCCTAGTTGGGAAGTTCAGTGCAGCAAAAAGGAAATTTGTGTATATGAAACAGTAACAAGTCACAAGTGCCCATCTCCTGTAGTCTGTAGCAAGAGGGATGAATAGGACTCAACTCTACACCCTGGAAATTGGGCAGTTACTAAGGAAAGACATCAAAGATAGCAGAAATTACTCCTATATACAGCTTAGAATATGAACTTCATGGCGGCCAGGCAGCTTCTGCAACTTAAATTACTGTGAGTAATCTGGCACTGGGATTTGAAAATAAAAATTTGATCAATTGCAGAAATATTTAAGAAAAAAATCCTTTGCACTTCCATTTTTACAAATGCTTCATATTGCTTTTCATATTTTCAAAAAGTTATTTAAATTTCTTTCCCCCCTGGAATTGTGGTCAACTTGTATTTTATATCCTTCTCCTGCAGTGAGGGAGGTGCATCTTTTCAGTGTATAGCAAAGCAAAACAGCCTATGGAAGATGTAGGGTAATATAAAACTCCACAGCATATGCTGCTTCACCAGGGAAAGGAAGCTTGTCACTCTATTCAATAAAAGACATAGAAATACCATGGGATTTTCCCCCCTCCAATTGGGCCCCAAATGTTCTCATGCTATACTTGTAATGTGCATTACTAGCTGATTAGAAGTGACATCAATTAGTCACATGTCTGTGTTTCTGATGGAAATAAAAATGAGCTTCTGTACACAAAATCTCAAATTCATCTCTACATTGCCTAGGGATTTTTCTTTCTGCAATATCAGTTATCGGTTTAATATAATATTGTTGACTTAACAATGATATATTTCAGGCTGAAGGCAGAAATGCATTTTGCATTAATAAATTGTTTTGAGATGGGCTTAAAGAATATTTCATTATATAAGAGAGGCAGCTATAAAACCTATTTGGTGGTCTTTCAATCACTGCTACCTGTGGCCTATTTATGTGGATGGCATTCATCAGTATGGCAGGAAATATTAAACAAGTGCTAGACAGTTATTAGCTCTCCTCAAGCAGAAGTCCTCATACCCTCTATTCGTACACCATGGGAAAAATTCACTTGGTATTTTCTTTCTTGCAACTGTTCTGCTGTTCATAATTTGATGGAAAATTGATTAATCACACATTTAACTCAATGCAAGATCTTCTGCACTGTAATAAATTATGGCCATTAATCAATAAGTACAAAGTAATTCCAGGAGTCTGGAGACATGCTGATTTCTAATAGAAAAACTTGTGCTTAGGCCTTCTTGCCAGTGACCACTTCATCTGAGGTATTTTGCACCTGCCTCAATCCAATTAGATGACATAATTAATGAATCTCGGTGCAGTTGATAATTTGTTATACAAAAGAAAGAATGTTTTGGCACATCTATTAAGTCCTGATGTACAAATCTTTGCAAGGGAGGAATACTAGGAAGCCAAGAGGGGAACCTACAGCCTCTGCTGTGGCAGAAGAAATGTCTGTTTATTCCAAGGCACTGAGTGTGCAAATTTTACTGAACTTTAAAAATCTGCACGTTTCCTTCTCCCATGTTTAAGGGGAGACTGTGCAGAAGGCTTCCACGCCATCTTGCTCCGTTCATGACAAATTAAATGGTATGATTAGAGAAGCATTCAGGAAGTTTTGTTTCCCAGGCAATGTAATCAATGTGTCCCTAGCCACATATCAGTTACAGTTTTACATATCACGATCCATTTGCACCTGTTATGTACAGCTAACATATAGACACTCAAAAGATTTTGGGGAGAGAAAGAGTGTGAAGATAAAAAAGAACCAGTCTGCTGCTAATTCTGTCACTAGGAGACGCCATGAGCAGATTTTATTTAGAGACTTTGAAAAACAATTAGCTGAGGATTATAGGACTAAAAGGCCTTTACTAGCTGTACCTGGAAAATACTTTGCCCATTTAATGCCTTCTAAGCTGTCATTGTGCTTGAACTTCAGTCCCAGTGATTAATGAAAAGCTGCAGGGCACAGCTAGAAGCTAAAGTCTCAATTATGGAAAAGCAGTAACTAGTTTAATGTGCTGATGCTTTTATACTTAAACTGACAGCTGTGAAAAATGGCAATATTTCCAATCATGCTTTAATAATTTATCATTAATTTATTGGCATGTCCAACACACTTTAGTCCTACTGTTCTTTTTCTCCTTTTAGGCTCATGGCATTTCAATACTGGAGAGCAAAATCTGTTGCAAATCTCCAAGGACGAACCTCCTTATGGTGCCTAAGTGATTATTGTTTGCAGGCAGTCAGAATTATCAAGTAGTCCACAGTTTATAGGTAGAGATACGGCACGAACACTTTTGTGGGCTATGATATGTGAACATGTTTCATTAGCTGCTGCTAAATTGCTCCAACTTCATCCAGTTCAGTGGAGTTAGAGAAACTGAAGAACATAGATGGCTTTGTGGGACTGGGGGCAGCCAGCCTCATGCAGGCAGTTTTCGTTCGTCAGCCCAGCAAGCTCCCTGGATGGAGAACAGGAGCTGTCTATCTGCTCTAAATCAAAAATTAAATTTGGAAAGTGTCCCTTTTGAAGAGCACAGGCAGAGTCTCACCTGCTATGAAATCTGTAGAAACATTATTGTGTTTAATACTTAACAATCGAATCAGTGCAGCTAAGTCAATTTAAACCAGCTGAAGATCCATTTACAGTCCATTTATTTTTGAAATATTTTGAATTTTTTCTTTACTGTTTTGGTTCTTCCTGCTTATTCAGTTTCTCCTGACAAGATGTATGAACAAAGGGAGAGGAACAAAGTCAAATAATAAAACCTTGTTTCAGTACAATTTCCATCCTGAATTTAGTTTGTCATGGTTCCTGGCTGTTCCCAGGTCTGATGTGGACTGGACAAACACTCATGAAAGTTGACAAATATTATTTTCAGAGTTCATTACTGTTTTTCTTTGACAGCAGAAATCGACCCTATTTTATTTTTCATGTGATACTCCTGTCATTTATAAAATATTAGTCATCCAAGCAGGAGTGCCTCTGAATACTTTATTTTTTACACAAAACCTCAGTCTTATTTGTACTTTTGCATACATTTCTCTCTGTGTAATGGCTGACACAGTCTGGATGAAGCTCAATGCAATTTTAGGGGGGGATTTGATAACTCCTGAGATTTTTAGCAAAGCTCATGCAGCCCTAAATGGCAGCTGAGCTCTTCCTGACAGCCTAGTTGTGCTGATGGTAGTCTGGACTGAAAAGCAGGCTCACCAAACAGTGGGGAAAGTTATTCTGAACTGTTTGATGTAAACTACTACAAAATTGCTATCTGGCTGTCATTCATGAACTGGTTGAATAGAGAGACATGGCTATGAGAGAATATTAACACCAATTGATGTAATGGTCTAACAAGTATAACATATTATATTGCTGGACTGTTCACAAAAAGCTGCAGTGTGTCCAATTTGAATTGACGTGATGGAAAAGACCTGTCAAGTGGGTTGTTCCATAGGTTGAGAATTTGCTGTTTCCTATTAAAAGAAAAAAAAGAAAGATTTTTTTGCCTTTGTTTGTATTTGCTACTGAGATTTTTTTGTTTGACATTTTGATCATTTTGATCATTCTTTTCCATGCAGACAGAGTTTATACTAATTAGTTAACAGTTCAATTATTATCAAAAGGAGTTTTGAATGAAAAGGCACCAAGTTCCCAGCCCTGCTCTAACTACATGTTTGAGCACTGAGTGTAGCCCTTCATTAGGAACCCTGGAAATGGGCAAAGGAACATGAGTCATTAGTAATACTTATGTCTACTACTGTTTCTTAAAGGAATTGAGTACCTCTTTGGGGAATTTCTGCCTGGAAAACAGCGGCTTATTCTAATCCATATTATCTGTCATGCTGTAGACCTAATACTGTCTTTTAGCAACATGTGAAAGAGTGGAGAAATACAACAAAACACATACAGGTGGCTGGGATGCCGAAGGTACGTCTGGATTTGTGAGGTTCATGTCTGGCTGTTGCTGGATGTACAGTCAGTCACCAGCAATCCCTCTAATACCACTCTGCCACCCTCTATTTTTCAGGCTCCTACTTTGAGGCTTGATTACAGCAATTTGGAGGATGTATGCAAACCAGTTCCAGCTACTAATTGAAGGAATGCTACTAATTAGAAAAGGCTATGGAACAAATAACAATTGGCAAGTATGGGGTCTTTTTCTGTATGGAACACCCTTCATACAGTGACTTCTGTCTTGAACAAATTTACCATTAGATTTTCTGGATAGGAGACAGACTTTGAGAATCATGGTGCATGTTGATACTATTGCACATCTAAAACTACTTGATAGTTTCCTTAAAGCCTCAACTGCTGAAGCTATGTGATTGTTTCAGTCATAGTTTCCATTAAGAAAACTAAAAATTAAATTTCAATGCTTCTTGATTGAGGAGAAGTTTTGAAAGCATGTATCCCAAAGCCCCAACTTGCAAAGGCAAATAAAAAAAGGAAGATTTTTTTAAAATTTAAATTTAAAAAATCATCTTTTTCAAAAGTCTCAATGTCTATTGGGAATGAGAGCAATTTTTGACTTTCCAAAGTTAGCACAGATTAATAGCTGCTGGATTAATAATAGATTAATAGATTAGGTTTCTTTTTGGTGTGACTAAATGCAAAGTTTACAAGATCCAGCTCCTATATCTACCTCTACTGCAATTTTTAGTTGAGATATGTTCCCTAGAGATTGGTTCATATCTTTGCTGAGACAAACATTTAAAACATGTATCAAATCAGTTTTGCAGGACATTTCTTTATGGTACCTTGTCAGAAACAATCAATGTTGTTCTTATATTGATTTTTAAATAGGGAGATCTGTCATTGGGTAGACACTGATTATCTAGTTATTGTCTGAACATCTCTTCTCTCTCTGAAAACAAGGCTTGGTAGCTGACTGCTGGAGGACCACATCTCAGGATCTTATCTGGGAGATGTATGGCTGCAATGAAATTTTATCCCATGCTACTTCCAGATAAGGCTGCACCATTTCTGCTAGAGCAATCTTCTGTTTGTGCTAACGTGGGCAGGTTTACAAGAATGCGTGCAGGCATTTTTGCAGGAACACATCTAACTTACATATGATATTTCATGTATTTGCATTAGTCTTCAAGTAATAAAATAAAAAAGCATTAATTTCATGTTTGTCATCTTAAATGCACTCTCTTAATAAGCTTAAACCTCTTACACTTATACCTGTGCTTTATCTCTTCACAAGCGGCCCTATGCTTCCTAAAAATAGTTGCTTTCCACTATGAGAGAGTATCTCTTCCTCTGCTGCTGAATTGGATAAGAATATTGTCCATTCTGCAATAGAGGGATTTGTCTCAATTTCCCACTGCCTTAGTGAGGTATTTTTAGCAGCTATTAATATTAGCTTAATCCAAATATTATTTACTATAGAAGCACCAGATATTTTAGTAATGTCATTTAATACATATAAGTCTAGAAAATGCTGAAAATTCAGTCCTATTGACACTTTGATAAGGTCAAGTATTTTCTATCAAAATTCTGTGGCTCTGGAATTCAGTACCAGGTGATGAGTGCCTCAGGTGCAGTGCAGGTATTTAATTGGTGTGATCCTTCATAAAGTAGGTGTGACAAAAAAAAAAGAAAAATATTAACACACAGTCAAGGCATCTCAGCACCTTCACTGACACAGATTGCTTTAGGACCTGGTTTGACCATGATCTTTGTCTATCATAGCCAACACTCGGTGTTTGTCTGGGCATTGCTGCCTGAGTGCAATATTCCCATGAGGAAAGTTTCATGCTACTGAAAGTCTTGTCATGATGGACTTTATAGATTGCCTTAAGCTATGTTAAATCATCACCAAGTATCAGTTTGCCACTAACTTCTGAATTTGCCTTAGCACCTGAAAACACAAATAATACACTCTGTGTCTTATGGCAAATGCTGCCAGATTTCCTAGTGACCCGCTTTCACTGAAGGTCAAAACCAGTCAGACATTCGCTCAGACTGTTACATCACAGTGGGTTAGACAGGCACTTGTAATTGGGCTAGGGGAACATGCTTTACACTAAAATGCCTGAGAAAATATAACAGAGTGGAGTTATTCCAATTGATTTCCACAGGTCAAGCTCAACTGCACTACAAGAGATGTGAGACAGATTCAACAAGCAACAGAAAACAATGGTCTCTGTGTCACCTTGGCAGTGAGTAAAGGGTGCTGCAGGTGGGAGTCAACATGTTGAAAAACTCCAGCCCATAAATGCATGTTACAGTTTAGCCTCATGTCACACAGAGCTTGGTTTGGAACATCACTCACACAGTAGCAGAGCCAAAATACCACTTATAAGGAAAACCAGGTCTTCCATCTTTCTCCAACTGTGTCATTCCTTATTCATTACACTGTTTGCCCAAACTGTCTTTAGAGGTCAGGGAGAAGTTGGACTTTCCTGCCCAGCTACAAAGCAGTACCTTATGTTTCCTAACTCCAGGAGACATTGACTGGTTTGGACTGTGGTAGTAAGAATAACTAGGAACTCTTATTGACTACCAGTCCTGGACTTCCCAGCTTCTTCTTTGTAGCCCAAGAGCTTGTCCCTCCTGTAGTGATTGTACCACGTGTACATGGCCTTGGTGTAACCATAACACAACCTTACTCTTCCCAGTGGGGGATGCTGGAGACTGCTTTCTCCTGAGCCCTGGCACATGTAACTTACAGAAATACTGTTTTGTGGTAGGAAGTGAAGGAACAGCCAATTATTCTTCACCTTTTCTTGCCCCCTTGCCCTTCTCTTAAAAATGAATCTGGCCTGGAATAGTTCACTAAAAGTCACATTTCATACAACAGTTTTTCAGAGAACCTTTTCTTTTTCTTTTGTGCAAGCTGAAGTCATGCTTGGCCATGCTGTGGCACTGAAGCCCATCCTGGATGAATAGAAGTGATTGTGTCCCTGGCCCAAATTGGGGTGTTACATGCTGGCTTTACAAGGGTCTTGCATGGTTTACATTACCAAGAAACATTTACTACATGATAGAAAAAAGAATTCTTTTTTTGTTTTAAAATTAAAAGATGGCATCAAATCTGCACAATAAGTCAGGGGGCTCTCTGGTAGACCCTACTGTGGGGGGTTGCACTAATAATTGAAATATCAGTGGTGGGAAGTGAGAAAATTGTCTTCAACACAGACTACCTAAATACTCAGAAGTCTGGAGATAATATGTGCTCTGATTGATGTATTGTGAGTGAAGGCACACACACAGTACCAGGATAGTGCAATGGGAAAGTTCAATTTCAGATGTCTAGGGCAGGAGCAGATCGTTTGATAGACCCTCTTTAGGTGTATAATAACTTGGAAAGTTATCTCTAAGTTTTGATAATCACTTTGCCTTCTGAGACTGCCAATCTATTTCTTAACTGTTCTTTTTAGTGTGAAAAAGTCTCCAATTTCTATTCTCTGCCCTACATACTTGGGTCAGGAAGCGAACATCCTATTTTTATAGCTTTGAAGCAAAATGGATATATAAGCAGCTGATTTCTTCACAGAATCCTTCTCAGACATTCTTTTATTTTTTTTTTTTTTTTTTACAAGAGGAGTCCTCACTATATCACCAGTCTTTACCTTAAAAGAAATAGGGCAACACAACTAAAGGAGATTGACAATTTTACCTGCTGAAGGGCACAGTAGTCAACGGTATTCAGCCCTTCAAGGACCTGCTAATGTTATTTAAACCGTGGCCCAATTAGAAGAAAAGGTTCTTTAATTTTTTTTTTGAATAATGGATGACAGAATAAAAAGATATTTTAAAGAAACGTTCTGAATTTTCCACTAACTGGAATGCAGAACTTTTCATTTGAAAGCCACATTTTTGTTTGACAGATGAATAAGGTTTTGTTTGTTTTGAACACTTCTGCTTCAATAACTCATGGAAAGCACATTTGAATTCACATACTACAATTTCAGGCCCGATTTTGGCTTGAGAAGGGTTCTGGAGAAACGAGATTACAGGGACTAACTCCTATCTGGGACAAAGGCAGCTGACTTCAGATGCACATTTTGTTCTTACAGGACCTCATTAGCAGGCATTCTGTTTCTTTGGTAAAATGAGTTACTTATTCAGCTTCAAGGTACCTTTTTATAAATATCAAAACAGATGATTTCTTGCAAGCAATTATTCTGGAGAAAGAATAGTGAGGGATCATTTTGGGAAGGAAATTAGGGGAGACACTTTAATGTACGCAAACACAACATATGACAGTAGCATTGCATTGCTGTGTAAAACAAGTCATTCAGATTTATATATTGAAGTCTCTGTTAGTAGTTAATCTGCTGCTGGCCACCTGCAGAGGAGGAATGGAAAAGATTCCTTTTGATCTCTTTTGTGAAATGACCTTTAAGGGTGAAAAAATATAAAAGAAAATAAATGTGAATGAACCTTAAAAGGTTTGGTACAAATATTCTGTTGGGAACTGTTTGGTCCTTTAAAAAGATGTCCATATAGGATATAAAATGTATGAAAGAGAGTAACATCTGTGCTTTAGGTCAGGAAGGCTCATCACCCATTAATGTAACTCAGCTAACTTCTTACAAGTCACTTAGACACAGTGTTAGTCTGGTGGGTTATTTTGTGAGTGTTCTGTGTCTGAGCTGAGAAGAGCAGCTTTGAATATGGAAATGAAGGAGGTAAGTACAGCAATTTAAACACTGTAATGCAATACATCTCTTCTTGACAAGGGTTCCATTCAGGTGTGCTGTTTGGCTGACCCCTATATAGTTTACGCTACCCTGTGCCTAAACTCCTAGTCTTTGTCTTGTACATGACTGTGAGTTTGGACTCAATTTTACTGGTAGGAATACAGATTTAACCATGATTTATACTCTTTTCAGTGGAAGGGGCCAAAGCAAAGCTCCTTCAATCTTGCCTACATCAGCTAACACCATAGATTCACCTATGCATGGAAATAAAACTGAGCGCTTGCACCTTACATTATCTTTGTGTCTAAATGAGACTAAATGTCTGAAAATCATGCTCATGACCTCTGAGTGGGCAGAGATAATTCTGCCTATTATATCTCTCCACTTTCCTATGATCCTGGATTTCTCAAACTGTCTGTAAAAGCCCAGGTTCTCCTCTGACCCTTGCACATACCCAGACACCAGGAAGACATATGTCTTAACAGATAATGGCTCCATTGTGTGAATCGTGTCAGTATCATATCAACGTGACATAAATACAGCAAATTAGCCTTATGTTACTTACATCAGAACTGCTCCAGCTCTTTGTGTGGAATGGAAAAGGTGCAAGTGAAAGCTCTCTGAAGCAGCATGAGCCTTTTCCTTTTTTTCAGAGTGCTTCTGTGAAAACTGCATCAAGTTTTAGATTTGGTGATAATTCAAGCCTACTTTTCCCACCAAATAAGAAAGAACTAAGGTTCATAATTCACCTGAGCACTTCAAAATTGGTACTTTGACGAAATTTTCCTTAAGGAATATTATTGCCAGTCTTGACCACACACATGTGAAAATTACACACTTCTGGTTCATATCACTGTGGGCTTCTCTCCCTGCCACTATCATAAAATAGCTTCTCTCATGACTAAAAGACAGATTAATTGAGTTCTTTGCAGATACCTTTGATTTTGGAGACTCAAATTCATCGAATTCCTTTCTACTGTGTCTTCACAGATTTAAAAAAATAGATCTATTTAGTCTCCTGAAAGATAAAATTTTAATTGTGACTGTTTTTGTCTTCTAGGCGTTTGTAAGATTGTATAGCCATTGATAAGGCATAATACTTCTTTTGTCACTCAAGAAATATTGGAAAATGATATTCTGAGAAGTGATAGAAAAAAATTAAATGAAACATTTCTCAGGTCTAGACACATGACATAGTTTTATTCATATACAAATGTGAATAATAAAAAATATCAAATAACTTCTGGAACTAAATATGCATTTGAGTTTGTAAATTTTAACTGAAGTGTGATGTAACAAGTGTTGTGAAAAATGTTCCTAAGTTTTTTCAAACTTACATTCCTTCCTTAAAGAGTAATCCATGGAAACAAGGAACGTGCCCATATCTGGTTGAGTGTAACCAAAAATGACACATTACTGGAAATTAAATGTAGGCAATATTTTTTTCAGAAAATATCAAATAATGTACTCTGCTTTTTTGCAAACACTTTTCAATGTTCATTTCATAAGCTTGTGTTCATTCTTTCCCTGCCCTCCTGTCATGGGAACATCTTTAAACAATGGTTTTCAACAAGTCACTTTTTTCAATTTTTATAGCTGTAAGGTATCAAATTGCACCAGTCAGATTGCATGTGTGTTTTTCTATAACAAGTCAACACTGAATGCATGAACAAATTACTAGGGTGCATTTTAAAATCTAAAGAATAAAAATAAAACTTTTCACTAAAAAATTCTCCAGTAGTGTTCAGTAGACTTATTGTCCTCTAAAATTGTAAATCCACTTCTGTTTTCAGAGTGAGCAGCTCTGTTATGATGATGTAATTCGTGTGAATTTTGCCAGAGGAGAACTTTGAACAAATATGTTGTGGATTAGTCCAGTGACTTTTTCAATGTGTAAGATTATCCATGGAATTTTTTCTGGGAAAGGGCAGGACTTCACAGAGACATTCTTCCCTTCCAAAATACTAGAGATGTTATATAAACATTAGACTGACAAGAGGCTTTATTCTTACTCTTGTCCTGTGATACCGTAACTCTTCAGCCAGCTCTGGCTCAAAGCAGTGGTTACACTGATCTTGGTGGGATGTTGATGTTAATGAATTAAAAGCATATTTGGTGCATATTAGAGTTCTGCATTTCTGTGATGTCTTGACTTCAAATTTGCAACAACAGCATGACACTATGAAGAAATATAAATGTGGTTAGCCAAATGTAATTTTCTAACCTCAGAAATTACAGCAATCAAAATTTGTGTATTTGTGTAAAAGCAACAATACCTATATCTTCTTCCTAGTAACAGGAGCACAAAACTCCTGTGTGTCCCTTGGTTTTCCACCAGCTTGCCGGCAGTACCCAGCAAGAGCCTTCATATCTATTTGTAAATGCATGCACTGCTACAGCACCAATCTGCTCAGAAAAAGACAGGGTTACAGATTTCCATCCCACTTTGTTATCACTTACACTGACTCATTCAATAATGGATATGCCCTCGCTGAAATTCCCTGGTGCTGAGGGGCTTTGTGAGTGGTAATGAAGGAAATGTTTCTGGGTCTTGTCTGGGAGACCATCACCTTAGTCACATCTTTTTCTAAGTATAACTGCATATGGTTTAATTGTTAGGTGTCTCTTAATGACTGGAATTATGCCAGTATTAACAACCTGCGCTTGCAGGTTACTCTACAGTGTCAGATGTGCAGCATAGCCTTACTCTACCTAACCCTCTGTCTTGAAATAATTCTGATGATATTTGAGAGGATAATTGAAATTACACCAGTGTCTCAGGAGCCTCTGTTAGAACACCAAAATAGATGGGATAATGTTAAAAAGAAGAAAAAGAAGTATGGATAAACTGACTCTTACACTTTGCAGAACACAGTATTGAATTTAATATGATTCTTAAGTACTGTAAGGATTGACTGGTTGCTCAACAATTGCACAGCTTCTGACTCCAGGGCTTCCTGAGCCATAACAAGAGATGGCCACACTTCAAATGATAATAAAAATGCTAACAAGAATCAGGACAATAATAAATTACTGGTACTCAGCACAGAGATTATTTATTGGAATTTTAAGGCTTCTTTTATTTTATAGCTGAGAAAAAGCAAAGGTTAATTTATAGCCCATTTGTATTTTTCCTTTTCAAGACCATACTCAACCAATTGAACAACTTCACTGTGGCTCAAGTGAAGTTTGGCCACTGCTTTATTGGAAACAGAATTGGTGACCTAGAACCTGTTCCTCTTTAGCAAGACTCTGACTGCATCCTTCTAAATCAGAGGCGTGGATACTGGTGTAAAACTGCTGCAACACCCTGGTGGAGCAGGTCTTTAATCTGCCACATTCATGCAAATTGTGCAGACCTCAGAGAACTGAATATTCAGACTTTGTATTTATGCTCAGAGAGGGGAAAACATGCCCATAGTTCATTCGCATAATAAATGGGATGGGAAAACAATTCTGTGGGGACAAACATTGTTTGGTTTGTCATGAGACATACTTGACAGTTACTGCTTTGTCCCTTTTGTGCCATTGCAATGCAGTGGTATGATTGTGCCATAAATCTGAAAGACTGTTTTGCAAAGTTCGTATCTGTGCTTGCTACCTTTAATATTAATAGGAGAATATCTTTAAAGTGAGTAAATTGAGAAAGTGGCTGAAACTATAGTTTATAAAAGAAGATTAGTGGGTTTAATATGCACTGGAGAGTAAAAGAAAAATCTTATTACTGTATGGAGAAATTACCTCATAAAGAAGCTAATACAGCAGGCTAGGGAGTAATTTTTAACAAGGTTTTTATGATGCACAAGTGTAGGCAAGTTAATGAACTTATCTTTCTAGTTATTTTCAGATTGTAACAATGCATTTCTTTTCAGTTCCTGTGCTTTAAAAAGTAAAACACATTTAATCACTTACAATAAAACTAACTCATTAGTTTGATAAATCAAGTAAGATCCAATACTGCTCCTGTTGTGGCAGTGCTGCTAAGAAACTAGATCAGGTGAAAACATTAAGTATGGAACAGAGCAAACGACCAGGTTTATTCATTATTGGAATTAAAAGGTGTCACACTGATGGGGAATGTTCATTTTTGGAAAGACCTGCTCTGGTCTCGGTAGCAGAACTTAGGAAATAAAAACTAAAATAGGGACTCAGGCCAAGTTTTTGCTTAAACAATTCCACTCTTTGCAAATAGCCATGTGGTCTTTGACATTCATAAAACAGACATCTGAAGAATGTCACATCCAACAGCAAAGAAACCACAGGGGGGAGTTGGTAAATACAGAATGTCCATCTGTCAGCACCCCAGCATGGCATGCGTAGGTATTGTTTAGGAGGAGCATGTCCACATTTTTCTGCCCAAATGCAGAAGACAGACTGCTGAGTAAAACAGTTCAATCTTTATATTGATTAAAGAGATGTGCTTTCCTACCATACAACAATCACTGTACTTGAAATTAATTCAGCAGCACTCTGAAGGCAAGACTGAAGATTGTCAGGCACTCACTGCAGGTTTTAATACAGATATCCTAGAACAGAAATACTGTGGACACACCACAACAATTTGACACTACAGCAGGGCATTTCATCGAGAGTTTATCAGAACCTCATCTAGACCACAGTCATGTAAGCCACAGTCTTGCTGAATGTTAGTATTATTCACAGCCTTCACGTCATGGCGTGGGACAACCCTCCCAGAAGCACACTGAAGGGGAGAAAGGAGTGTGCTGGGAATACCAGTTACTGCTGATCACTGACATAAACAGATGGGAAGGACGGATGTCTCCTCTACTGATGAGAACATTCTCCCACATGGATGTGGAAGAACTGTCTGCAAAGAGTGGCAGCAGGAAGATTTCTGCTATTACAATAGCGTCTGAGTGATGAGAAAGTTGCATAGTGCTCCAGGCATTTGACTGTCCCCACACCCTTGTTAAAGGCCACAGTCAGCAATCTTTACTGCACTGAAACAATTAATCTAAAAAAACTTATGGCTGGTGGAAAACTGGAGCTGTAATTACCAGTGTATTCACCTTGGGGTGAAGAAGTATTAGTTTTCCCAAGTCACATTTTATGGTTTGTACACTGCCGATGGACCAGCAAATACAGCTGAAATGACTAATTTTCTGTCTAAGGTTCACTGGTGGGATTTTTTGGTTCAAAGTAAATAGTAACCTGAAACAGCTCTTCTGAGTGAAGGTGCATCCACATACTGTCACAAGTGCTGATCTGAATCTAGCTAGAGAGAGGTCTATTCATCCATCTGTCTATAAAGCCTTATGAAAGAATGTCTGACAGTTATTTTCCTGCTTCCCTGTTTTATGGTAGACTCTGCTTCTCTTTCTTAGGGGTGCAGGATAATAGAAGTTTTCCTGAGTTCTCCTTTGAATCATATCTCTCTACAAGTAATTTAGGCTTGGAGGGGAAAAAAAGTTCTCTCTTCTTTTACTTTATCCTCAAGAAAATTTTCTTTGAGAAAATTCTGTGAACTGCTAAAATTTGATGCCTAAAAATATTTGCACGTTGAAGAATATTTCCATCTTTCTGATTCCAACACTCACATTCCTCTGCCCCTATCCAGCCTTAAACATTTTGAATCTACATATTCAATGTTCAGAGCTGGTGATGGGTGTCTAATATAGATGACCCTGAGCTTAAATTAAAAGTCAGATTGTTCCTGAGTTCTGCCAAATTCAAGGCACCTTAGTCATTGTGATTGGTGTCATCTTGACTCTGGTATTTGGAGCTGACCTTTCCAGGTGGTTGATACCACAGTTGCTGGATTCATCTAAAATGTAGGCTTATATCAAAATGATGTGACTCAGTCTAATCACTTCTTTAGAAAAAAATTAAAGCAGAATTGACTGGAAACTGAAATAAACAGGTGAAGGAGAAGAATGGGAAGTCAATTGGCTTTATGTTCACAGGTTTTGACTGTTACCTGATCATAACAACTCACGTTTGTCTCCCTCTCAGTGACCCTTCAAATTGGTCATTCAATAAAATCATTATATGAGGATGATATCCTACCACTGCCTTTGTCTCTCTGTGATGCAGAGGACTGGCCTTCAAAACAGTTTCTGCTGAGTTAAAAAGTAAATAAATTGAAAGTGATTTTTTGCCCAAATTAAAAAAAATTAAACTAGACAGTGTTTCATCAGTGAGTCAGAGGCTGATGATTAACTAAAAATGGAATTAGAACTACACAGCCTTGATCTCAACCAGCTCCTACATGACTCCTTGTTCTTTGGGTTTGTTTCCAAAACTAAAGTAATGTAAACTTTCTCTATCTTCAAGACCAAGTCACCTGTATAGATGCATTATTTATATTTATTGTTATATATATTTAATTTGCTCTCTATAAATGAAAGGTTTTTTTACTGTGAAATGGAAGTATCTGCAGTGTAAAGGCAGCAGATGTTGATCACTGTGATTAGAGAAACACCCTCAGTCAGGTGACGAATGACATGTTTGCAAAGCTGAAACTTTACTGGAAGATTTTAGCTGTTTTATATATACATATTTAGAAACAAACAAAATGGCAACACTGAAGTGACAGGAGAGAAGGTGTGTGTGAAAAGAATGGGCCAACTTCTGCTATCAATGTAATTGCAGTGCAGACCAAGGAGTCCCTCTGGATTTATGTCACTCCTTCCTCTTTAAATCAGAACTACTTTTGGGGAGGGTGCAATAGTTCTAGGACAGCATTTACCCAGGAACGAATATTTTGAAAGACAAAAACCTTGCTGTGCTCCCCACACTAATAAAGCTATGTATCCTTCTTTAGACTGTATAAATTAATGAGTGAACACACAACTGTGAGAAAACCTTTAACAGCCCAGTACCAAGACAAGCCATCCCTTCCAACAAAGAAAAGCTGAATTATAAGATCAAGTAAAAATGGTGCTTGAACTATCATTGGAACATGTTCTTACTTTCAAGTTTAATGGACTGAGCTTGGACAGAAATATTGAAACCAATTTTTTTTTTTTTTTTGGGAGGTTTAGCTCAATATTTCTGCTGCAGAAAACAGTGGCGTGCAGATAATTTCCCAATAAAATGAACCTATCATCCAGATAAACAAGTATAACAGCTCTGCCTTGCTTTTTTGAACGTGCGAAAATAAAGTTCCATTTGAGAGGTGGGCAAATCCTCTTCCAGTCATTATTTTGACCTGAATTTTGGCTGTCCATGCTCAAAAGCAGGTACTGGTTTCTCAGTCACAAATTCTCAATTATCATGGGAAAAATAGAAAACATTTTCCACCAAAGTTTGTTCATGTTCTAAGAAGTGATTTCATCTGCTGGGCTTGCCTCATTTTTGCATATGTTTTGCATGAATAGCTCAGCTTCACTGGCTGAAACCTTCTCAGGAAATGAAATTCAAAGAGCTGTGTTAAAAGCTGTCATCAAGAATGTCAGGTCTCAGTTTTCAACAGGGGTGTATTTACTTGCCTGTGTTTGCAGTGCACATGCTGGGGCTGTGGGAAGTGGTTTGTGCATACATGGGTGGCACAAGGAGGGGACAATGCCAGGCAGCTTCAGTGACCACTCAGCTCTGAACAGTTAGCCTGCACCATTGGTGACACAGCAAAGAAAGCCACTAAATGCTGTGATTTAATACCTTGTGTGCCCCCTGTAAACTTGCACTCACTCCTGCCTCAGTGATCCAAGCTTTCTTGATATTGGAGAGGGTTACTAACAAGACTCTTCTGGGAGCACCACTTGTACTTACCATTTAGCAATCTGTCCCTCTGATTGATCGCTTTGCAATAATGATATGGTAGTGATAAATTTAGGGATATTTCTGGTAGGGGGAACTTGCTTGGGCTTTACAGTATAAGCCAAAGAAAAAATCAGCAGCATGTCTTGGGATAATGCCATGGAAATCGTGTTTTGTGTTGCACAATGTCCTGCTGGAGTGTATTGTGTATCAGGAAGAGCTGAGCTCACAGAGTCAGATGGCAAGCTCTAGATCTAATGTTATCAGGAATATGACTGCCACGGGAAAGAATTTGTTGTGTCAACACAGTGCCCAGAACAAGACTGTCAGAAACCAAATGTGGAGCAAGGATAACAAAACTTTTAACACTGAATGCTATAAAAGAATGGACATGAGCCAGGGAATAAAAATATGTACTCAGAAGAGCAGCACAGGGCAAACTGGAACTCAACCATTGTTAAACTGTAAGAGAACCTTTGGTATAGAATAAATCTAACGTGAGTGTCAGAGAAAGAAAAGTGTGAATTGCAGAGAGTCAGAAATGAAATTATAACAGACAGCTCTGAAATATCACTTCAGGGAAAGCAAAGGGAGACCTGCAAGGACAGGTGGCCATGAAAAAAATAAAACCCTTTCATGGAAACTGTGCATCCATAGTAATGCAACATAAGGCAAGAACCATATTGTTGGGAGCAGGAGTGAGCAGGCATGGCCCAGCACACCCTCTCCCTCGGTGTCTGAAGCCTCCCAGGGTGGTGGAGCTTTAGCCAGCAGGCCCTGACAGATGCTGTGGGGGGATGGGAGAGAGCTTTAGTGAAATCTGATTCTTTATCTTGTTCTCCAGCTTTTCCTGATAAAACCAGTTCGGATGCAAGGGACAGCTGAGTGCTCTTGCCCCTGCCAGTAGGACCATGGCCAGGGCTCATCTCACTGCAGGGCGACCATCTGCTGCCACTTAACAGCACAGGAAACCACCACTGAACAAAAGCATCCACTCGTAGAGCATCCCACCTCCTGCAACAAAATGGAGGCATAAAGGCAATGCTACTTTATCACACGCAATTTATGGTTGAAGAGAGGACAGCAAACACTGTAAGTAAGCCTATCTGGGAGCTTTTCCCCTAGATGTCACTAACAGGTACAAGGACATTTTTATGAGGCTTGATACAGCCCAGGCAGATGAAGGGGAGAAAATAGCAACCACAGTGGTGGAAGGATGGAGGGAGGGAGTGTGGCCTCCCCCATCTGCAGAGAAACCCCTCTGCTGTGATTGGGTTTGATGTCGAAAGAGGCTAAGCCTGGTGTAGGAGCAGACAGGGCGATGCCTTTCAACAGCATCACTCCTCAACAGTGCAGAATTTCCTGGTGATCCTCGGCATGGTATTTTGGTGTTTCTGTCAGTCCATGTACATGTTCACATGCCATATTGCGCTGCTGCCTGAATAGGGGATAGTGAACGCATACTGTGAATGTCACTCACCCATAGATTTGTCTGATTATATACCTACCCTCCATGAATTCGCTTTCTGCACATTTTCTTACTTTTTTTAATAAGGAAATTTAAAATCTTTATTTTGCATCAACGCCATGGGAAAAATGTCTTTTCTTTTCAAAGATTTGAAGTGAATAAAAAGGTCTGGCATTGTTTTATTAAAACTTCTCCACTTTAATATGAGTTTTCTTTTTAGAGGAAATGGTAAAAGTTTTGATCAGGTCAAAACCGATCTAGGATGTATGCCAGCAAAGAAATACATAGATATGAAGTTGCAGCAATACAAACATACCCATTTATTGCATTTTGACTAGACAATCAATCTGAGAGAACAACAATGTCTTTATTATGGAAAAATATTAAAGCATATAGAATCTCTAAAGAAGGGAGCAAAAGGATGCAGATGCACATCCTGAATGAAGAGGAACACTCAGTCACTCTTCCTACACATAGTGATTGCTAACATTATGTTCATCAAGAAAAACAGATCCTTCTCACAGAACATGAAACTTCTGGGAAGCAGACTGGCCTACCAGTGTCCTTGTGTAGGCCTTTCTAGAAATGAGTTCTGAGAGGCAAAACTTAACCAGATGATCAGGGCAAGGAGAGGCTTTTCAGAAGCATCTTTTGTGTGTTCTGGACTGAATTCAGGTCAGCTTTGGATTTATTACTTTCTTCTGACAAAATATTATGTCTGACTGCTAAGATGATCCCAAGGCATGATGTGCCCCCAAATGTAGGTGTTCCATTGGGTGTAGAGAACAGCTCTTTTGGACAGGGACCTGAAAGAATTATGCAGAAAAGAGGACACTCAAAGTGACTGGCTTACTCTTGGCTTTCCTGCAGAAAGGGCATAGTAGGAAGCTAAGGTCTTCAATTATCAGGTGTTTATTGTCTGTGGAGCCATTGAGTCAGTTCTGTTTTTTGATTGTGACTTAATTTTATCAAACAGTAAGGGCAGGAGCACCCCATTCAAAAGAAGAAAAAAATGTTCTGGGATAGCAATGCTGACAGTAAAACTTTAGGACCATTAAAGATCTCAACCTGGAGTTTATATTTAGATTTTAACATTATATTTAGCTGCTGGTTTTCAACTGCTGCTGAAGACTCTCCTTCCCATCCCTTTGAAAAAGGATATGAGTTTGAAGTACAAGCTGTGCATTTGCCATTCAGAGCAGGGTGGGAACTCCACCTGCTCACAGCCTTGCTCTGTTAAAAGCTACTAATCCTCATAAAACCAACCTTTCTGCTTTCCTCCCTCCCACCCCCCATCTCTAATTTCCTGCATTCCTCACACTCTATTCTCTCTTTGTGTAGAAACTCATCTTGTTCTCTTTTGAACATACTGATTCATAAACATATGTTCTAAGTTACCTCTCTTGTCTTTGGTAACGTATTCCACATGTTTACATGCCATTTTATGAAATAGTTTTCTTTAACCTTTTTATTTGCCTCAATTTCCTAATGTTCAAAATGTATTCTTTTCTTTCATGTTTTTTCTTCATAAATATATTGTACAGCTAAACAATGATGATTTTAATCAAAACCAAAACCACGGAAGGCCTAATCCATCTTTGACACATGAGGCTAAATTCTGTCCTTAGTTACTTTTGTGCACACTAGAGTGGAAAAAGCTCTCAATTTTCACAGGATTTTAATGTTGGCAAATCACCTTTATGGCTAAATCTTGACTTATAAAGTATCCAGGGGAAGCTGGGAGATATATTAAAAACAATTTAGAAATTCATTGCTAAAATGGCAAATTTAAAAATTATGTTCTGGTATAGTCCAGTGGGTGTTGTGTCTGTAAGTGTGCACGTGGATGTGAACATGTGTTGTTACATCTAAGGATAACCATGCAAGTTGAATATCCCAAACACAAAGTACCCTGCAGCTGAATTCTTGTCTTTTTTCATTAGTAAGTTATTCAACTTTAATAATAAATGCACTTGGAATTGCAATAGGCAGAAAAATGTACAATATAGAATTTCATAAAAGCTTCATTAAAAAATAAATAAAAAGCAGCAGCAAATAACCCAGATAAAATAGATGCAGTTTTAAAAATCCCTGCACAGATATGCTCAGAGGGAGGGACATGCAAAGGGAAAACAGAAAAAGGCCACTCTGCACCCCAAGTACTAACAGGAGATGGTAGAGTTCTGTGAATGTAATTGAAGGTGGCTTCTAGTGTTTTTATTTTCTGGTAAAACAGGAGTGAAATTGATCTTGCAAAGAGAGTCAATCTGTAAATCCAAGAGCTAAATACCTTTGACTTAGAAGATTCCAGGACCACCAGATGATTAATTATTAAGGTTCAGTTGGCCTGTTTTGCTTAGCTTTGCTGAGGATGGTAGTCCAGTGCCTTTATAACCTTCTGGCTACATACTCCTGTGACAGGGACACTAATACTCTAAACTGGTCCTGTTGTCAAAAGCAACACTCAAGCAGATAAATTGCACAGCAGTAATTGTGTATTAAATGTCAATTGAAGTAACTTACATGAATTTCTGCTAAGGGACACATAGGTTGTAACCTATGCTTCCATTTATCCAAATCCTATGTGAAACCAGTTTGAAATCCAATTAAATGAATTTTTGATAACAGAATGAAGTTATTAGATGCATAAAAATCTGCCAATGTGCAGTGATTGCCTTACCAGTGAAATAAAATGTCCTGAAAGGATAAACTGGTGGTAAACCAATTCGTGACACGTACTGAACATGTTGTGGAAGCCTCACAAATGAATATGTGACAAAGGAATAAACATGAAAGAAATACACTGATTGTACACTAAGGCTGTGCATTTCAGAGAGATTCACTGTATTATCTTCCTTATTCATGTGGATAACAGGCTTACTTATGTCTTCAAAAATAATTCTTTCTATCACATTGCAACAATTCTGAGCATAGTGATAAATAGGAAGTATGAAAATGCTAATGTGTAAGAGCTAGTGGAATTTAAAGGATCAGGACTGAGCCAAATTTTCAGATGAGATTTCTTGACATGGAAAAACCTCACTGAAGAAAAAAAATGAACACAATAATATGTGTATTGCATATTTATAGCTCAATAATTTGACTCTGAGATTTACAAAAATCCATTTCAGAGGTTTTATTCCTGTTGTACAGCTTACGTGGGCTTGGCATCATTTGCAACTTATGAGCAACAATATCTAACAGATTTATATTTTGCAGGGTTTTTTTAAAACTTTAATGTAACTTAAATTTAAAAATGAAAGCAGAAACTTCAGCTGGAACAACCTGTGCTTTGTCAGTCAAGTGCAATATATGAAGAAAATAATACTTTAATTTTTTTTAAAAGGATAATGTTTTTCTTAAAATTAAATGAAAGGATCAACTGAGTAATAATTTCTGGGTATCACAAAAGGAGACTATGCAAAAATTATCTGCAGAAATATCTGCATAGCCACTTCCCCCTTCTGGCACCCTTCAGATCATACCTCTAATGCCTCACTCTTTCATGATGAACATGAAATCTATGGGACTCCACAAGATTTAAGGGCTGGACCTGATGGTCATAACTGTAAGAAATGGCGAGGAGATCTTGCCTGCTCTCTACATCTCTGCAAAGTTCACATGGAGGGAAGCAAAACTTTTCTTGCACCTTGGCATCCCCACAACCTAATGAATATCTGGAGTATAAATGACCTTATATGCCAGCCTGAACATGGCATGGCTTTACAGGGATGCCCAGCAGCTGTGCCCACTGCCCAGCCACCGAGGGCCAAGGCCAGAGGCTGCAGGAGGCTCTTGGAAATGAGAAGAGCCACCAACTCCTGGAGGTGCCTAAGGCTATGAGGCATTTTCACCTGGGTGGCAGTGGCAAGACCAAGGGAATGTGAGGATCCCTGCAGAGCTTGCCCTGCCCATACCACGTGAAGTCAGGAGCATCAGCCATAAGAAACAGGACACGCAGATGTTGCCAGGGGTTCCAGTGCTTTGGAACACCTACTGGTGTCCTGTCAGGCAAGGAAGATCCTCCCTCTTGACTTCCCCTGCTCAGGAAGCTGTAGAGAGAAATGAGGTCACTTCCCAGCCTCCCTGAAACTAGACCAACCTAGTGGCCTCAGCTGCTCCCTATAGGACCTGCCTTCAAGCCCCTTCACCAGTTTTGGTGCCTTTTTCTGGGCCTTGATATCCTTTGGAAATTGTGGGGCCCAATTTACAGTATTGCATTCCTGTACTCTATCCCCTTCCAGTAAGGGAATTAGTAGCAATTAGTACAGCTGCAGCTGTATTATTTCAGGGTGTGCTAATCAGCATGCATTTGTCTTGTGGGGCCCTTTGCAAAGAGGAAAACATGGCCTTAAAATACACTGGCTACCAGTTTGCTTGTAAGCCTAACTCAAAACATAGACTTTAGCTTATAAACGCTTTTGAAATCCCTACTCCTTAAAATCTCTCCCACTTTAGACCTGAGAGAATTCTGAAGTTCTGAAAAATCATCAAAACCTGAAATTATCCTTATTCATATTCTTACTGTGTGCATTTTATAGCCTAGTCACAAACACATAATAAACAATTTTTATTCTTGCCTCTGTTGATGAAAAAAAAAAAAAGCCCAATAATCTTTGTGTTAGTATTTCTGATTACTGCTTTAAATCACAAAGCCATCATTCAATTCCTTCTGGCTAGCACTGGCTGCTGAAAAGAGGCACAAAAATGGAGAAAAGTGTGGTAACCCAGAGCTGCTCTGTGAAGGATTGGCAAGGCTGTATGGAGAGGCTTGCAAAGCATCTGCTCTCACACTATGCTTGGCTTCAGTTAATATTCCCACTATTAATCCTTTAGCTTCATAAGAATAAAAAATAAATAACACTCTAAATAGAAAACAAACAAATAAGCTAGGGTTCCTGGGTTTCTTCCTCCTGTCTGATCAGATCAGGAAATCTGCCTTGATTTTTTTATTCTAACAGCCTGTTCTGCACCCTCTCAGACCTAGTAAATCTGTCACCAGTAGGCTTAGGTAAGAACCTGCTCCATCTCTTTGATGGAAGTGAGAAGCTTTTTAAAAGCTGCAGGCCCTGCTCCTGAAAAGAGTAGAAATTCTTCACGATGCTGAGCAGGAGAAGAGCAGAAGGAAAGGATTCAGGCTGAAAAAGAGGAAAATTGCCACTCTTTTGAAGTGACATTGTTTTTAATTTTGAACTTCATAGTTACAGAAAGGCAAATCCTGGCTAATGCCAGTGCTGTGTTACTGGGATAACTTTTTTACTCAAGCTTGTCACCATATGACTGTGCTATGACTGGATGAAATCTGCCCAGTTTTGAGCTCATGGCCCGCTAAAAGCTGCTGTTTCAGTGCAGAGGCAGAGCTGACCCAGGCTACAACAATGCTAGAATGAGCTCACCCAAAAAAGTGATGACTTTGAGGGTGCCAAAGGAATCCAGGAGTCACTGCCTAGGCAGAATAATTCAAAGTAAATGGCACCAAAAGGATTGCTATTTTGGCAGAAATCACCAGGTGCTTACATTGCTGTATGTGAAGTGAGGCTTTCCAAGCAACAAAATGAGCTAGAAGAGTTTATTTATATTTATTTATATTTGGTAGTTCAGGAATGGCATTGACTAATATTTAAATTAGTTCGAACTGTTGCTAGTCCCACAGATTGACATCCTCATACTGATGTTCACCATGACCTGAGTGAAAGATGATATAAAAATTCAGTTTCATGCAGATGCAGAAATGTTTGGCTTTTAAACCGAGATCCCTTTCTTAACACAGAAAATGGGTGTGCTTTGAGAACAAGCATAGCACATGAGAGACTCAGGATTGCAAAGTTATTCATTCTCCTGTTTCTCCCATCCTCTCCCGTCCTGTGACTCAGCTCTTGAGCACTGACTTTCATCTTAGAGCTGAAACCTAAACTAAGCTCTACTCAGTCTGCCTGAGCTGTCTGTCAGGCAAGATGAGGAGGAACTGCCTCTGTCTCAGACTGGCACAGAAGTACTTGTGCTCATCACCATTGCTGCCTCTCTCCACTCAGGTGCAGCTACAAAGCCCTGGGCTGGTCAAAATCCATGGCTTTTCCTTGCTGGGGTGGACACAAGGATGGGCTCCCTCTGCTCAGCATCTGCTTAAATTGTTATGACTGTGGACTACAGTGTAGCCTGGGGAGACTGTCACTGGTACTGCTAAATCCAGTAAATGGGAGACTCTCCTGCAAAACTTGCCTGTTAGCTGTCAGATTTGGCTGGAGGTAGACAATGTGATCCAGTGGAGCACCATGGCAGGGTCATCAGGATAGGAACTGTACAGATAGCACAAATTAATGGTGATAGTTGTTTTCTCACTGCTGACCCTGGCACATACAAATATTTGGCAACAGCTATAGATTACTTCTCAAAATGCACTAAAGATGAACCTCTACAGGATAAACTACCCAAAAGTGTTGAGGTCTTTGATTGAATTCATCAGACATTCATGTGTATCCGCACAAATCAATGTCTAAGGCAGGGAATTTGTCAATCAGGTAAGTGAGGAAATACATTAACAGGTGACAGACAACAATTTTCCAGGACACATAACCCTAGAGCCAGCAAGCTTGTGAAATGGCAGAACTGAACTGTGAAAGACAAATCACTGAAGGTGGAGAGAGAGTGTCTTCATTATGTCTTGCTTTCACCTGCAACTGAAGAACAAAGTCCAGAGAATTTTTTTTATCTTAACCTCTGCTGCATTAAAAATGTGAACAACCTGTTAATATACATTTCAAATTCTGTTACTGTCTCACTTTAATAGCGAGATAACAATCGTGCCATTTACATATTTTGCATTTTATTGCTCTTGCATAATTCATCATAAGTAACATAACATTCTTGTCAGGAGAAGTTCTGCAAAATCTAAGAAAATGGAAGGAGAGCTGTATTGCAATCAGAAATAGCAATTAGTATTGAAGTGTTTAGGTAAAATAAAAGGAAATTAAGCAAGAAGTAAGAAGCATGAATGGAAGAGAAAAAAAAAATGAGCTGATTACAGTTAGGCACAAAATGAAAGTGTGGACTAGAAAGTGACATCCCGCAAAAAATGGAATGCTTGACTCACACATCACAGGCAAGATGGGTTTAATGCTGCCTAAAATGGGTATACTGCAAAAGAGTAATTGTTATGGAAAAACACATGTTTCAGGGAACAATAGCAGTGCTGAATCAGTTAGTAAAGTCTGTAGAAAACTGGAGCTATGACTGAGCAGACTGTAAGTTTTTGAAAAAAATGAAATTTTTGAGGGCTCTAAAATTGTTTCATCTCACATTAGTGTAGCTGCAAACAATAGTCTGCAGTAGGATAAAAGAGTAGGATTTAATCAAATTTTCTACATTACAATCACCTTCATTTGTATTGTTAATTTTGGCATGAAAACACTCAGACAATGACATTTAAATGTTCTTCTTTGGATCAAAATTTGATCTCATTTCACATCTGGGCAAACTAAACTAAAAGCACACACATATAAAAAAATCTTTTATTATCTAGTAACTAGAATTGTTAGACAGGGAACACAATGTAATTAGCTGATTTCAATTCCCTTCTGCTTTAAACAGGAGCCAGGTTTGAGGAGATTGCAGTCCTGGTAAGGGAGCCCTGAATGTCCCATAAGCAAAACACAAGTTTAGACTGGATGTGATCTAACTCTCTAGAGTGCAAAGGAGTTTGTGGTGGTAGCTGAAACAAGTTAAGTCTCAGTAATTTTGGCTCTGAAGATGACAACATCGATAAGTTTGTCATTCCCTTTGATTTCAACTCCTATACAACAATAAACATCACACTGAACCATGAGAGGGACCCGGTCATGAGCAAATCACAAACAAACTGTCTGGACTGGCAGAAAATCAAGTACCACACATGTTTCATCAGTGGAGGAACTCTTCTCTCCAGGGATTCGTGACTTGTGGGTCACATCCCAATGAATTTGTGGTCACATATGTCCCCCTGGCATGTCAGTGAATGACATAGCATGGAGCAGCATTAAGAAGGGATTGGTTATAACTTTCTTCTAACGTCATTTAATAGCTAAAGATGAAGAACTGTGTACTGGCACATATGCATGAATCACAGTCTGGAAACTCTATTTTGATTGGTAGGGGAAAATACAGAGGTGTAGGATACCTCTGAATGATGATAACTGATGGCAAATCTGACATCTAAGAGCTATTCACAATACATTGATACATAACCCCATGTTTAGAGACACCCTTCCTCCCGCCCCCACCCCCAAAACAATCTGAATAATGAATCAAATGGTCTCAGGAGTAATTGGATCTTTTTCTGTGTAATTAGCAATTTTTCCCCTTGCATTATAATTTAAAGTACTGTGGTTGAATTGAGCAACTCATGTAATGAGTCATTAGACTGAGGCTTTTAAGGAAGTTATTTCTGAAGGTCTGTGGAGGCTAAAATATGTCTAAATTAAAAGAATGACAGGCTGCAATCATGGCTGTAAAATAAAGGTGCTCAGTAAGCAGTCCTATTACAATCAGAAAGAAAAAGAAGCAGATCTCTGTCTTGTGCATGGAAGTAGAGGAAATGATGAATACCTTAGGTAACTCATTCTGTGCAAAATCAATCTTTCACTGTCAATTTTAAATGAACTAATTTGTTCACAAATCTGCTCAGTCAGTTTGGAAGCATACTCAGTTCATCCATATTAGCAAATCCTTTAATCTTGACTAGTCCACTGAGTAAGAAATCTAGAAATGTGTTAATATGACTGGACATATGTAGTAGGATAAGAATTGATTCTTTTAATTAGTGTCTATTCAAGTTATAGTTCCTTCTTTTACTGAACTATTGACCCACTGATATATAAAGAGATTACTGTTATGACTAAAATACCTTCCAAAGTTATATTTAACTCTTTCTTTATTGGTGAATGTAAGATAGAAAAATAATCTTTGAGTTATCCAAAAATAAACAATGTAATCTAATTTAAGGTTTCTTTCCTACATGCTCCCATTAATTCTGGAGATTCAAACTGATATTTGAAATTTAAAAAGCATAAGCCCCAAGTTATTGCTAAAGGAATGTTATAATCCTTTCTTCCAATTTAGATAAAACTATAACATGCTATTTGTAATTCTAGTTTGATATTGAGACAATCAGTATTTCATCCACCACAATTCAACTACAGAGCTTGGTGGCAAATCCCCACTGAAATTCATCGATGACAAAAGTATATTTTTAACAAAAGAAGTTAAATAAAAAAGACATGGCTCCTGTTCCTCTCATTCCTACTCTGTCTACTCAGAATAAGTTGAACTCTGGAAAACAGCTGTGTATAAACTCACTGTACTTTGCAAACAAGGTTACAAACACGGTTACACTTGCTCTTTCTCACCCATGGAGATGGGACAAACACTAGAAATAGTTCCAAATAACTGTACACTGACAGTGGAAACCAGTGTTGCAATGATCCCAGCATGGCCTTTGGTGCAAATCAAACAAACAAACAAACAAAAACAAAAACAAAACAAAAAAACCACAAAAACAAACAAACAAACAAAAAAAAAAAAAAAAAACCAGAAAAAAAATAAGAAGAAATTTGGCATTTACTTGTTGCTCTTCACCTTACATTGTGAAAGAGCCTCTGCAGCAGGGTCATCCTAGGCAGAGACCTATATTGGGACATATTGTCCCAATGCTGAACCTCTACACCCTGCCTGGGGAGCAAATGCTTTATTAGCATTAACAGTATGGCTGTGAACATGCATTTACATGATCTTTATTAATCTTATGGATAATTTGAGTTACAGCAATAGAAAAATGCCCTAGCAATCTGCCTGTGTGGACAATCACTTTTAGTATTTTTGTAGTTTTGGGGTCTTTGACACAGGTCTAGGCTTTTAAGATTTTTCAGGGAGTTATTTAAGTGGAACTTGAACATACAAGCAAAAGTGAACAGGTTTCTGGCTAAACATGGAAAAATGTAATTTACTGAAGCCTTCTTACTGCAAAGCAGCAAGGTAGATTCATCTGTTTTGTTCTGAGCCTGTAGTTCTGAATCTTGCTGCCTTTGTCAGATCTATTTATCTACTAAGGTATGGTCTTGACTTGGGTTTTTGCACATACCTGTCTCCTGAAACAGCACTTCTTGCCAGCCACAGTCTTTAACTAAGTATATATAAGTTTTCACTTAAGCCTTCTATTGTTTCTCTCTTTCATCAAATTTTCACTTGAAGGGCATTCCCAGGCAATTGCATGACATGACAGGAAAAAGATAGCTGTTGTATTTTGAATTCAGAATGTATGGAGCTCTCTGAGCATCCATCTGCTTCATTTCAAGCTGTGTCTCTTCTCAGTTTTCAATGTGATGGTTGTTTTGCTCACCTACTTTTTCAGTAGGCTGAGCTGCTGGGGCCTGGCTGGTGGGAACCAGCAGATTCCTGTCACTGAAGGCAGCAAATTAACAGTGGCTTTTCCCAGTCTGCTTTCCTACTGCATTAAGGCTGGCCTTTGCCATCTGAGCTGTTGATGTGTATGAGCTCAGACTTTCTTAACTGGGTCTGTAACCAGTCTGAGAGGGATTAGGACAACACAACACCCTAACCAGCCATCTCACGTGCTCTTGTTCTCTCATGTTAGTGTAACAGTGGGTGTTATGGCCTCCCCAGTTATTGTTTAAAATTTTGGCCAAAAGTGTCTCTATAAACATTCAGCATCCATTTACATCTTTATCGTTTGACATTTTTCCTCCTAATTTGCCTCAGCAGCACCCATTTTCTAGACTTTGGCTCACTAATTTGTTTCTGTCTCTAACAGTTATCCTTCCAGTGCTCCCCTGTGTCCACCCATTTCCTATTCTTAAGGTCTTTGAAAAAAAGGATTAGAAAAGCATACACATCAACAGACGACCCTTGATCTAATAGACTACCACAAACACATAAAAGGTGAAAATGTTTTCTTTGCCCTGTGCTCCTTACTCAGCAATCCAATTTCAGTTATGTTGGTAATGGGGCCTGTGATGTGTGGGAAGTGCAGCAGGAGCAGGGCAGGGTGTGCCCAGCACCCTCCTGATGGTGGGAAGTTCCTCCTGGGAGTCCCACTGGCTCCAGTGGGAGCTGGTGTTCAGTACTGGATTTCTGTTCCATGATGAAAGAGCTGTGGAAAATTCTTCATTTACTTGAATGATTATTGCGACTTCACAGAGAAGTAGCTGATTCTGCAAATAGTTCTATGAAATGATTACCCTTTGCAAATGCCAGGATACTTAAAGATAACTATATTGATGTCATATATCTCTATCTCCCTCCATGTAATTCTCTGCCTATGTTTATGTGTGTGCTATGTGTGCTATTTTTGCATGATCTCGGTGGAGGACAGGACAGTATCTTGGTTTGACTCATTTAAAATACTAATAATGATGGCCTTATATGTGAATTTTTTTTAAAAAAATTCTAATGACATTGTAATGTCTAAATCAGAGCAGAACCTGAAAACACTGCTCTTGTTTCCAAGGCACATGTAGGATTGAACAGAGGATGAATGGCACATCTCTATCAGCCAATGCATTTTGATAATTGATCAAATTTCCATGTTAATTAGAAAACATGAACCCAAAGTGAGCAGGATCACAAGATTCTTTCAGCTCGGTTTTTCTTAATCATCTTGTGTCAATGAAAAAATAGAGTACCTGGCCTTTTGCTAACTCTGAATTCAAGAGATTTTCTTGACCACTGCTTGCTTCAATTTATCTGGGAATGTTCTTTGTGCTGTATGCTCTCTTATTGTCTGAAAATGCCTTTTAATTTCCTGAATACCTATATGTATACAATGAATATTAATCAAGACCTGATTAGTATCTCTTCTGCCAGCACAAAAAAATATTTTATCAGTGACAGATAGTATCTGCAATTGCATATTTAAAGTCTACACTGGAATGGTTTGTGAGGTTGACCAAGTATGGACTGAAGTCCTTCACTAAAATTTTGGATTTTCTCATCTCTAAATAAATTTTGCTAACCAGGAAGATAGAATAAAAAAATCTTCAAAACACTCATGTATTTTTCCTCAGTAAAACTGTTGTTTACTTACTTTCAGATATTCTAGCCAGCAGACCCATGGGTATTGCTGGTGTTATATTTGGCTAAAATCTCACCACCAATCTCAGATTCTGGCATGGAAGGAAAGAGATCCTTTCCCAAGAGGCACAGAAAGGATACAGAGCTACAAACCTGAAGGCAGAACCCAACTCTTGCAACCTCTGCTTGAGGCGAAGAAAATGAAGAAAGTAAATAAACTGCCCACCTGCTAAAATTGATGCTGCAAACTGCCCCCAGGAGACCTGCCAAGGAATCCAGGCTTATATTGCCTGGGGAGTGCAAGATCTCCACTGTGGCTCTTCAAACTCTGCTCACATCCTTCCCCTTCTGCCCAGGAAATGCCATTTGCTGCACATGCCCAGTTACTGTGACAACTTTGAAGAAAGGGAGAGTAAGGTTTGTGTTTTAGTTCCTTCATAATAAACTCCAAATTTTAGTCTGCTTACCTCGAAATACTTTCTGTTTGGTATCCTCTGGTGGCTGTAGCTCTGCCTTGCATGCAGGATGACAGATTGAGTGCTAATTTTACCACCTGTAGACCTTGTTTATTTCAAAATGTCACTTGTTTTTTATATCTGAAGTGCCAAGAGAGATATTCTCCCAGGACACCAAAAATCAGTCATTATTACAACACAGCTATTAAGCCACCCATGTCTTAAACGCATCAGTCAAAGGCGTCTGTCCTGCAACTATACAACAGAAAGGGCAGCACATTATTAGAGAGAAAGAGAGAGAGGGAGCCAAAATAACAGGGGAGCCAAAATCATTATCTGAATATGTCATGGAGGCTGTCTGAATGTTGTAGGACCCACAGCAGAGCCCACATACTGTAAAGGAAGCTTCAGCCCTCTGTGATCATATAACTGCTCTACAGTAACTCCTTCTAGAAACTTCTGTGGCTTGGAATCTGGGCTCCTAAACCCCTCATACTTGTGGTTGAGTCACTGCAAAAATTCTGTTTCCCAGAAGGTTGAAGAAGAAAAAACTCTTCCATAAGCCAAATTCCTTACCTCCAGGTTTTTTCCAAGTTCTAGAAAATGCACCTAGCCCCCATTAAACACATCCTAACATTTAGTTCAGAGCCCAACAGTGAACAGCACAGGAGCAGGAAAGGCAAGAAGAGAAAACTTTCTGAGGGCATCTGCTCGGCCCACGTTGGCTGTCTTGGCAAGACATGTCAGGATGCATTGGTAGTGCGCAGTGAGGCTGAAGATTCCCTACTGGCTGGAACCGAGTCATTTGCCAGGCTTTCCTTGTCAGGGAGAGTTAAACCAGTCACTGATCCTAATTCTAACACTGTTGTTGCAGCATTCCAATTTTTAATCGCTACATGACTTGTCAGGTTGAATATGAGCCACAAGAATAAAATTTAAAAACCTCCTAATAATGAGGGTGTCAAAGATGACTAGCACTTGGTGTTTCTTCCATTACCTTTCCATTCGTTAAAAGTGGAACTAAGGTGTAAGTGCCCTCATTTCCAAATGCCCTCTATCTTTTCATTTCCCCCCAACAGATTTTTCCTGAAGTCCACCAAGATAGTCAGTATAAGTAACACATTCCTGAACCCCTTGTACAGTGTTGGGGAGCTTACTTCAGGCTTAAGAGCATAATTTGAAAAGGGGTTTCCCTTTCTCTGCAGTTATGGCACAATATGGTGGACACTTAGGTAAAAAAATAAACGTGCCATATGCCTCCATCCTGGGTGGCAGCTTCTTCTTCTGGCTGCTTTTCTCCCCAAGTTTTGAAATCTAAGAGAAGTGAATTTCCTGCCTTCAATGAGCAAGAATGAGCTGTCTGTGGTATGTCACAGTTTTGCATATTACCAATTTGTCTTTAAATGTTTGAAATTTGAAGTAATTGTAGACAATTGACGCAAGCAAAGGGGAAGACACCCAGAAGTGAAGGGCATTTTTCAGGCTAGCAAACTGACACATGCATCCCAGTATTTCTTTCCCCACAAAAGAAGATGGCTGGGAGAGATGTGCTTCATGCTGAAAGTTCCTGGATGCTGACAAACAAATCAGCTTCCTGTAGGCCCTGAGTTCTCATTTACAATTGAACTATTTTAGTATCTTCATCTGCCGTGGGAATGAAATGCAATAACTGATTTCAAAAGACATCAGCATGCTAACAGATATAGGCTGCTGAATGCAAGTTTTTTCAAAAATTATCTTATCTTTAGCACTGTTTCAGCTCACTGATTTCTTCTTGTTTGATTATTTTGTTATAGAATGCTTAAGTTCACTGTACTTTCCACACAAGAAAATCAGCACTAAATCTCTAATCGCTGCAAAAAATGAAGGATCAGTTGACCTCAACTTGGATTGACATTAGAAGTAGACTTACAGCATACAATAAAGCTACATGTAGGAAGAATGAAATGCAGTTATGATTTTAATACTGGAACAATTCAATATTTAAAAGTTTAATAATATGTGGAAATTTAGTTCAGCATCAGATCTGAGTCAAGAAAATGGAATAATCCAATTAAAAACTGGTGACGTGGTAAATTTGTCAGTGTTTGAGATGCTGTGGTTTATTTGAAAGGCTGCATATTTTTGATTGAGCTCAATGGCTGTTGCAAAATGTTATGTTTTCATGAAAAAAACCAAAAGTTTATCTGGAATTACGAAGGCCAGACAGCAGGAGGAATTGTGGTGTGTCTCGCCTCCAGATGAGGCAGCTGCTGTAAATCCATCAGTGCAATTCCTGCAGCCAACACAACTTCTAAAATCCACCCCCATCTTCTTTGCAGTGAGACAGGAACAGGGGGTCTAACTCCCAGGTGCATTTGGTATTTGGGGAAATAACCATTGAGGCTCTCCAGCCCTATCAGTCTTTTTCCTGGAAGCACACTGCTGCTCCAAAAAGCTCTTCATGGATCCAAGAAAAAGCTATGGTGGAAGCTGTCCTTTTATTGATAGAACAGACAACTTTGCACTGAGTAATTCTCCTTGGTGCTTCTTTGGTCCCTCTATTTTACTCAGCTGTTATTAAAATCTCTACTCACCCCAGAAGTTAATGAGTGCTATGAAATCTATGCTATCCCTTCCTTTGGGAAGCTGAAAGGTACATCATTGGAGAGATACCACAATGAAGGTGTGACTTTACACAAAAGTAAAATTCATGGGCACTTACATGTATTGCTATTTAACTGATGAATTATCTACTGCAGTGGCTTTTGTGCTGCTCACCATCCCTATCACTATCTCTCCTTCTTGTAAATATGAATTCTGGTCTGGGACAACTAATAAGACTTTTTAAGTGTAAATAAAATCTTTCACCAAGGAGCATTCTTGGTTCTATGTCCCAGTTTCAGAAATACACAAAACTAGGATTCAACAAAACTTTCCTAACCAAAAAAAAAGGAACCAGGAGAGGGGCAGAAAAGCCACATTTCCTTTTTTAAAACTCAGAATATGGGTAGTTTGAGTCATTGTTCACTTTTATTCTGATCATCAGAGGTCGAAGAAAATCACACTTTTTCTTGAGTTCAGAAAAAGGTTTTATTTTTGTCATCTCTATTATGAGAAAACTGGGATGACTGTGATTTTGAGTTGGGCTTGGAAATAACTTATAAGTTAAGTTTTGGTTTTGCAGGAAAAAAATCTGATATTGTTGTGCATAAAACATGCTTCTCATTATCAAAATCATGAACTTGTGCAGACTTGTATAAAAATAAGATTTAGCCTTTTTAATCTTTCCTGACAACCCAGGGTACTGGAACTGTTTGCCTTCTCTCTGAACCACAGCTTGGTTGAGATTTTCAAAAGAGGGAAACAGGATTAAATTTGATTAAGGGTTGCAGTGGTTCAATGTAGGGTAAATTATTTTTATTCATCCTGATTTGACTTTGTATGAGAAACTAAGCTGAGCTTGTACTTTTTAGCTACCCATGTTTCACAACAGTGACTCTCTATAGAAAACTTATACAGATGACATGAAACTCTCCTTTATCAACTACTCAGTAAATTATCATAAAATATTTCAGGTGTTTATCTTTGACCTCAATTTCTGATGAATATATTGGAATAAAATATAAATCAAAATTAACCCTACACTTTTCTGTCATTATACAGCCTAAACTTGCCCAACAAACCCTCTGTGCATCTCTTAGTCTCCTTCAATTTAGATTGATTATGTCTTTATACTGGGGAGAGGGCTTTCCTGATAAAAGAATGGCTTAATCTTTATTTGCCTAGAGCAGTTAGAAAAATAAGTGAAGCAAGCAGCCTGTGACTGATTTCTGCTCACTTAAGGCAATTCACCCTTGAAACAGAGAATAATTGTTCTCCATCCTTTTCCAATATTGTCTTCCCTTTCATGTAGTATATCCAAATAATCTTTAAGATTTTGAACATTAGAAGAATACAGGGTGAATCAGAACCATGCACCAGGCTATATTTTGCCTACAGAGGCCTATCCAGAGATGTCACAAAAGACAATGGAAGTCATGCATACTCCAATGTATCTAGGAGCAAAATTTGCCGAATTAAAAAAAAATAAATTAAAAAAAATTAAAGAAACAGAAAGAAAAAATTCACTTCAATTTCAAAAAACAGGATAACAATGATCAAACTATTGGGTATCAACAATAGGATAATATTTAGAATTGTACATTATATAGGAATTTACTTCCTAGATGGTACTCTTCTGGACAAGAAACGTGGGTATGCCTGCAGAAATTCCCTACTTGATGTACCTTTACCTTCTGTACCTCAGTTTTCCATTCAGCACCCACAGAGAAGGCTTCATCTAATTTTCTATTTAGTTCTGTTTTTAGAAACAACATTTATTTCTTTCCTGCAGCTGGTCAAGTGGTTGGCAATGACCAACAAGTTTTATGCTTTGTCTTATTCAGAAGGAACCTAGATTTAGCTAGATTAGGTCTAGCCATAACATTCTTATCTTGTCAGGCTGAACTTGAAACCAAAACAACTCCTGGAAATCCTAAGTCTAGTAATCCCTATTGCAAATATTTCTCTATAATTGGATTGAAATTAAATTATTGTTACTCCAGTAATAAAACTATACCAAGGGTGGATACAGTAATTCACCCTGAAACTTCCTTTTTAGTGACTTCTACCTCAGAGCTGCATCTCACAAATTCTTTCCTATCAGTGGAACTGAGGACACAGTGTGATACTGCAAACTTAATCTGAAGAACTGCTTTTGAACTGCAAAAGTTCATCGAGTTCATCAAGAAATTATTCTTAATTTTAGGGCTGAAGAATGATACAAAGCAAAAGTAAACTTTCCTGTAAGAAAAACAACCAAACAACTTAGTTAAAATTTGGAGAGTAATGCTTTTACAGAACTCTCCTTATCAAATGAGGGCTGAATGCCTGCAAATATATTTGCTGGAAATGCATAATTAAAACTACAAATAACAAACTGTTCAGAAGTACTTGGCTGTGGTCCTTCAAAAGCCGTAATTATATATCCTGTAATATATATATTGCTGCTTTATAGTTTAGTTATTTGTGCTCTATCTGAAAATGCAGCATTTATGCTTTTCACAGGAAGGGTCTTCCAGTGCCTCCACTGGCAGGGAGACCAGTAAGAAATCTACCTTCATAGGCCATGTAGCTGGGGACTGACCCATAGCTGTAAACTGTAAATACCAACATGGAGCACAGATAAACTGATGCCTTTATAAAAATTATGGATGTTTTTATAGGATAAGGATTTCAGTTGTGCTCTTCCTTTATTTCATCATACCCACTGTGTTGGACAAATTTTGCTGGACAAATATGCGTCAGCTAATACAGCTCTCTGCAGATGATTTACAATGTGTGTGTGTTTACTATAATTTTTCACTGGAAACTTCTAACAGCTGAATGTTGCTTCATCATGAAAAATTCTTTCAAATGCTAACTAACAGTGAGTTAGGATGGACCAACTCCTTACTAGCTGACCCTGAGGAGGTGTTTGTTAAAGAAATCGCTCTTTCATGCACCTAGGTATGATACCAGTCTGTGTGAGAGAAAATTAGAAGACAAATAGTCACCTCTTCATGAGACCTGTAAAAGAATGCATTTGTTCATAAAACTCTGAGCAGATTAGAAATAGGTGTTATTAATTTTAGATTATATAGTATAAATCCAATGTCTGTTTTTTTAAGAGCATTGAATCAACTACTTTTGACTTCTCAGTCCCTCTGCAATGAAACCTGTGACATTTCTACAAGGGACAGTTGGTTGAGAGCATCACCTGCTAAACTTCCAAGCTGTACCAGTTCTTGAAACTGTGCTATTTGTGGTTCTTCCTTTTGGCAGTGTTTCCTTGACATAGACTTGCTAAAATACTATGTCCTGTTTTAAAAGTAATGATTTAATAAGCAGAAATGAATGGGTGTGTAGTTCAAAACTGCATCCCATCCTTTCTTAGCCTCTGCAGTTAGAACGGAGACGTAGTTTTACTGTGACACACTGTGAGAATCTTTATCTCATTGTTGCTTAGATCATGGATGGGCAACAATGGCTTTTTTCAAAGTTTCACAGACTAGCAAACTTAAAGTAGCTCCTTTTAATTGAAACCCAGACATACTTTTAGGTAAAAACAAAACTGAGCTGGCTTGAGTTTTTCCCAAGCCAAACAAAAGAGATTGGAACTTTCCATTGTTTTTGTCTGCCAACCATGCATTGTTAAAGGAATCGAAATAAAGAGGGAAAGGGGTCAAGGGTTATAGAGCTCATATTTCCACTCTACATGACCCCATCTCAGCAATAGTGGGACCCTCGTGATCAGTTCCTGTTGGTCTAACGGAACAGCCATTTCTTAAGAAAAGGAATTACTGCGTACAGTACCTTTGTGACTAACAGAAGAATACCCCAGCTCTTCAAAGGTCCTTTCATTACAGCCTCTGAAGAGGACTCTGACATTACTTTCTTGAGATTATAATGAAAACAGCTGTACTTGTACCAATTCCCCTTTTTATTATTTTTTGTAACAAAACAAGATTGATGTTATGCCACTTTCTGTTCTGTCATGAGAATAAGGTATCACGAATGCTGGTAACTACCACAGTAGCAATATGCACTACTTTGATCTTTTCACTATTCTTTTTTTAAATTGGGCAGCTGGCTACTGAATTCCTTCTTCAAAATCTGTGCTTCCTAAAAACAAAGGGAAAAATGGCCAACAAAATCAAATGTGCACATTTAAAACCATTCATCTGACTAGTCCAATTCAAAGCCTACATGAGTAATGCAAATACTTTGATTTTGTGATTCTAGGCACTGAAATCTTAATACATAATTCTTCTGATGATAGATTGTGGCAGAACAAGAAACACCACAACAACCAATTCTCATTAAAACCTAACATTTGTAATCCCTTCATTCTTATTGGTTGCTTTGCCAAAGACTTCTTAAAAGATTATTTAGCTTATTAATGAAAATCCAAAAGTAATTTTAAGTGATTTTTTCTCCTTATAAGACAGTAAAATTAAACATGCTGTGGTTGTTATTTTTTCTCAGCATCAAAGGCAATGGAAGAAGGCAGGATCTGGCAACAGCAGCTGTCAAGATTCCAAACCCAAGAAATGCAAACACTGCTGTCCAAATTATTGTTGCACTGGTAGAAACAGGATAGTAGCCTTTGGTGTTTCTGCTAATACGACAGGACAGAACTGTGTATTTTGCCAGCCCAATTTCTTTTTCAGTAACTCAACTTTTCACAGTGAATCAGAAGTACAATTTTTCTATTCTCTGCATTTCAGTTTGGTCCCAACTCTATCTTCATGACAAGCACTGTTAGGCTCTTGCTTACATTAATACCACAATGAAAATGATAAAGTGACTGGTGGTGCTCAGAATTTGCAAGATAAGCTCTCTAAAGGAGAATTTTGGATCCTCACTTCCAACTAAGAGCCACAATTTAGATACTTAAGTTCTTTCCTGGAAGCCACAGTACAATGTTTCCAAACTTGAAAGAAGTGCCTCATGGAAAATTCAGAATCAGCTGAAGACATAAATTTTTTTGCATAAATGATTTTGAAAATATGACTGTTCTGTTCCTTAGTACATGAAATGTAATAATTTTAGAAAATTTTAAATTTAGTAAATTTTGTATGAAATGGAGTGAGAGGAAAAAAGTTTAACAAATAGAGTCCCCAGAGGGAAAGCATCATGAGAGAACATCGACATGTCCAAGTTAATTCACTGTTTGGAGTGTTTTTATTCTCGGTTTCATTTCAAACAGAAATGTTAAAGTGATAAGTAAGGAAGCAACAGAGAAATCTGAATTGTTATGTTTGTGAGTTACTGGGAGACGAGATACTGCTTGGAGAAAAAGGAGCCTCCTGAAGTATTAAAAAAGATGAGAACATTGTATATGCTATAAAACAAGAATATAAAGTGGAATAAAAAGTTTAGGATGCATAAAATGAGAGGCGTGAAATGGGAAGATATCTATTTATCTATCTATCTATCTAGTCAGGACAGGGCATGTATTTCAATATATTGCAACTGATTTGATTGCATATATGCTTATGGCTATGCTTATGTTCAGACACACATAACCAAGTGCATCTTGCACATTTGTAAACAGGCTGGGGCAATTTTGTTTACACTGATGTAGTAGCAACTGTGGTCATTCTGCATGGGTATTCTGAATGCAGCTTGAGTTTGGAAGGGGAAGGAGGGAATGCAGCAGGGTGAATGTTAGCTTTGCAAACAAGCTATTACAGGAATTGATTTGTGTTGAATTACAAGGCTATTCCTTACTCCTTTGCAATTTCTCTGCACATGGCATAGTTTTTGTCTACTAATATAGCTTTGAGTATGCATACTTACTTTTGTCTGAGCATTATTTTGTGTTTTAGGCCTGGTTTTGCTGCATAAACAATTCTCAACATTGGTTTGGTCGTGCAGCAGAGTAGCTGCTTGGCTAGGTATGTTTGACATACAGAGCAGATGGTTATGACTGTGAAAGCCTTCCAGAGGCCACACACCACTGGGCATGTATACTGAATTGTGCAGCTGTTTTCCAGGGCTTGAAGTGCAAGGAAACCAGCAGAATGAGGAGGGAACATGATTTTACAGAATGGAAATCACAACAATCATTCTACAAATGCAACCTAATGAATTAGGTGTGGTGCTCCTATTTTTCAGTATTAGTAAATTCAATTCATAGAGCTATTCTTACTAACAAATTTATTGAAATTGTCATCTGGAGACCTCCAACCTCACGATTTGCATCAGTGATTTAAGCTCAGAAATTTGTCCATGAACCTCAGAGATTAATACATCAGTACAGATTTAGTACTGCTAACTCTTTGGAGTCAGCAACCTCTTCTTAGGAGAGGATATAAATGTGTGAGGTATGTCCCAAAATATGCTCTTAAATCTGCCACAGGCTATTCATTATATTCTGCAGCTATGCCTGTATCAATTGCACTGGAGCAATGGCAGTTGGCAAAAACTAGGTATAGAAATAGGCAAAACAAGGGCTGCAATAGAATCAGAGAAACATATTCCATGACTAAAGAATATTGCACACAATGGGATAGATATGGGGCAATATCAGAAGTTAAACAGGATAAGAGCAATCCTGTACAGAGTAATATCTGCATAGTGGGCCATGAGTAGAAGAAAGCCAGGGGAAAAGAGCTTCAAATTTGAACTCAGAGGATGTTATAAGATAGTAGCCAGTAGGAAAAAGGATGTAATATAGAAAAAGGGCATTAGTGGAGCCACTCTCAAAGCCAATGATTGACTGAAAGGGACAGATATAATGACAGCAGAGCATTAAAGAGAAGAATGGTAGAGTATCAGAAAATTCTTAGTTACCTTATACTGTAAAGTAAAAAGACACATGCAAGACCTGTCTGATCATCCCAGCATTTGAGAACACGTTTCATACTAACCCTCTTTTTATTTTTTCCCTCTATACTAATGGCTTTTTCTTACAACAGTTTATTTGTTCCTGCTGAGATATGTACACATGCACGTGTACACATTGCCTCACACTCCTCTACAGCTGAGCATGACCCAGACTACAACATTATCTTCTGCATTTGTTCCGATTCCTGGAAAAATGCTCAAGGGAGGCAGTGCAGACCTGATATATGGATGGTAATTTGTCCCTCTGTCTTAACAACACAGCCAAGGTCTGACCTTCCCCAGCTTCTAGGGTTTTCTGAGTAGAGGAAAGTAAAAAAATTCACCAGACTATTATAGATGAAAGGAACCCTGAAAATGGAAAAATGCTAATTAATATGTCATATATCTGTAACCCATTTACTTACCTTTCCCAGCTTAAGATATTTGGATGAGGCACTGGGACTATACATGCTTTAAAGAAAGGTGTATACATAGCTGTAAAGGAAGGTGCAGTGTCTTTTGCCTTACAAGAGATTTAAATTATTTTTTAATCTTTTGTGAATCACTACTAAAGAAAGTGGCAACTTCTCAAGCTTTTGGGAAAAAAAAAGGAAACAAAAGAAAAGCCTTTGGATGCCCACAGTAGGTGGCATCAGCTACTGACCTACCTACTAATAAGGCAAATGAAAGGAAAACAGCCTGAGAGGAACTAAATAGCAGAGAGTCAACGTCTTGAGGGGAGAACAGGCAAAAGAGGCATACAGTGCTTAATTCACCCTGACTAAAAAGCTCTGTCAAACCACAAGTTGAAGATGCTACCATTACAACAGGAAAAAATAGTTTATTGCATTACATGCCTTTGACTGGAGTACTGCTGCTTCTGAATTGCTGAACATGGCCGAAAACAGAAAGTCTAATAAGAGTCTTTAAGAAAATAACATAGCCTGGGAGGAAGCACTAGGGCTAGTCAGGCTTCTGCTGGCTGTTACAGGAGCTCGGTCCTAGTGGATGCTCTATGGGAAATAGCTCTGAAATCAAATTAACTGAGCTGCTCTGGCTTCAGAACCAGCACTTTGTGGTGAAATAGAAACATGGGACAGAATAAATTAAACAAAAAAGTAAGAATCATAAATGTCTTCCTCAGTGGCTTTGGAAATGTGTGATGCTCATTAGAGTTTCTAAACCTGTTCCTGTCCCTTAAAGCCTCCCTGGAATATTTAGAAAACAGTTTTCCTTAGAGCCTGAGTACTTTTCTTCACTCACTTCTAAGCAAATAGAGGTTTTTAACATCTTTACTAATCATAAACTTTGTTCTTAAGCAGTTCATTGTTCCATTTTTTACACTTACTGAATACTGAATATCAACATTAGGGCTTGATAAATTAATTTATTTGTATATTTGATACTTGGGTTGATGAATTTTTAATAATTCTATATTATTTAATTTATATCCATATATTTAATATATATAATGTCTGGTGAAAACAGTGTCCTGAAAAGCCTTTTTAGGAACTTTCTTTGACATGGGACAGTTCTGCTACTACTGGTAAATCTATATTATTTTTGGTTATTTATTTTTCACTGTTACTTTGGCATTTGACTCATTTCACATTAATAACGTGCATCATTTGGTTTGTTGCTTAACTCTGAAATAATACAGAAAACACAATGAAAATATTTTAAATGTATTTTTTGTGTGTGTGTTTTATTGGTTTAGGGGACAAGAGGATTGAAGCATTGATGTCATCTTGCAAGTTTCCCAGTTAAAAAAAAAAAGAAACATCTACATAGAATTCTTGCCTTTTTGTTTGGACAGATTCTTGCAATTTCTTCCCATGGCTTTAGTGACTCGTGGAAATTTCTCATATAGTCCATACCGTCAGCAGGATTCTTTCCCAGATTTCTCACCCTTTTTAATTTGTATCCCCTAGTTACCTGCTCCATCCTTTCCTTTCCCCTCCCTTCTCCAACACTAATAGGCCTGCTGGAATCCACCTTCTAAATGAAATCAGTCAAGTCACCTCAGCTTTGATTGCCTTATTCCCATGCTGTAGAATGAAAGCACTTTGTTGAATCAAAAATGTTCTACATTCAATTGTCATAAATAACAATGCACAGCAAAGAACTTCAGCTATCAACATAAACAATATGAAAGTGTATTTCAAACCAGATGCTTCTTTATTTCTGCCCAAACAGTTTGAACAGCCTGTTAAAATGCTTCAAGTTGCTGCTTACAAAGGGTCAAACAAATATTTTTCAATGAAATGTGTCCCTTTTGGTTCCTTAATGTTTAAATATAGCAAAACAATAGCCATTTAAAATAGAGAACGAATATCTGATGATTTTTCATTGTTAGGATTGTTAAAATAGGAGGAGTTGAAAAGTGTTTGTGAGGTGAGAGAAAAATGCTCTGACAGCATCTGAGCCACCTCAAAGATTTTGACAATTTGTCAAAAATCATTGCACTTTTCAAGTAGCCTTTTTGCAGGACACTTGGGAAAACAAGCAACATCTTTCCTTTGCTGTGATTGGCAAACACTTTTTCCCAAATTAGCAATCTCAAACACACATCTCCCTTCCCAGAGAAAACAAGCAATATAATTAAAATCTGTGTCCTTGTGCTGTTGACAAAGGGTTCTTTGTAATCTCAAAACTCCAGATTTGCCTCCTGGATCCTGCTCCTGCCATCCAGCTCACCTATGCCAGGATTTAGCCTCGTGTAGGTGTGTCACTTGGCTGCATCTCATTAAACTGCTGTTCTTCTGAGTTTTGTTGGTAGAACTTCAATGTTTAGAATCCACTTTCATCTGTTAAACAGAGCTGAGCTTCACTGAAATATACTCTGTGTTTATGCAAACACAACTATGCAACTGGAATGTCAAATGGTGACCTAAGATTGAAGATGATTTTGTTTGATTAGAAACCCACCACTAAAAAAGAAAGGGGACGGGGGTTGGGGGGAAGTAGAAAATGCCTTGATTCTACATGGTCTAGAATAAGATTGTATTTCTTTTCACTCTTTATCAAAGAGTGAAAAAGCCTTGTCAGGAGTTAAAACAACGGAGCTACCAGGCCACTGTATTTCTGTTCCAACTCCATGCAGTATTGGTATTTGTGACCTTGTCCTTACCAAGTGTCCATACTTAAACCTTGCAGAAGAGTATTTTGCTCTACAATAAAAATGAAGTTGTTGGAGTCCAGGGCATCCTTCTGGGCGCCCTGGAGAGTCACAGACCTTGGTAGAGAGGCCTGGGACCCGAGAAAGAGGGTCTGGGGTCTGTGCAGGGGGTTTGCCTGGCACAGAGCCCAGGAAGACACAGTCTTTAATTTTGGTCCATGAGAAAAACATCTAACAGAGAGAAGAATTGCAAGTCACAAATGTGCAACTGAGAGTAGTGTAGTTATCACAGTGCAGAAGATTTTGTAGTTTTGGATTTTTAGAATGTAGATGCAAAGGGACAAGATGGAGATTTTTAGGGCGGTGCCCTGGGTTCTTCTTCTTCTCCCTTGGCATCCACCTTCTGCAGTGATGTGGGCACAAAGTAGTTTTAGTGGATTGGATTAAAGTAGAAATGACCCTGTTAGTATAGGTGATAGACATTGGCATAGAATTGTAAACAATGGGTACGTAGTTATCTGTATAAGAGGTAGCGACCTCCCATCACAGGGGGAGTCACCTTGTGTCCAGGCTGCTGTGAACACCATGGCTGGACAGGGGTAGGGGAGTCACCTCGTGTCCAGGCTGCTGTGAACACCTTGGCCGGACAGAGAGAATTGTAAGATAAGAACTAATAAACAACGTGAGAAACCAGAAAACCAAGACCTTGAGACTCCTCAACATTCTCACACCGAACACCGAGCACCGAGCTCAGCACAGAACACAGAGACACAGTCAGACAGCAGACCCTAAATCCTTCAGAGGTCGAGAGGGAAAATCACTCTGTTTGTGCCCACACGAACCACCAGCCTTGGAATCTCGGGTGAGGAAACAACCAGATTAAAACCCTGAGATGAAGCTAGCAACATTTCTGTTAAATTCACATTATCATGTTGGAGCGTCTAACTTTTTGTGCAAACATACACATCAAAATAGTCAAGGAGTAGCAATAACAGGTAATAAGTTTTTGCTCTGTGAACTTCCCTACTTAGTTACTCAGCTTCCTCATGTACTAGGAGCTTTATAAGGCATATAAATAATAAATGAGATTTTTATTAAACTGAATCAATTTAGATCAGGTAAATAAGTGTTTTCCTTAAGAAATTGCAAGTTTATGATGGTTAATATGATGGCCTTCACAGTACTTCTTTCTAAGTTGAATGCTTGTTTCAAGAGATAAATTCTTAAACCTTATACTCCTGCCTTTGTATATGGGACAAGAAAATACAGGGAATCTACTTTAAAGCCTTCTCAGACAGGACAGAGACTTGGGAGTCCTTAATTCTGGTGAGAACAAGATCTTCTTTCCTATGCTTGGTATCATAAAAGGGCCATGAAGTTACTGATGAGTATCAACTATAAACCAGTCTGCAAAACTGGCAGGACATAGGGTGGTTGGTGGCACACTGGTGGAGTTACTGTCATTTGGATTTGCCTTCAGGAGCTTTTCAGTACCTGTGGGATTGCAGTGAGACAGATAGAGTGGGAAAGGGTTTTCAGTCTGTGGTGTAAGGCAGCATGCAAAGGTCTCTGCTAGCCTGTTAGGAGATTTATAGCAGTTTCTGATTATTTGGGAGAGAAATAAGTTTAGGAAGAATTACCTATACATATGCATACATTGACCTATGAAAGCTATATAAAAAGATTATAAAACAATGGGGGTGCTGCTCAGGTGCACAGGTCTTGCAGCTGCTCCCCTTTGTCCCCAGCCCCAGACTTATTTTGCAGACACCCCCTCTTCTCCCTCCTTCTCAGAAAACCCTCACCAATGGGCTCAGACTGCAAAATTCGGGCTTGGGATGACCAGATGATGGCTTTTTTGGGATGAAAATTAAGCAAAATAAGTAAGAAAAGGTCACAAGCATGTTGAAAATCCCATTAGCCATCACAGACAGGTACGGTAGCCAGGCTGCCTCTCACAGACTCCATTTCCACAGATAACAACTGCTGCCCATTAGGCCTGGCTCAGCTGCAGACTTTAAGCTCTTTGCACTGCATGAACCCATGCTAAGTGAAGTGCATCACCGTAACTGACTTTCTACATTTCTACCTTAGCTTTCCCCAAGAACTATGGTAAAAATAATGGCATTTGTTCATTATTGTTCCTGCTTTAGCTCCCTTTAATTATGTATTTGTCCATCCCAGCCTTTCTGCCTTCAAGAAGAAATTCTGAAAGTGCACAGGAGAGAAAAATCTGTAGGTTTTAGATCACAGCAAAAGATTTCCCTGTTCTCAGGGAAAAAACCCTGTATTCCAGCTTTGTTGGAAATGTGGAGTAAAATATTGGCCTTCCAAGGATTTATGTTAAGTTTACACTGTTAAAGCGACCAGAAATTTTGGCCAGGATCCTTTTATATATAGGGGACAAGCTATTTAAGTTTAGTTAGCTTCTTTCCAAGCTCCAGAAAGGATCTAGTGAAAGAATGAAGCATACTAAGACTGTGGCAGACCCCTAACATTTGGCCTGTATTAATTCTCATATGGTGATATCATTCAGGTCACAGAAAGAGTAGCTAAGTACTGAATGGTTTGCTTAGAGGATAGTAATAGGTACTACTAATATTAAAAATCATTTAATAATTAAACAAATAGAATGACAGGAGACTATCAGAATTTACTTAACTGAAATCAATCCTGCCTTCAGGCAAAATGATGGGTTAGATGATCCCCCTTTCTGATCATTATAGTATGATTAATTCTATGATTTTCTGATCCACTTTCCTCAATTTCTTTTGGGAAATCATGTGTCTATCTGTTAATATGTACAGGGCACTAAAGAAGTTTTCTCACAGCTGTCTGAACCTTCCAGGAAGAGGATAGAAGTTTTAGACCATGTCCTCCTTGTACAGAAAGTCCAGAGAAAATGCAGAATTAGCTTCTTTCATCCATCCTCCCCCTGACCTTTTGCCACCCTGTGCTGACCTGCCAGCCAACACATGCTCAAAGGGGAGACTTGGTGGAAGAGAAGGGATCCCTTTTAGGGAAGGTTAAAGCCCAGTCCTTGCATGTACACTCACCTTTCTCCACCTAAAAGTCTTTATGACTTCACATCTAGGGACATTGCAAAAGATCATTTTTCTACTTGTTATTTGAGCTTATGGACATTTTTAAAAAGGTATCTTTAGTACAGACTGGTAATTCCCTCTCCCTGGGTAGCTTCCCAGAAGGTTGCTACTTTTCTGTGCTGTGTACATTTCTGTAAATCACTTTATTTTTCCCTGTGTATCATAGAGCAGTTAGTAAGATCATAAGTGGTGGCTTTTTGCCTCAGAGGTTCAAAAACACTGTCATCAGTTGAGTTTTGGACTGAATTAGCTTAGTTTGAGAGTCATGAGTTTCTGCTGCCAGCAGACACTCATTATCCTCAGGATGATCACTTAAGAACATCCTAAAGATAGATGAAAATTCAACTCCCCAAACTGCCAGTATTAAGTAATCATTTCATGGCTAACATTTTGAGATATTTGGGTAAGAATGGTTGTCCCAGCCCACACACTGTACAGAAAAAACTGCACCCACCACTCTGCCCGAATTGGCACAGCTTTTTAACGAGCTATGGAGATCCATACTTGAAGGATCTTCTGCACATGCAAACTGGTCTTTGGCAGCTCCAGCAAAGGCTGCAAAATAGGCCTGAACTGAAAAACTTGCATATACAAGGGGAAATCCAGTTCTACTTTTGCTAACACAGATGTAAATCAGGAATATGCCTTTGACAGCCAGTGGTGCTACACTGCACGGGCAGGGAATCGGGGCCAGAACAGAGATCTGGAATGCTGCCAAGTTGAAGCAATGTTAGGTTGATACCTGTTCTGAAATCCTATAGAAACCATCATCTCCAAGTTTATCAAACAAAACTACAGATGCTTAAATAGAAATGAAAAAACCCCTGTGTGTTTGTGAAATCTGGCCTTTATTTTATATCACTCTCATGACAAAAAGTGTTAGAAAAATGTCTTAAACCACTACTTGGGGATTTCCTCCAAGCACTATGCCAGCTGCTCTCAGCCTCCATTGTGAAATGATGGGCTGCTGGCATAGCCAAAGTACTTTACACTCCAGCAACCACTGGATGCATAGCAGCCCTTTGGGAGTCATTACCAACTGGTGTAATTTAGGGCAGCCCTGAGGCAGCTCTAAGTCACAGTCTCCAGGAACTGGAGGCTATAAAGGTGGCATAACACCTCTCCTCTAGGTCTATAATCTGCAATAACATTTACAATACAGACTGCATCATATTATTTCCATGTTTAATTAGAGTACAGAATATCAAACATTTTGCTTTAACACTACCCCGTGTGCTGTTACTGGCTCTGTATGTGATTTAATGGGTGATCAATCATTCACATATCAGTGGTGATGTAAACCTGATGTTCATTTGCTCTTTTTCACTTCATGCATGGATCTCATGTAACAAGAAAAGAAATATCTATGAGGAATGTGGTAGTTCTGCATTGCTGTTAAATCTCAGCAAGTCCTCTTAGAATTCAAGAAATAAGGTAGCATCAGTTTACAGACCAGCTTTTCAGTGGCATCATTCCAAGTTTGTGCTATTGGCCAGCATGGCTTATTCTTTGCTTTCATAGCCAAATATGTGATGCTTGACATGTCAAGTCAGCTGCTGTTTTTTTTCTTAAGAGAGGGCTATTGTTGATACAGCTGTGAAAGAGTCCTTTCTCCTTTCCAAAGAATTATCACTAAATTGCATTAACCAGAGAGAGACCCTCTTCACTGGATCAGCACTTAACAAAAAGTGCCCTGTCATCATTTTCCTTTTTCACTCTCTTCTCACTACCCTTCTGATCTGATGCTGCTGCCCACTTATATTTCAAATGGGTATTATCCTGCCATTCGTCTTCGGATATCAACAGGAAAATCACCTTCAAGGAATCCGAAGGGTTAGACCTTGTAAAGGAAAAATTGTGAGATTTATGCCACTGTTTCAGGCCAGAAAACTGAGTCCAGCTGAGGTCAGTAAGAGATAGGGCCAAGGACAGCCAGGGTTGGTGGTGTGTCCATGGAAGGAGAGATGTAGGAGGTGGGTGCCTGGCAGGGTCCTGCTGGGGAAGCAGAGGTGCAGGAGCTGGCAGAGTATGAGTGTCTGTGTGTCCAGGGGATGAGGAAGAGGCTGGGATTTCCCAGGTATGCCAGGCACAGAGGACACATGGATGCCATTCCTCTGTGCTGCTCTGCAAGTGCATCCATGCAGCTCTAAAGGACAGCTCCAAATGCTCCTTTCCAGGAGCAAAAGCAGGAAAGCAACCTGAAACCTGCCAGGGAAAAGGGAGTAACTATTCTGCCAAGCGATAGCAACACAACTTTGTTGTAATTGTAGTAATAAAACAGAGCTGACAAGTGATGACTTCTCTGAGGTGCTTTTAACCTTAATAAGAGCTCTATTAATTTTTCATATTATTGATAAACCAAATTAATACACATCTCCAAACAAGCAAAACATAAAAACGCATCAAAACCAAACTGAAATAATTGAATATTATTTGTAGAGAATGCCATTAAAATAATGTAAATCTTCTTTTGCAAATTAACTTCATGCATAACTAGAAATGATTATCATGCATATATACCAACCTCTGTGTTTGTAATTTTGACACACATCCTAATAGACTTGGGGTGTTTTATTCACATAAACTATGAAAATATTATTCTGTGTGAATGCACAGTAACTTTGAGAGAGAACTAGAGGGAGAACATGAAGCTGGTGGAACTGCTGTCACTGAGCCTTCCAGGCCATAAGGGAAGATCTCCCTCCCATGGCAGGATAAGTGGGAAGACACTGGCCAAATATTAACTCTTCTACATAACTGTGAGTATCTGGGCACTCCTGAAATCATTGGCAGTGCACATTTTAATAGAAGCACAAATAGTGCTTTTAGACATCTACAGCATGGGAGTTCATATCCCACGGCAGTGCAGAATTTTCCTAAGTTCCGAGAAGAAGGAAACTTTTTAATGAATATTTTGGCAGATGTACAGTCTCCATTACAAAAACCATTATCTTCTTTAGCTTCATTTTGCAAGGGACAGTGTGGAGGAATCATTGCAAGCAAATATCACTAAACAAACATATATTTTCTTGGGCCAATTTTCAAGATTGTTCAAGCAGTTACTGAAAATCTGTGTTTGAATGATTTGTGGTAGGTCGATAAGAAAGTGATGATAATCTAGTTAAATTTTTCAGAATTTTACAGTAGATTCTCAAGGAAATGAAATAAAAATATCCCCAGATTGTGTAACAGCTCTTACCTGAATCCACAAACATGCACTACCTGTTTCCTGGAACAAAGCCAAAGAAAAGTCTGATGTTCTGTTTCTAACATATCAGTCTCAACAGCCCCCAAAGATTTAAACTTTAACAAAGAATTTTATATTAATTACTTACTTAAAATAATTTATTTGGTGTTTTATACTTAAAACTTTAGAAGTTCATGAATGCATTATCTGAATGATGAGTGGCTAGGGAATACTTAAAAAAGTCACAGGAGAAATCAAGATCCCTTTCATCAATATCTTCTACTGCTGTGCAGACTTGAGGTAGTCAGAGCAGATGTGAACCCAGCCTAAGCACAGGCCTGCCATGTGCTGGGAATTTGGAAATCTCTCTGTACGTACTTGTTTCAAAACTGGGACTAAAAGACATTGCTGAAAACTTCTGCCAAGCTCTTGGTGTCTTGAAATCCTGAAAGAATTAAATCCTCCCTCATGTGTTTGTGACAGACTTTGTTTAGTGCTTGTTCTTGTACCCTATGTAAACAATAATGTTTGTGAGCTAGCAGTGGGCACTTGGGAATAAAAGGATAAACAAACAGGAATATTAAATACTGTAGTTTTTTAATTTCTGAGATACAGATATAAAGCCTTATTTTAATTAAACATTTTCTACTTCTGCCTGCATCAGTATTAAAGTTGCAAATTTATCCAAGGCAATTTAGTGTTTCTGCACAGAGATAATAATCCACATTTAGTGAAATTAGCCAGGAGGGTAGGCTCCTGCCTAGAATTATTTACATTCTTTGACCCTTTAGGCTCAACTCTTTATCCAATCAAATTTATCTAACAGAACTTGTAGCCTGACTTGTTTGTGTCATACACATTTGGCATTAAGGCTGCAGCAGGATTTTGCAAGTATCTGGCATATTCTTGATAGCACATCTGGTGAGTATGGACACTGTTCATTAGAATAGCTTTGCAAACTGATAACACGCCAAAGCTTTGACAAAAGTACTTATGGTAGACGTCAATCATTTTTCTTTGCCAGTTTAAAAATGCACCCTTCTGGGAATAATTTTTATCTATTCTGGCACATAAAACATAATGAACAATATCTTCAGGCTTTGCAAATGAATGCAGGTCCCTGTATTACGTATGCTGCATGTAAATCACTAAACAAATGTAACAGAAGGAGGGATGGTGTTTATATATGTTATCAATAAAAATCTGTGAGAAACACCAGGCAGGGTGTATGAAGGACAAGACGACTGTGGTCACACAGCACAGCTACAGCAGTCACTGGCACATCCCTGGTGTGAGTGACAGAGCCTGAAATGGGCCCTACGAGAGGAATGAGACACAATTCTGATCTGAATTTCTGTTGAACTGGGAGATTGCTCTTGATATAGATTCTCCTGCCTTCACTGCTGCTATTTGCACATAGATTTTAATTTGTTGACTTCCTAAAATACATTTCAAGTGGGAAAAGCCCAAAAATTTTAAAAGAGCTCTAAAGTTTCAGGGAGTCGCACAAAAAAAGTACAGACCATTGTTGTCTTTCACGTTAACACATTGTGTTTCTTTTAAATATGTACTGGTAGAATATTTCAGATTTGCTGAATACAGTAGGTATTTATGCTTTTATTTCAAATGGGGATTACAAATTATTCGCCTTTTGTCATGCACAATATGCATATTATGGTGTGGATATTGTGTTACCAATTCACTGTAACTAAGTGCTTTGCCACTTAAAAAAAAGCCATTTTTGACCCAAAAGACCATAATGGAGCCTTTCAAACTTGTTTAAGGCAGCTGCCATGAACTGAAAAAGTCATACAAAACAAGCTGTATGTAGAGCAATTTAATATGTAGAAACGTGCATTTTCAGTAAAATACAATGGCTGGCTCAGATTATTTTAAATTAAAAAAGTACTGGACCTCATTATCTTCTGATGGTGAGAAAGGCTTCAGATTAGCCCTGTCAATAGCTACTAACTAGCAGGTGAATTTACCAAATTACATTGCCTCCTTACTGATGAGGGTGGTACCATATATGCACAATGTGAGCTTTTATGGGTGTGTGAAAGCAGCCTCTTAGCACTGAGAAACACTAAAAGAACCAGACAGTTCAACCAAAAATGTATTTCAAAGTATTTTTAGTGGTTTAAATAAAAACACATTCTTGGTTTTTTAATGTGGTTTTCAGTATGTTCGGTCTTTTTAAATTTAGCCTATTGCGTCAATATTTTATATGTCATCATGAATGCTGTCCTCTTGTTAATGAAATAATGATTCAAGCCACAAAATTAAAACCAGCTGCTTTGTCAAATTCTGAGCTTAACAACGATTCTGTAAGATGATTATGGAGAAAATAGATGGAACCTTGAAAATACATTGTTGGTAATTAACTGCTGAGTCTAAGGGTTGCCTTCAGTTGCCTCAAACCAGGACCCTGAACCATCTGGCAAGGCCTGGGGATGTCACCAGCCTCCTAATGCCAATTCAGAAGAAAATAGGACTCTACAGACTCTCTGATGCATTTGCCAGTAGTTGTTGCAGATATCCTGGATATCACTGGACTCTCCTGTGTATCAGTACCTAGAGGTTTATATCTTGAATTCTTAGTATGATTTGTATGAATATGGAAGGTGTGTGTGTGTTTGTATGTACTATGGAAGCATTTAGGAATTCCCATAAATGTTCATAAATGTCTATGAGTTGACGATTATACGTGTTAAATAGCCAACTTAAATTTGCCATACAAATTATAATTTCCCCCCTAAAAGCTTCTTTCCTTATAATTTTATTTTTAGCAAGAGTACTGCAGCACCGAAAGCTCACAGTGTTGCCTCTTCCACTAAATAATCATTAGAAGTTCTAAACAAAGAATCAAGTGATGAAGCCAAAGCACACTGAAATCAATAGGAGTCTTTTCATTGACTTCAATGGGCTTTGAATCAACATCCAAATCCTAACTGTTGCTGAACATATTTACAACCACAACATTTTGTGTGGCACTCTGTGGGCACAATGGTGCAATTTACTTGGGAAAACAAATGGAAACATATTCTTAGATGGTGTGACCAGTACTACTACACACTCAAAAACTAGGTCTTGTGAATCTCAGTTGTATCACTAAAAAATAATTGATTCAGCTGTGCATATGAAGACATATAGCTAGACAGAGTCTGTCCAGGCCAGAAAAAGACTCATGCTTCTGAAACCACTGCCAAAGAAGAATGGATGTTGTTAGAGTCAGTGTATTCACATATCAAAATTAGAATCAGTATTATTTTAAGAATGTTCTCATAAATCATAGCTGCTGCAAAATTTCTAAATGAAGCAAATTGGTGTTTGTTGATTCCAACACTAATTAATCAGTGGTAGTCACATTAGATTTATATAAGAGCATGCTTGTATTGGCATGTCTGATTTCAATTTTAGAAACTACTGTAGACGTATTAAGTAAGTTGCTGTTTCATAACACATCTAAGTAATATACAGAGTGTTTCCAGTGTTTGATACCTGCTGCAGGTAAGCTGGGGAAGTCTTTCCTCATTCCCTACCTCAGATATGTAATACAATAACAGACATTGCACATTACAATGACATTCCATTATGTTGCACAGCATCGTATATTGTTAGCTCCCAAGGGAAAAAATGACCAGTGCAAATTGAAGCTAGGCTGTGGACCTAGCCAATAATTCACTGGATCTCAGCCAGATATATTCACACTAACATACACCTACGTAATTATGACTTTAAGTGATGTTTAGTAGATTAACATCCAAATAAAAATACATTTTGATCCTGTTGCAATAGCATAACAAAAATATTTATGTAGCACACATTGCAAAAGAGATTAATTTCAGTGTGCCCTCTTGAAACCTTTGAAGACATTAGCAGCTCTCCAAGCATGTTGACTATCTGGACAATGAATTATTATATCCTTGTCAAATTTTAAATATCCTGCTGTTAAAAATATTAGTCATAGGAACTGCTTGACAACAGTGTCACAGTAAATTTTTTAGTCTGTACTAACATGGATAACCTGATACATAAAATCATGTCTCAGTGTCTGGCATTCAGTGGTAAAAGCTGAGCACTGAAAGTTTCCTTAGAGCATTGGCAATACCCTGCCAATAGATATACTGTACGTGCCATTTAAACCAGCTGAGTACTGCTTTTCCTCTCCCTCCCTCCAGTTTTTCCATTCCCCAAGGGGCAATCCTTTGGCGCACAACCCATTTAAGTCAAACAGCTATCATGTAAAAGTGAAGATGAGCAACAAAGCACATCCAAGGGAAGCAAGTTAAGATCTAGGCCCTGAGGTTTGAAGGGGGGGCTAAAGAAACCGAGCCAAAGAAATTCTAAAAAGGCACTTTTTTAGCTTAAAAAAATAAGATTAGAAACTGGCTTGTATGAGCCCAACTGTGATTAAAAAAATAAACCTTTTATAGTTAAGACAGAATTTTTTTTCTTTTTGTTCTTTGACTTTTCCTTGCAGAGAAAGAGGCTATCTTCACTTAATCAGAGCAAAGAAAGAGTGGCTGAGACAGAAGCAGCATCATGTGGGTGAAGGTCAGGCCAATTTTCACCCATGTGATGCTGCTTTATCACTCATGGAACAAAGATTAAGGCCTTTCTTTCTTTATCCTTTTGTGCTTTCCCCCATTACTTTAACAGATCTGAACAAATCCCAGGCAGTTCATCCAAAAGTTCCTTTTAGCTACATTTAGTTCAGATCCTCTAAATTCCACATAAGACTTCATGCTATACCAACATGAAGAGGATATAAAATCCACATGTGTAGGGAGAAAAATGTTATAGAAAAACACAGAAATCATTGCAGAATATGATGACAGTAAAGGCCTTTTCAGTTGCAAGAAACTAGGCACATCCAGGAATCAGGTTTATCACTGTTTTTATTCCCTTATTTTTAAAGGAACGCGTTTTACTGATACACCCAGAGGCTGCATAAATACTGATGTTTGTTAAGGGTGAATTTTACATCACAAAAATTTAGTTTAGCTCCAAGGTTCTGGAAAAAAAACCCACACTAGAAATGCCACTTTGTTGCTGTCTGTGAGTAACTGTAAAAATGTTATATCACAACAATTAGCCTACATTGTGTATGTTTACACATCTCGTCAGTATCCACCTTAATCATGCATACCAGAATTGCATCAACTGCAGAAATAGGTCAGGATGTAATTTTTACACAGAGTACCAGGGGACTGATTGAAAGGGCAGTTGTTGGATTTGACTGTGCTTTTCAGCCCTTTGGTTTTATCCAGGTGTGGGAAGCAGCCCTTCCTAGCTTGCTGTTTGCTTCAAACAAGCTTCAGGAATGCCTGTTGCATTCTTTTAATTGATCAATCTCTTGATATCTTAAAACAATCAGTACAGTACACTGAGTCAAATCCTAGCAATCAGTTATGTAATCATAATGACCAGAAGGTATATTAATGTCACTTGTCTCAGCTACCCATAACACTTATATATACACTGACTCCACAACATTTAACAGATTAAAAGGCAGGGAAGATAAAGGAGCTAAGCATTTAATAAGTGAGACAGGTGTCTTAATGTGGTTCCCAGCATTATACCAGTGGTGTTTGTACCCCTGCAGTGATCAGAGTGTGTTTCAGATTCCCTGTTTCAGATTTCAGAGTCCCTGTTTCTATGCAGTCAGGATAAATGCTACTCTTCCCCTAATGTAGATTTTAGGAGGGTGGGGAGAGTCCTGCACAAAGCATCAGCTGAAGCATGGAACCACTGCAGTTTTTCATGAGGCACCAAAAATTTTGGCTTATCCTCCTGTACCATATATTATCATGCACTAGAGTGTCTCCTAAACTTAGTTTTATACTCTTCAGGTCTACAGACTAAAATCTTGGCCTTATACAGAAGTCAACAGAAATGGTATCTTTGACTCCAATGAGTCCTCGTTTCATTTGGTGAGTTAGAGAAATATTTCAGTGTTGAGTCCCTTTTACTTTGAGTAATTTTGAGACAAGAAAACCACTAATATATGTGTGAGAAGTCTGTCTGAATACTAATTGGATAGAATAATATACAAATGTGCTTTTACTGAGGCTGGCAGAGGCTAATAAATATTGTTATGCATACATTTCTTAAGAGCATTGTATTCATATTGCTTATACCTGAAAATATCTTCCTATACATTGTCCAGATTTCTGATGTAACTCAGAGCATTCTCATTATCTTATCAAAATGGACCGTAGCAGCAGGTTTTTGGACTCTTTTAACCAGAAAATGCCAGGAAGTTTCTGTTGTGAGTATTGATAAACAGTTAGGGTTAAAAAAGCTGCAAACTCTCTCCTGTACCAACCTAAATCCCACTTCATTTATTCAGAAAAGACCTTTGAAACGTGTTTCCTCTGGCTGTTTTGGTAGGCTTTCATCAGGTGACAATTTAACACTCTTGCTGAGATTCCTCGGCTGGATATTTGTAGCAAAGTTTAAATATCTTTCAAAGTAGTTAAATCCAGATGGGAAATACTAGATATTTCTTAATCTCTACAGACACTGTGTTTTGTCTCAATGGAAGTGAAGAGCTGAGAGCAGTGGCTACAACCACTAAGACAGGACAAACTCGGACTGAGGCTTTGCTGCTCTGAAGGTGTTTCTGCACTCAATCCACTCTGTGGATTGTACTGTGTGCTTTTCATTCTCTATTGGAGGAATATGAATTTGAGTAAATGCCATGTGACAGTGCGGCTGCTGTGGAATTTATTCATTTTTCTTGAGTAGGAGATCAATTAGTAATTACTTAAGGGCAGTCCTTATAGGCCATCTAGGTTGGCCCTTAATTAACCAACAAGACATGACAGGCAATGTATTTCTGGGCAATTTAGCACATCTCTTAGGGAGTTTTTAAGGCATGAGGCCGAAGGTCAAGTGACTTTAACCACCTGAGAAGTGCAGAAATCCCTTAGAAATACACTGTCTAGAGTGACTTATTGCTGTTATTAAATGGAATTTGTGAATAAAAATAAGAAAGACTGTCAGCCCCAGGCATGAATGGGGCATTATTAACATGGATATGACATTGTTGACAGCTAATCTAAAGCTCCATTTGTGTCCTGAGCTCTAGACCTATTTCTTTATACTGTATATTAATACAGGGAAGATATGTTATATTCTTCATACATTTCTACCATAGCTGTCTGAGGAGACCAAGGGGATTGTTGTTATTTTTTTTTTCTTTAATTTGCTTTGTACATTTCTTTATGGGGTTTTTTAGGGCTTTTTGTTTGTTTGTTTGTTTGTTTGTTTGTTGGTTTGGTTTGGTTTGGTTTGGTTTGGTTTTTTTTGTTTTTTTGAGGGCTGAAATACAGCAATTAAACCTTGTCTGCCTAAAATCCCATTTTTGGACTATATCATAGAAGTCTCCTGAAAAAACAGACTATCCTTCCTAGGATGTAAAATCACTATTCCTGACATACTCTCCCCTGCCATCCTGAAATCTGCCTTGAATTTGTCTCCTCCCTGGCTCAGCTGCTTCCCCTGTCCCCTGCTGCTGGGCTCAATGTGCCTGATTGTCTGTACATGTCAGTGTGTTCAGGTTGAGGAAGTGCACCACAGCAACATCCACATATAGAGATGAATAAACAGAGTCAATTCTAGCACCTTCATCTTACCTATGTTTTTCTCTTTCTTTTCTTTTTTTCTTTCTCTTTTTAATTTTTTTCCCCCACAACATGAAGGTAGGCTTTTAAAGTGCATACATGCTTTGTTAACACCTTGAATTAGATATACGTGGCAACACTGCCAAAGCAGAGCTTGTCTTCTGAAATTTGGAGTTGCAGAAAATGGACAAGAAACTGAACATCTGTTGTAAATATTATCTTTCACCAGACTGCTTGTGTATAGATGTAGATATTTTGGCTTTACTTGTTTCCATTGGCTTAAATCGTTCTTGGGTTTCTTGATGTGCATGTTATTATCCTTAGGTTGATACTCTCCTGCCCTTTTTTGATTGTTTGTTGATCTACAGCAACAGCCAATTCCAAAGACCAACGTCTTCTCTTGAGAGAAAAAGTGGCAGAATCACATCCTCACCTTGCCCTGACCAGCACAGCTCCACCATTTCTATGGGAATTGCTGGAAGGCTGCACACTTGTGATCTTGCCTTCATGAGGGGGCTGCAGCTGCCCAGGGGTTTTCCTGCTCCTCAGCCCTGCAGGTCAGTGCAGGGTGGTGGAGGAGAGGTTCTCCCTCCTAAGCCTGTGACAGTGCAGGAGTGCTGGGGAGAGCAGGTTCACTGAGCCCTGAGACAGTGCTGCTCTCTCAAGCCTGATGACTCCAGAAAGTGCTGGACTGTGCTGCCAGGAGGTTCTGACATGTGTATCTCTATTTTCCAGGAGGTGTAACAGCAGCTTAGCATGTGGTGTCCAGTTCTTCTGCATGTTCACAAGTACGTTCTGATGTGTTGTGAAAGTAATGGATTTACTGTGCATACCTCAAATATTTTAAGGGTATGTGAACGCATATTTTTGTCTGGGAAATCCTGGGCAGAAATATGGAAGTACTGATGTGGATTCTTTGTTTAGGCTGACAGGAACTAAAGTAGGGCTCTCCAGGCGTGCAGATAATTTGGGGGAATCGTTGCAGGGTTAAAAGGCAGGAATGTTGTGAATATTCCCTGAATCAATTCTAACTACAGGGGGATATATCAGTTTGTCTTGGCATTCTTAGTGCAAGGAAAGGTAAAACAGGTTTAAGAAATAAGAGATCTTTAAAGGCATACTTTGAAAAGCATTGTTTTTAACAGCAGTGATCCATAAAGCTGGATTAAATTAGTGTTTTTAACAGGCTGAGTGCACTGTAGTTTGTGAAAAGTTCCACACACTGCAGTTTGAACCAAGTAACCTGAAATCTAAAAGTACTCTGTACTAACCTAGTACTAGTGCACTAAGAGAAAATTTCTTATAATTGCTAATAGCAAAAATGGTGATATCATCTAGGCACAAGGCTATCCTATTAAGTTTGAGCTGAAAAATTCTATTTTTGGAGCAACTTTGAAAACAAATTTTCCTGAAATTCTAACTGTCCTGAAACTGGTGATTTACTGTAAAACAGCAAGAGACATTATGACTACAAGGAAGATAATTCTGTGCTATTGAAAAACTGAAATAACAAGCAACAAAAAATAAAAATGTGCACGTTTTCGTACCAATGAAGAAGAGATCTTGCTTTTTGCGAATTTGATAAGTAATAAAGCAATTTGAAAATAAAAAGAAAAAAAGGCATTATTCTAAAGAAATAAAGGATAGATAATTAGTGACTCACATTTGTGGTTTGGAACATGCTGAAGGTGATATTGAGCCACAAGGAAAAACTAATGAATTGTGGTCCACAATCCAAGACTTCCTGGGAAAAAAAAAGTAAAAAATTAGCCCTTATGGCAGCAAACTACCCCCACAAATGTCTGTACCTAGAGCAACCCTTATCATCCTACATGTTCTAAGACATGCAGGAACTGCTGTCATTTATCTAGATTCAGCATTAACTGGCAGTTCTGAACTATTTTAAAAATGATCAAAAGCATGCAAAAAAAAGAAAAAGAAAAAAAAAAGGAAAAAAAAAAGAAAAAAAGGGGGTGAAGAGAAGAACACACACTTCAGAGCTCCTCACATTTTACTGTGCATTGCTTCCCTGCTGTGTGATTTCTCTGTTTTAGCTTCAGTACTGCTGTGGCTGCTATCTGTCTTAATGGAGAGGTTCATAGGTTTGACTGATCCTGTATCCAAACCTGCTTCTGCCCATATTTGATCAACCACACCTGAGACTGAGAGGTATAAAAGACCTGGGCAGGTGTAATGACTGCTTAATCAAGCAGATGTATCCAAATAATTTTTATATCAAAATGGTTCCTTTACATCTAAATGTTTTCTTTAGTGGGGCTCACAGGTTCTGTGGAGCACTTGCCCTGCAATCTCAGCTGTTGGCTCCTCCTCTCATGTCTCTTGGCACCTGGTGCTATCAGCACCCGGGCTCAGGTCTGGCAGCTTGGGGACTGCCAACATGGGCAAACCAGATGAGTTTCTGCTATCTTTCACAACACAAAGGACTGTTAACATAATACACTTATCCTCATTATAGGGCATTACTCATAGGTGCTTATTTTAAAAAGTGTGTGATTGAAGGATTTTAGATCATTTGTAGTTAAGCTGAGTTCTTGTTTTTAAGATGAATTCCAATGTAAATTCCCTCCCCTCATTTGTACAATCCTCCATTCTTTTAAAAAAGTGAGTTACAGAATTAGGATGGGCTAACCTAATGAAAAAGAAAAGAAAGGAAAAAAAAATGGAGAAACCCATAACAATGAGAAAAAGATATTATGGTCGTGAGTTAAAAGAGATGAATGAATTAAGAAAGGCTGTGGAAACCAAGATCAAGAGAAATAAATCAGAAAAACAGTGAAAGGAACAGAATTACAGAGCAATGAAGAGCACATTTTAAAAAACATAATTTGGATATGTTTGGAGAATGAAGTTATGGTGATTATTTTTACTACATGACAAAAGGAAGCCTTCTTTCAATTTGGTCCTGTAAAATTAGACTATGAGTGAAGATATTCAGCATGAATTATCTGCTATGTGTTTCTGTATTGACACATCTTCTACATCTTATTTGCAGTGCATCCAAGTCTAGAATCCAAATAATAGTAGAAGAGGCTTAACACTCTTTCTTAATCCTGGTTTATGTTAATTTCTGTAGGAAAAGCTTATTCGTGTCCTTTTCTGAGAACAAAACCAGAACTACTCACAATCTTAGAGGTAGGATCAGGTAAAACATGAACTAAACACTAACACCTTATGGAGTAAAGGGCACAAACTCTTGTTGGTAGCTTAATGCAAAAGCTTAATAAAGCACTCACACTCATATACTCCTTTTATATAGTTGATATCTACTACCCAAGGTAGTATTGGCATATCTATTGACATAACATAGCAATTTTTTCAGTGAAAATCATTCCATTTAAGTAACATTGCATGTGCTGGTGACTGTGGAAGTTACTTCTGTATTTTCATTACATGCTATAGCTAATTCATTGGATACTAGATATACTTGCAGGAAGGCAAATGTATCTTACAGGTGCATGTGATGAAGGTTAGAGAGGTTGTATAACTGAAATTAAAGACCACTTAGTCTATTAATTTCCTTATCAATTACTTAGTTGAATTAATGTAATGGCCACATGTCTGAGTTTTTTTCCTGGCACTGGATTAAGGTGTTAGAGAAAAATCTGTTCGTTACTGTGGGAAGAAAGAAAAAAAAAACAAAACAACCCAGCAATCAAAGACGGTTGTTGCAATGATTTTTTGCTAAATGATGTGAAAGACATAACTCTTTCAACTTGTATTTCACTACAGAGGGTTTACACAGCTTTTAAAGAGTTGGGGTTTTTTTTTTAAATAAAACAGTTCATGCTTGCCCAGGTTCAACATGCACCAATTATTTGTACTAACTCTATTTCTCTATTAAACATGAGCTGTGCTCAGAAAAGATTTCTTGTGTCTAAAAATGGCTTGTTAAAAAACAATAAGAATTCACCAAAATTAATTATTTGATACTTCTTTTCCTGGTATCTTGCAAGTATAATACCCATATGTACTCTTAACTCATTTCTGAAATAGTTTTTCACAATACGATGTAGTGTTGTATATTAATAACTATGTATTTTGAGGAAACAGTTGTTATCGGTAAGGATGTACATTTTTTAGAGAGCATTTGGGTATCTTGGCCTTTATTTCATTTTGAATTTCCAAAGACTTTCCATTGAAGTAACATTTATTTTTGAGGTGTGTAATTGGGACTCAGCATGCTCTGTGCTGTACTCTTTGATGTTCACCAGTGCTGTTAAAGAAATGAGTTAGAACTGGGAGTCTGGTATCTGTTAGGGCAATTCTTAAACCCACAGGATGACTGCCTATTCATTGCTTCCCTTTCTGTATGTATTTATAGTCCTTTTCTTTAGGCTTCCTGAACTGTCATGATACAAGAAGAAGCCCAATTAGCCAGAGAAACAAGGTTTTTTTCATGGGATTAAAAAAACATAATAAAGCCAGGCAACTAGTTAGTTAAATTCATACTCAGAGGAACAGTGGTGGTTTTGGTATGGGGGTGTTCAGTTGTTTTTTGGCTTCCTTCCTCCCCAACTCCTTTTTGTCTTGTTGCTGAACTCAAAAAAATGTGTCTGATGAGATATCGATACCTCAGGGAATAATACCACATTATTTTTTCTGCCTCTGGTATAATCATTTGTCTCTTTAAATTGACATCATCTGAGGCCACTAAGACCCTCACACCAAAAAGCACTTGTGACCCTGCACTGCCTTCAAAGATTATTTTTTTCTTCCTGATCTGCTTGTTTTTTGATCTGAGGTACAGTATAGATTTTGGGGGCAATTTCACATAATATAGCAAACTAGTCATCTCTGTCCCTTCTATTGGCCTCATTTGAGGTTCTAGAACAAGCCCTTTTTGGACAATAAATTTTGCTTAGACTAAATCTTTCATCAGCATAGGAGAAGAAAGTGATGCAGCAGAGAAGAAAGTCCAGAAGGAGCAGCTGACAATGCTTTTCATTCAGGCTTCTTAGCTGCTGTTTTCAGTCTGGAAGAGGTTTCTTAGACTGCTTTTCTGTATTGAGTTCTTCTGTTTTATCTCATCCCAAGACTGTTTACCATATATCTTGAACTATTCTTCACCAAGGGAATTACCTGGTTTTGTCTCACTTAGCTTCCACTCAGGGCTACTGTGCATCATAAGTTATCCTGCAAGAGCTACATCTTCCTCTGCAAAACAGTTGCTTTTGCTCCTGCATCAAAATTACAGGTCTGGGGCCCCTGAGAGGTACATCTTTTCAGAATATTCAGAAAACAATAGGGGGAAACTGCTGATGAAGATCATCTTATCCATCTGTTTTACACAGAGGTACTCACAAAGGATGGAAGGCCAATACAACAGGAATGCAGTGGTGGACTTGGCAAGAAGCATTCATAGAAGATTCTTCAGAAAGCAACTTCTCTAGAGGGTGCTGCTTCCCAGAGTAAAGTTGCAATTGCACATTGAATGGGAGATGGCTGTCACTGAGGTGGGGTTGTCATGCCTATGCTTAAGCAGAAAAAGAAAACGCACCTTTGCTGAGGTGTCTTTTTCTGCCTCAGCTAGCCCTGACACCTCAACAGTAAAGGGGGCGGCTCAGTAGCAGGGTGAACCTCACCGACCCTGTGAGTTCTTGTCTTGGTTGAAGGAGTGAAGCAGCGACGGCAGGAAAAAAGAGGAGGCTGTTCTGGGTTAACTGCTGGCTTTATTCATCTGCCCCAGCAGACACCCCTCAGCAGAAGCAGCAGGGGAAAAACAAGGGAAAAGAATCTCTTTGAACCCCCCCAATGCAGCACCTTTTCTTGGGGGGAGGAACTCAGGGATGGGTCTAACTGGGGACAAATCAGGGGCAAAGGGGCAAGGCTCTCTGGATAAATGACATACATAGTAACAAATTAATAACTCAGGTGGGGAGACAGCTGAAGTCTTGTCCAATCACTTGGGGTTTTTCATGGAACTTTCCAGACTTTTGGGAGAGACCCCAAAGTGACAGACAAGGCCCAGGGGCTGGATAACTTATGATTGACATAAAACTGGGGTTGGGATGAAACCAATGAGGGTGGAACATGGGTGCATGGGGCAAACCATTATAACTTATAAGAGTGAACTTAATACAAGTAACAAATACATACATAAACTGATAAAACCAAACCCACACCACTACACACCTTGTCTCATCTTTTTTTCCCATGATAACTCAGCTAATCTAATGAAGATAGTCTCTCCCCTACCATAAACAGTTACTTCAGCTCAAGGAACAAAGATCCTTTATACTTTATCCTTTGAAATGATGTTATACTTAAACACCGGCACACATTAAACAGTTAAATAACTTAACAGATAAAAATGGCAGTTGTTATGTTCATGAAACAATATAGAAATTTTGGCGTTCAGCAAAGGGACAAAAAGTGTCCCAGGTAATATTCACAGCCCCCTGATCAGTGATGTCCACAGGCAAAACTTTATGGGAGACTCACTTACACTAGGGAATAGATTCAAATTGGTGTACTCTGCTTGGCCTTTTCTGCACATCAACAGGGTGTCTCTGAACATGTCTTTGCATCCTTGTTCTATCCAAGCAGTGAACGCCCACTCATCATTCTCACAATCTTCAAAAAAGGTGGAGCACCTCACTCTTCTCTTGGTCATTACAAGGATTGTTTTTCATGGACAAAATTTTCCAAGAATCTCCCCATCACTTTCAGGAAATGGTTAGACAGAACTGGATCCTGACAGGTAATCTGCTCTCACTGGTCTACTATACTTTGTAATTTATTTTGAATTTTGGAAACATTTATAAATCAATTTATATTGTATTTATCATGATGTTCTGTATAACACTTAGTGTTGTATCAGTTATGTTATACAGGTTATAACATTCATCATGGTGCCATACATTTTTACATGAAATAATCTTTTGGAGTGTACTGGCTGCAGTGTGCAGGGACATTTTAAAAAAGGGGTTTTTTAAATGGCCATAAAGTTCTAAAATGTTTTGCATTTTTGGTTGTAAGTCTGGTCTGCCCAGCTGGGGATGTTTTTGAAAGTTGAACAAAACCATCTTAGATGCTAGTAGATGAAATATAAGTAAAAAACATACTTCCTGCTTCTTTAAAAAATGAAGCTTTTGGTAAAAATAGAAATTCAGCTGATGTGACTTGGGTACGAAAGCTGTGTTTGGAAAGGAAATAGTCTTCACCAAGGGGTGTGAACAGTCTCATTACAAAGGAAATGGTTTTGATTTCTCTGAGGTTTTCAAAAAATTGCTCAGGACCTGATCTGAAGCCCATTGACGTCAAAGGGAAGATTCACAGTGCCTTCAGTGGGCTTAAAATCAAGTGTAAACTGAGCATGGGCAGCTGTTTGAGGCCTTTACATCACCACCATCAGTTTAGCATCTGATTCTTAGAATGTGTTTTGACTTGGCCTCTGGCTTTGGCGTAGTGAGTATACTTGCATCTCCAAAAGTAACTGCAGGTATATCAGTGATGAATTCTTTTTTATATCTAGATCAGAAGTTTGATCTTAAAATGAAGTCTTGAGGATGAATTCTGTTATGCAGACAGCAGAGAAGGAGTCTTAGGGGTTGTTTTGTTGCCCTGGCTGATTCCACATTCTTAATTTTTATAGCTGGTCCATGAGCCACCTCAGATGTCATTTGGGGAAAAAGCTTTGACAAGACAAGGGATGCTGAACTGGGCTTTAAGTTGCTGCATTCTGTAGTTGAAGAGTTTGTTTAGATGAGCTGAAAGAGGAGAGCATTACAGGCTGAGCAAAGGCTGTTGCACTTCCAATGACTATTCATGAATGACATAGTAGCTGGGATAAATAGGGGTGCTTTCTTCTCATAAAGACAGACAGATATAAACACAAGCTTTTACTGTCTATTAATGAGTACTTAATCAGCAGTGTAAAGTTGTATCAGTGTAAATTAATAAAATTACAGATGTGCTCTGCTGGCCATATATGAGTAGAAGGGACTGCAGAAATATCTGTAAATGTTTTTCAGGTGAAGAGTTTAAAAACACTGGAATCTCCACCTGGGATAAAGCTGTCTTCAGTTGCAGGAATTTCTGAAGAGAGACTATGTTAACTAGCTGGGAGTGGACTGACAGACAGGGATGAGACTTTTGACTGAGATCCAGGATGATTTTTTCCAAGCCATAAAGTGTCTAGGGGTGATAGCCAACTGCCCTTATTTTGATCAGCCAGTTATCTGGTCTACTTGACTTGTGAGACTGGGTACTGGAATGAGAGTGAGGCAAGTCAGTAAACCAAGATTTTCTCCCTACAGAAAAATACATAACATAAGAAAGATATAGGAAAAAAAAATCTGCTCAACATCCCATTGTGATTACTATTTTTTCTTTTTTTTTTTCCAATGGGCTGTCTAAACTATTTAGCTTCCTTTAAAATCTCTACAGGGCATTGGCACCAACTATGACCACACTTAACTGGCTGCTGGGAAAAAATGTGCTAAATTTCTCTTAACCAAAATAAATATTATCCAACTGACCAGGAAGAAAAATAGAAATTTTTCACTTTTTTCCAATCAAGCTTTGATGCATTAAAAGAGCAGTTAAAATTCTGAATAAATTACTGGTGATGCATAAAATTTATATAATTAAATAGTACCTCATTCTGAGACTATTAATGATTTAAATTATTTTGATTTCTAGTACCGAAATATGAGACTGTTCTGAGGATAAAAAATGTATCTGCTGAGTACTACAAATCTAAGCTATGAGAAGTTGCTAAGCCTATATTTCTTACATTGTAAGACTTGCCAATCTCATTGTTCAAATAAATAGTTCTTGAAAAACTTACTTTTATAACATTTTCTTAATCCTGCCCGCTTATTTTGTTTTACTTTGTACAAATGTAAAATCTCTACAAAGGACTTTTTCCAGATCAAATATATATAACTAAATGTTTCTTCTATAGTAACAGTGAACAGCTTATGAAACAAACACCTGCTGGTAGGAAAAGAACCCTCAAAAGCTAAATTTTAAAGAAAATTCATTCTAGTCTCTATTTTCATCAGCTCTTAACAATTGATCTGCTTTCTTTTGGGACCAATAATGACAATGACTTACCAAAAATTTTCTGCATGATTTAAAAATTCTCCTTTTAAACATTCTTTGGTGACAGTTTCTTCTCAGTGGGTGCAATCTACAGATCTGTGTTGAATTGTGGGCTCAGAGTGATACTATTTTCACGTTGCATATGAGGATAGTCAAAAGCACTATGTGTAGTCACATTTTGCTGTAAAGCTATGCAGATTTAGGTCACAAGTCGTGCTTAAAGTACATCATATAATGTACAGTTTTTCCAGATCCAATAACCAATTTAAAATTGAAAGTTAATACATTACATTAATAATATCATACTGCCTATGGGATCATTTGTCAGTGTTACCATAAAAGATTGATGATTTGATAACTGAGGAGTATTTATTATAGGGGCAATTTGTACTATTATACTATAAATAAGAATGTCTTGGCGTTTCTATAATAAATCCTATTTTCAGTGGCCTATTACTCGGTTATAAAAAAATCACCCTGGGCTGAATTAGATCTATTGGATGTACAATAGCAATAATATATTACCAAAATGTACATTTAATCTAGTGAGTAATACAGCCTTGAAAGACCCTTAAATGTGTATTAAATTGATCACAGATATTACTTACATAGAGATTGGAATAAATTTTTTGGATACTGTCAATATTCTAAACAAAACGTCTACAGGTATGATGCTGATCTTATTTGCATAGGAGTAAATCATATCTAAAACTACACTGGTGTCAAGAGAGCTGCCCCAGGGAGAAACGATCCCTGATGAAAAATATGAAAGAGAACAAAATCAGACATGGATATAGAATTATTCAAAATTAGCTCTATAGGATGTGCTTAGATAAAATGTAAGAAGCTGTCAAACATCATACATGCTGTCAGACTTTTAAAAGACCTGACAATGAGTAAAAAGAGAAACTATATCTAGGAAATGACACTTGGCAATTTCTGTTTATCCTTGGCCAGGTTTATACTACCTGAGTAGTTATCAGCAACATAAAGGATGTCAGCACCCGCTTTCCCTTGGCATGCAGGAATTGGACACAGGAGCCAGCACTGTCCCTTCCCAGTATCTCCTGGGTGTGAGCCCCAGCAGATGAGGGGATGTGGGAAGGAGATGGGCCCACAGAGGTGCTGAGCAGCATCAACGCGGGTGGTGCACAGCATGTGCATTTTACTGGCATGCTGTGCTGCACTGGAGGCATTGTGCCTCTCCAAGGTATAATCCCTTTCAGAGTTCTCCTCAGAGTTGTAGGAATCCACATCACCCTTTAATTAACACTGTGCCTAGGAGGCACAACTGAGCCTTTAGTATAGCCACAGGCTTTACAAACACCTTAACTTGCAAATTGCAGATAAAAGTACTTAATTTAAGTATAAACTGTCGCTTTCTTGTTTTTTAAGAAAGACCTTGATTTACATATGGAAGAGAAAGTAATTACATTTAACAGATGTCACAGCTCTTAAAGAATATTTGATAATAATTAATCACTAAGAAAAAAACAAAAAGAAGAAAATTCTATTAATTTCAGAGCTGCAGTCAAAACCTCAACCTCTGAAAGGAACTTTTAATCTATTCTGTTCTACTCAATTATATCCTATTCTATTCTTTACTAGACTTTACATTACACATATAATTTTAACATTGAAGCATCTTTCCAGAATACTACATTCAACAATATGATTGCATTCCATCATCTGTTCCATCAATTATGTTCCATGAAGTCAATCAGATCTGTGACATCTCAGTGTCATGCAGGACTGCCAGGCATCTTTCACAATTCTCTAGCCACTGGATATATTTTTTAACGTAGACTTCATCAGAGTTTATTCTCACCATAACGTTGAGAAAGTGAATGCTAAATTAATCTAATCCTGATGTGCCTCTACCCCTCCCTCCACCATCAGCATGTCAGAGCACTGGGTTTCTGTGTTTATACATGACATTTACCCCCCTATCTATCCATTTTGCTTAACTGCTCTCTCAGCAGAGTGCAGGGGAGCAGAATCAGGATGCTCACAAGACCTTTGCTTGAATATCCAGCCCCTGATCCCAGACAGACACCAGGGCATAAGTGACATTTTTATGCTATGTCAGTACAATATCATGTGTCCCTACACCAAACAGTATGGCATTTCCATGAGTCTGAAGAGATTTGCCCAGCATTTTTATTCTTCTCTTTTAGCTAACAGCTATTAGCAGCTTCTGGTTTAAATGGGATTGAGGCCTGAAACACAAAATATTTTACTCTGCTATTCAATGCTTTGCATCTTTTTCAGCACATATATGCAAAGAAGAAAGTGATTTATTTTGGAGTCCACATCAAAAGAATGTTAGAAGTCATCAAAGAAAGTGGAGAGTAGAGCATATGCTGTTCTAAGGATGGCTTCAATCCTTTAAAAATTAGAAGCCAGATTATGCTCACACTGGTATCATTTCCACTGACTCCAGAAGATGAACAATCAGATCCTGTAATATTAAAACACAGACAGATATATCTAAGGGGATACGTACAGGATATTTTTACTCAATATTAAAATATAAATGCATACGACATAAGCCCAAAGGAGAAGTTTTACTGAGAAGAGAATAATGAATGAACCAGAATTTGCAAGGACCATACCATTAGCGCTTTAACTTTTCTGAGCATCAGGGTCTATTTTGCTTGTTCGCTTTTATCACAGAAAAGGTTCTATTGTAAAGTTATTGCTACAGATGTTCAAGTTACCTGGAATTTCTTAACTCCATCCATTTATGGAGTTTTACCAAATGTTAGCTGGTTTTGCTGTTGATTATAGCTTGTTTATTATAAACTACTCCATAATAGAAGAGGTCCTTCAGTCAAAAGTGGTGGAGAGATGTTGGGGATGCTAACTCTGAGCTTTCTCGTTCAAACCATGATGTCAGCAAAGCAAGTGAGCAGCCATTTCTCTCCCTCCAGGAAATGAGCCTTTTTTCTCTCTCTGAAGTTAACACAAGCTCACTGTCACTCTTCAACGTGCAAGAAATCCTCTGTAAGCACAGTTCAGGTCACTACAGACATCCCAAGCTGGGACAGAGGTGGCAGTGAGGCAGTCAGGCTGTTGATTTGTTTCTCTGTACAGCACATAGTTCTTGATTTTTTCCCACAGCAGCAACAGACAAACCTGTAAGTTCAGAACATAGTTGCAGTCTACCTTCCACATAGTTTACTTCAATTGGGTTTCTAATGCAAGAAGTAATCTAGCTTTAAAGGAGATCCTTGAACCAGGTAATATTAGTATTGGATAGTCAAACCAGGTTTTGCTTCCTATGACACCCTACCCAGTAGGCCAGTCATGGTATCAGTCCCAACAGTCATCAGCATCCAGGAAAAACTTGCCCTCTGCCTCTCAGGAGGCATCCTGTCTAGGGATATATCAAAATCAGCAGTCATATTCTTCCTGCAAATACCTGTGATAGTCTGAAGTACAGGTTGTCCTGCCATAATGAAAGGGAAGCTCAAGGTGAACTTCTATCTAATAGGGCTGCAAGTTAATGCACCACTGCCTGAGGGTAGCCCATGGAGTTGAATTGCTCATTAATAGCCTAAAAACCACAACCAAGCAAGCAAAGACTAAATGAGCATAAGAACAAGGAGCAGAAAAATGAGCTATTGAAAGCAGGACTTTCTGATGTTCGTGGGCCACTGATTCAACACGTTTTCCATCTCTGGTTCCAAATGACTGGGTGAGATTATTCAGAACCATGAGAGTCACACATTCATCCAAAACTGGGTAGAAAAAATGAAATCAGATTATTTAACTGATGCCCCTGATTAGAGAAACTCCATGTATTTGTGAGGGGAATATTTTAATCTTCCATACAAGAGACAAATGATCTCTCATGGCATGCCTGATAATTTAGTGTCTTCTCAGATTTTTGAACTGTGCTACTGTATGTAGCTGAAAATTGTTTGATAAACATCACTAAGTGGCCTGGTTTCAAACCAAGCCTGTCATCTAGTGGAGTGCTATGCTATTCCAACTTTAATCTAGATAACTGGCACACATAAAGTAAGGAAACACAAATGTGACACAGCTGCAGCTAGTCTGACAGAGCTGAAATGCTTATCAGTGTTTTATGCCTGTAATATGATATTACTTACCGATGGGAGAATCCTATGTGCAAAAGAGTGACAATCAGATTGCTTTGATAAAATTGGTTCTAAAAATGTTGGAGATTTAGAATTTATGGTGCCTTCAGTTTACAGTAAAACACTTCTTGTGTTATGATTTCAGTAGACATTGAAAATGCTGCAGAACCATGGCCAAACTTCACAAGTTACTGCCCAACATGCAGGAAACAAGGTTTTCAGTAAAGAGTAGGTTAATGATCAGCAGCCTAAAGTGATGCCACTGACATAACTTAGAGTGGTTTGCTAAGGAATCCATGTGCCCTTTATGAATAATGTATCTGAATGTGCCAAGAAAACACAATGTATGAATTAAATTTACTAAATTGGAGTCGGTGGAGTAAATTAAATAAATAGTTTCTGATCCAATTGCTTTTGTCAATAGTGCATTGATTATAATGCCACATACTGTACTAAAAATGTTATAAATACAGAAAGTCAGCTGGATAACTAGAGTATAAGTATGCCAAGTTCTGACACTTGAGGCAGATGTAAGCAACCTTATTAGTGCTCTAGAAGTAAAGAAAAAAAATACACTATCACTTACCCTGCATTTCAAAACACGAAGCAGCTGCTCAGAAAAGAAATAGATCTGCTCCTTTAATTTTGGACCTAGAGACAGTATAGGGGAAAATCAATTCTAGTAGCAGAAGACACAGAGGAACAGAAATGTAAACCAGAATTTTTTTTCTCAACCAAGCTACACTGTACAGCTGTACTGAACCTGTTATTAGGTCCATACTATATACTTTGTGTCTCAAGAAGTATCTCTGCAATGGTGTAACATGCTACTGTGATTACAATAGTGCTTGAAAAAAACTGAAATAGCTGCCAGATTTACCAGCATGTCACTGTGATGCTAAAAAATGATGGCTTAGGCTCCTTGCTTTGCACCAAACTAAAGAATTTTGTAGAGAGTTGGGTAAATGTCTATGCACAAGTTTGCTTCCTGGGGCAGTAGTGTCCTGTCATCCATGAAATGCTTGTAGAGGTTTTCTGAGACTAATGGCCCAAGCTTGAGGCTGATGTAACCTCTGCAGCTCACACCAGACTGCACAGAACTGCTCAGGCTGGGCAGACCTGGTACCACCAGCAGATGAGATAGAATTTTCTCTGCCTATGCAAATCAAAGCTGCGTAATTTCCTCAAATTACTAATAGCTGTCACAAAGCTGTGAGCTAGCAAAGACAAAACAAGGCAAAAATACTGAGGATGGCTGCTGGCAATGACAGCAGATTCCAGAGCTGGAAGTCATCTAACTGGCTTGTTTTTGAAAAACTGTAACTTTACATAGCCATGCTCCTTGATTCCTCTTGGCTGTTAGGCACTGTCACCAGATATATTCAAAACTGCCATGTTTGGGTTTTTTTTCCTTGGGTCTCCAAGATAACCTTCATAAAAACTTGTATGTTTTCAAACTATATCAGGATTTTAGGGTTTAGTTGATAAGCATTTGTGACTAATCTGATTTAGAGGAGGATGACACGCAATTAGGCTGATGATCAGCTTGCAGTTTGTGACTGCTAAGTCCCTATAAAGATGGCATTCTCATTTTTATGACCTGATCACACCCATCCCCCAAAAATAGTCCAAGAAGCTCCAGGCAAAATTATTCACAAGAGTCTGATCCAGAAAAGTAAACATTTGAGAAAGTGTGAAATTTTAAGCATTTAGGTAGTTCTACCAGCTTCAGCCTACTCATGTTATGCTGGATCAGTCTCAGACTAGAGCGAGATATCTGTGAGAATGTAACTAGGCAGTATTCTGCATATACCCCTCCAGTTGGGTTGTGCAATGGTTTCTTTTGCACTGGAATGTAGAGAGTTGAGCATTTGTTTGGAAGCTTGGATGCTAGTGTAGAAGAGTAACATTTTCCCTCAATTAGATAAATGTAGTAAATGGATGTAGGATGTTTCTAAAGGCAAAGCATTAGTACTCTAAAGTATGTATGTTTGCCCAGAAAAGATACATTCTCTCTCTCTATAATGAGAGGCAGAGCACAGAGTTTGATGAATGTCTCTTTGAATACACGAACATGAGTGTATTTTATGTTTAAACTAAGTATATGTTGTAAAACACCGACCACAAACTGATTACTTGCAAGGATGGGTAACAGTATGTGGCTAAAGTTTAGACAAGCACATAATTGTGTAATGAAATCACTTAGATGCATTGGAAAATTTATTTTCCTTTCACCCTTGGAAAAACTGATCCGCATGGGAAGAACTGGAATTTTATGCTGAGGTTTTAACTTCTGTTCCCTCAGCCTTCTCACATACCCTCTCGCCCTTTCTGCTGGGCCTACAGCTTTTACATGTCTCTCCATGACTCTCTTCCTTTTGTCTGCCTCCTCAATGGCTCCAGAGTCCTAAAGAAATGTTCAGCTTTGAAGACTGGCCTAAAAAAAATGGTAATTTTCCAGACAAAGGCCAGGTGTTACTTCCAATTCATTCAGTATGCATCCCTATTATCCTGCGGGTCAGCTCCTGCCGAGCGCGCTCCATGGGTGTTCTGACTGCGTAAGGCCTGCGAGATTTGCCCCGTGTGACTGAACTGCAGATGGAACTTTCACATCTCTTATTTTAGCAGCAGTCAATTTGCTAAACTTTCTTAATAGCAAGCTAGAAGGTGATTTCTGTGTCACAGCCTCACAGCTTTCTCACACCACGCGGAGGAGGAGACGCGGTGTCCATTGGCAAAGGACAGCCGGACAGGAGAGCTCCAGCCTGCAGACAGGGCGGCCATCAGCAATCTCCCACTGGGCTCTGCCACCACAGGGGTACAGATTTTGGCTCATCATTGTCACCCTGATTTTCTTGCTTTCAAGTGTTTGAACCTTTGCAGCCTGATTCTCACGCTGCTTCATGTAAACAATGTGTATTCTTAGAATTTATCTGTATGTTTTCCATAGTTGTTCTCTGAGAGACAATTTGACTGATGGTCATAGTGACCAATGGAGTCGGGAGGTTGTAACCTCCTTGGGCCAATCTGGGCCCTCTGTAAAAAGTGTATAAAGGTAGACTGGAGTCAGATAATAAAAAAGAGCCTTCCATGTTTGACCTTGCTGCTGCCTGCTGTCCTCTGTGAGGGTCCACACCCACGTCACAACGTGTTGCCCCTCTAAGCAAAGGGGTAACACATGGTGCCTTTTCCTGCTCCCTTTGGAGAGGGTCTATCAGTTCCCCTCACGAGCAGTTCAGCAGGAGGTGTGGGCCAGGCTGTGTAGAGCAGACTTCCCCAGGCACACCAGGGCTGCAGATCCTTTGGATCAGAGCTGAACGGAGCCTTGGCAGTGCTCACAGAGGCAATAAGTCATTCCATAACTCCTTCTGGAGGCACCATCAGCTGTGCAGATACATCTTCGTAGCAAGGTCAGCCATTTCAAGCAAACAAAGAGTTTGGATCATTGTTTACTCTCAGGACAGATTATTTTTTCTCTATCTCTGCAACCAGGGTTAGATGAGAAAAAGAAACAACCCACCCTTTGTCAATATACTGTATCCAAATCAAACTAACACATTTGGTTTCTACTAGAAAACAAAGTCAAGTTTCAGTTTCTAAATAAACCATTTGTGGAGTCATCACTCTGGAATTTTGCCTTTCTTTCCTGTGTCTCTTTTCAGATGGAGAGAAGAATCATCTTAGATAAGTAATGCTATCTGCAGCTGCTTATCTTCAGTTAAATCCAAATTTCTTTTAAAGAAATGCTAAGTGCTGCTAAAAATCCCAGAAGTCAGAAGCTTAGATGTCATTCAAAACCTTCCTTTTGAATTCTCATCACCTCAGATTCAGGCATTCATGGTGATTCCCCTTACATTTTTACCTCTGGAAAACCTTGCATCATATTCAGTGATGGCTAGATTAGGCTCAGGGTATTTTACTACATTTTCTTAGTCAGATCAAATGTCTTGTTACACAGTGGTTTAAATTAAACCACCATGTCACTATGGGACCTAGAATACTTGACTTTTCTAGTTTCATACTTAACAGAAATTTCTAGAATAAGGTTAAAATTGTGCATTAATAATTTCTTATTTTTGAATTAGTTATCACCTTCCTTATATTTTTAATTATGTGATTTTATTGCTCAGACAGAGTGAGACATGTACCATAACATCTAAATGCTGAGTACAAAAAGATTAATAAAGAGCAAAAAAGATATTTAAAAAGAGATTGGGACATCATAAATAAATGTCTCATTGCATTAGACAGGAAAAAAAAGAGAAAACAAATTTTTCTGCAAGGCACCCTATTATGTGCCATGTTATGGGGAGGATCTCAGCAAGGCAATAAAAGTGATGGAGAAGTGAAATGAGTGGCAAGCAAGGACACTGTGCTTATACAGACTCTGTGAGAGCAGCAGTGAGTGGGCTCAGCAACTAAAGAGAAGCAATGGTTATGATTAAGCACAAACCCAACAAACCTGTTTTGGCTGGGAGACCGATGACTTGAATGCATCTAGTCATGGTTTTTGCTGGAGAGGGTGAGAGGAAATGATCAGCTAAGCCCAGGATGGCAAACCACAACTTCACCTCAATGTGGATCTTTAAGTGTGTGTTCTGATTTTATTACAGCCATAGAAGCTGATGCCTCTGTGTGAAAGTGTTTAGCAGAAGAGAATAGACTTAATCATAGGCTTGGATGCTCTTCTTGTGTTTCAAGAAGACAGTGCTGAAAATGGAGGTGATGTGAGGCCTGTATAGTTACAGGATTTTTGAATATATAAACACTATTTCACAACTTCTTTTTTTCCCTGTCCAGGGTGAGTTTTTATAGTTTAGCCTTTAATCTTTTGAAGCAGAAACTTAACACGTCAGTGTTGACAGACTGTTAACTATAGCAGCAACGATGAAGCTTCTATAATATTAACCTTTCAAAAAATAAAACTGCAATAATGATGTTGTTTCCATTAGACCTTTCAGATCACTTACAAATTATCTGGAACTCCTACTGTTTATTTGTTTTTACTTTAGATTGTTGCCCCAAGCACTTAAATAATTATAATAAAATAATAATAGAATTAAGATTAGATAAATTAAGTGGAAATGAAACTGAATACATTTTCCATGACAGCTGGCAAGTCCCATTCTGTGACTGCTCAGAAACAGAACTGGAATTTTTATGACAGTAGACAATAAGGCGATCGTGTACGGGATGTAACCCAATGCTCAAGAGGAGCAGTGTGCAAGTGACACATCAACAAAAACAAACTTGTTTCATTTATGTACTATTAATTACCATAACTTACATAATCATGGACATCTGTTCTCCCTTTCTCATACATGTACCTATGCACAGATAATTACCACTATCTACTGGTCAGAAAAGCAAGTAGCATAATATAAAGATAAATAGATTATAGCATATCATTGTATATTAATATACATAGAATTTATATATATACACACACATAAATAAGATCATCTCCATTATATTTATTCATACATCACTTTGAAAGCGATTTTTTTAGTTCTTAAACTTCACATTGAATCTGTAATACCTTGTTCCAACTTGCATACTTGGAACAGCATTATAAAGAAAAAAACAGCAAATAATTTTTAGCTAATAAAAAAATTAAGTATGACAATATCAGTTTAGTATCTTTTGTAATGATTGTTCCAAAACACTGTTTCAAAAGATTAAAACATTTTGTTTTGCCAACTAGACTGTAAAGGTTCATCAGCTTTAATATAATTGTATTCTTCTAAAAGAAATAGCCACTGTTTTATTGCATTATTCAGATAAAAGAGAAAAGCAACTGGTGCACAAATTACAATCCTTAGGAAATAGTTTTTTCCATGTTGAATCTCAAGTACTTAAGGGTGATATTTGTTCCATGAAATATTTTATGACTGTCCCTTTCCAATAACTGTACTTTTGGAGCCCAGAAAGCTATTTTCCTTGAATGTCACGTCACAGAATCATAGAATGGTTCACATTGGGAGGGACCTTAAAGTTCACAGAGTTCCAGTCCCCAGCCACAGAGAGGGGTTCTTTGTTTTTGTGCCTAAAGTTTACCAGCCACATATCTTCTATATACAAATTAGGGGTTAGTCAAGAGCACACCTCTGCTAAATGTAACATTTTAAAACAAATAAGTAACATTTTAAAACATATTTAAGGTTAAAAAACGTATTTTATATTGATAAATATGTACTGCTCTGAGACAGATAAAAGCAAAAACTTGCTTTAACGTACATTTTTAAAATCTATGAGATCTTCAAAGGCTGCTGATATTTAATGGTGTTTATTAACTTTTATAAATGTTGAAATTTATATGCAATTGTACATATTAATTTAATTTTAAATTTCATCTTACCTAGTCAGTGGACCTAACTTGCATTTCTGTAAACTGCTGTTAGATGACAAGTCAAAAAATAATTATGATGTTTTTCTACAAGTGTCCTGGAAAACATATCCTGAGTTAAATAACCCTAAACAGCAGGTACTGAATTATTGCTCCCACTTTTGAGAAGGATAACTAATCAAATCAATCTAGATGCGCCCTTGGTTAGAGGAATTCCTGCATGTGACAGGGAATTGCTGCTCCATGTTTAGTCATTTCTGAAAACACTATTAATTGTAGATTGGATTTAAGTTATTTACTGTCTTTTTTCAGCCTCCAGCCTTTTGGTCAGTGCACAGTGATTGTCCCACCAGGTGGAAGGAACTGGGGACACCACGAAAGCTTTCCTTACTGAAAGTAAAAGAAACAGTTTATGTACTGCCAAATATGCATTGGGAAAAAGAGCAAGACACAGACCATAAAATTCTTGCACCTGTTGACCATTTATTCTTTTGTCCTGTAAACAACATCATGTAGAACTATATATTACAAAAGAAAAAAGAAATAAACTTATACCACAGAGCTGTAAGATAACTTACTGGACATTTCTTCCCTATTAACCGGTAAAGCAGATCAGTCTGTATCCTGAGTCCTCAGGATGTAGATAACTTCAATTTTTTTGTTTTTTCCTTTTTTTTTTTTCCCAGTATTTATCTGTTTTCAGTCACTAGTGTAGTACTTCAATAATATATTCATTTTGATCCTGTAAAACTGTTTACATCCTATGCTTCTGTTTTATTTCTTTGGAGAGAAGAAAACTCAAAAGACCACCAGGGAGAAAGTCAAGTCATCAGTCCATGGTCCCACTGGGCTTGTGGAATTAAGGGATGAAATCTCTGCTGCTGTTCAGTGGTCCATGAGGAGGCTGATGGCAACAGGGAAGGAGAGAAAGATTCAGAAATTATTTATTTTATCAGTTTATGACTTCTGAGGAACTGTGCCACTGTTTTAAACCAGTGAATTTCTTCCTCTGCTTTCACACCTTCACATCAAGAGTCTGATATACACTGGAAGCAGATGGAAGACAATACTTGAGATGATCCTATGGTTTCTAAAAGATAATGGGGATGAGCAGAGATTGATATATAGCTATAGATATGGATAAGTCAGGCAAAGGAGACTGAACTTAGTTTGTACTAATCCATATCCTCATGTTAGGGGGGGTGGGGTGGAGCAGAGAGTTTTATTTTATGTCTGAATTGTCTTGCCCACTACTGCAAAGAAAAAAATCTGGAGTTAATTTACTGAGCCATGAAGCTTCCCTCCTCCTCCTCCTAACAGTAAGAGTGCTAAAATAAAGGTCTGGTAGAACAAGGAAGAAGCTGTGACTGGATATGACTGGCCTCTCTGACCTGGTTAAAACTGATGTTCTGATATATCCTGTATACTGCCCACTTTACACCCATTAAAATCTAGATTAACTCCAGGGAAATCAATGTCATTTTAGAGTGACTGAAAAAGATTTTCTTTTTTTTTTTTTTTTTCCCTATTATAACTTGTGCCAAGTAACATTGGTTCTAATGGTGTAATCTCATTCCTTTAAAAAATGTAGTGTCTCCTGTAAACATTTTTTTCTGAATAAAAATGTTTTATTTTTTCTTAAAAATTGCTGTATTTTAAAGAACATTTTTCCCCAGCACCTGCTTAATCTTTTGTTCCACAGATAATTTCTCATTACCCAGGTGTCCTCTTATGGACCCACAGAAAGATTGGGCCTAGTTTAAGTGTGAAATAATCCTGTTGCTTCTATCTGAGAATGAATGAGCCCAGGATTAGATCAGATAAAACACACTTGAGATAAAGTGCACAAGGTGGATTATATGAGAAAAGAGGATTTAGTGAAGAACATATCCACAACTTTTTGTTAACATAGAGAATGGTAGCTTTTGTAAGCAACATTTATGGAAACTCAACTGGAGGTTTAAAAGCTATGTCTTTTGTTGTACATTTCTCTGCATACATTTGCTTTGTAGTGGGTAGCTTTAACTTTGGAAGCCATGCTGGGCCTTGACTCATGCTCATTTTGCTTAATGAAAAGCTAAGGATGTACTTTTACTCATAGATTCTTGTTTTGTTTTCTTTGAAGTTTATTAAGCTATCCAGTAAGATGGGAGGTTCATTAGGTTGTTATTATCATGACCGCAAATCAAGCATCTGTTCCCTGGGGAGTTATAACCTTCAAGTGGATGTCAGAGCCATACTTATTACAATATTTACTTAATTACCAAGTTAGTGCTCTTGTCTTATAAAATGCAAACATGGACTCTGCTGTCCATGTTAGCCATATACTCTCCACCTGCTAATTTTTTAAGATATACTCATTTCATTGAAGTACTCTTAAAATATGTACCAAATCTTTTGGTAAACACATTTATGAATTTAAGGTATCATCAAGAATATTCAAAAACAGTAAGGTATCTGATATTACAAATTACTTTGGTTTCACATCTAGAGACAAATGTAGTTTCCAGTACCAAGAAATGCATCAAAATATTAGCAAACCATGATTTGCCAAAGCACCTCAAAAGTCAGCATCAAGAAATGTTTTGTTGAGTAGCTGGTTGGACATCATTGGACTTGATAGTACCACTCAGGCAAGTACAAGGCTGGAGCACATATCTTTTATGAAAACTCTGGGGATTTCACCTGAGAGGCAAATTGCCATCAAAAATATCTGAAAATCATTCTTTGTCATAATTTTGTGTCTGTTTTTCCTCTTCTTCAGTGCTTTATTAATTAACTAATGTTGTAAATTACAGAATCACCAGATCTTCCCTCTCTAGTCTTCTGACAATGTCAAGCCATATAAGCTCAAAAATATGATTCCCTCTTCCGAGACATGACTTGTGTGAATAGATATGACTCTTGGGAGGATGTCAACACCACAAGACAATGGAAAATCTTTGGAAAATTCATGTCCATTTTTACTTCAGAAATTGCATTTGGATTTTATAGGGTTGCTTTGTTTTCACTCTGAGAAACTCAGCTTTGTCTTGCCATCTACTGCATACTACAAAACCTTCATATTATTCATATTTTACACAAATAACTATTGGTCTGTTAATAAAACACTGTTTAACATGGTGAATCTTTCATCCATTTTCACTGTAAAGAAACCCTATGATTATTTAAATTTGATGAATCTTTTCCTGGAGATGTTTGTGTCTACCCCAGCTATAGAGGGAATGTAAGCTTCTAAATCCAGGTCCCTTCAAATCATGGCATGGGAACAACTTCCACTGTTTCTATAAACTCTAGTTAATATAAGTACACACCTTAAATGAAGGTTTGTTAAATCCCCAGTTTTAAAGAAATATTTTTTACATTAATTTTTACAAGTCTGGAGTTTTTCCTGGTTCTCCCATAGGAAAGAAAGGCCAGTTTAACTGAGTAGTTGGCTACCAATGAATTTTGAAATACAAAATATTAAACATATTGAAAATATGAACATGAATTCTGAAATACAAAATATTCCTGGCATGCTTTGAAATTTTAACAAACATGTTAAACATTTCAGCTCAATAAAAAAGTGTTTTTCCAGCCTAAGTACTTCAAGAAAACTCTCAATTGTTTTTTTAGTAGTTCCATATAAACTATTTTGAAGTGAAATACTGAGATTCTGAGGTCCAGTGTAAGTGATGAAAAACTTGTACTGTCTTTCTTTAGTAGAAAATATCATAGAAATAAAACTTTTCCTAGGAAACTGTATACTAAATACAAACTGAAATGCTGAAGTGCTTGCTGTGCATTTTCGGTAAGTTTATACTAATTAGCAAAGACTTTTAAAAGCTTTTCTTGAAAAGAAAAACAAAAGCAATATCAGTGCCTGAAAATATAATGACATCAATGAGAAGTAGCTGAATCTCAGCTACTATAGATCAGTGTAAAATTCAAGCTATCATCCAACATAATCCCAACCCAGACTCTATAAATCTTTTATTTGAACTTGACTTCTTAAAAATTCGTAGCTCATACCCTTTGCAAAGATGGACTTAATTTGTTTTTCATTCAGTTCTGTTTAAAAAGATTACAAAACATTAAAAAAGTTACCTTACAAAGCATTAAAATTTTGTTAATAATTTGATTCTTTTTTGCAAGCATAAAATAATTTGAAACGTTTAAATAAACTGATTAGTTTCCGTCTTGTCATCTAACAATAATTAAAATGAGAAAACCCAAAAATATCAGTTATAAGTTCAGCCATCAGGGACTCCTTTATAATTTTACAGAGGGCAGACATCACTAAAGTTATTTAAAGATATATAAATGTCAACAGAATATGACTTTTAGTCTGAAGTGTCTAGAGTTTCTCAAATGCACTCAAATACCGGAAAAATAGAACAAAATTTTATATAATCTGTAATAATTATGGTAAAATAATAATGAGAATATTCTCTGGTGATTTTCTTTTTCTTCTACCTTTTCTTAAAAATAGATTTGTGATTAAAAATAATCATCTGTAGTTATATCCACATAGATGTGTCAGCTTTTTTATCACTGTTAATGAAAACATAGTTATACCTTCCATGAAAAGTATATTTCTCAATATGATGTGCTGTAAACAACATGTCTTTAGGCTATTTTTGACCTTTAACCAGTGGGAAAGGTCTGTCTAGTTGATCTCATCTAACTACACAGCAGGTACAAGGAATTAAAGCAATTTAGGTTGAGTCCTGGTACAATATCAAGTATCAGACAATGTTTTCCAAAAGGAAACACTTAACAAGTTTGTAATTCACTATTATATTTATCTAATGAAAGAGCTAAAAGAGAAAAAAAAAAAAGTGACCATGTTCAACATTGTGGAATCCTAAGTAATAATCTATGATATCATTGTTGTTTGTAAAAGTTGGCGAAGAAGATTGTTATGAGCAAATTAAAAGTAAACAATCTACTCTGGATCTACACTGTGTCAGACTGCTTGTAAGGTCATACAAAAAAAGCAAAACATTAAATATATTAAATATGGGGCTCCAATAGCCCTAAGATATTTGCCAGATTTTCAAATTGAACTGTGTTTTTCAGTGGGAGAGCACAGTACATAAGAGCTTAACAGTAAAGATTTTTGGTTTGTTTAAGTGGGTTTTTTCTCACTAATTTACTTCTTTACAGCACATGCATAATCTAAGTGGTGATCTTTGCTTTTGATAACTTTACAGGCCCCAAATTCACAATTTTGGCTCTAGTTGTTTGTTGAGATGGAGCCTGACCCCTCTCCAAGGGCTGGGAACTCAGGATAAACACATTATTTTGTTAGCAAGCTGGAAAACTAACAAAATTATTCAGGGAGATAGGGTGCCATCATGTGAGGAATGGGTGTTCCAGAGGTTTTGTGTGAATAAGCCAGTTATTTGCTCTGAATTCTTGCAAAGCCTTCTCTAGAAATTGTCAGAAACAAGGGACAGTCCAGAGGGGATGTGATCCAAAGGGATCCTCAACTTCCGGTGAGCAAATCTAATCTACATACATATTCAACTGCTATTCATTAAAAAGGTACAAGGCCAAATTCTTTAAAATGTACAATTAGGACAGAAGTTTTCAGACACCTTAGATCCTCCTTCTAGTGCAATGTGGGAGCACCATGATCCCCATACATACCGAGGTTTCATCAAATTGCCAAAAATTAAATAGAGCTTAAATTTTGCATAGTTTTGAACAATTTTGCTCATCAAAAAAAAGCTCCTGAAATTTTTCCCATTGCCTCTAACCCTTTTCTTCTTCTGATGTTTGTCTTGAATAAGAATTACCTTAGGAAGCCTAAACATTTGTTTGAGACTTTTTTTAAGGAGATACCTTCTAGTGTCGTTATTTATTGGTGTATATCCTTAGAGAATATTTAAATGTTTAAAACTGGAAATGGAACATGATGCAAGGCACTACAGAGCAGATGCTAAGCTTGAAGTGCTTTTAGGAATACATACACCACATTTTAATTTCAACTCCTATTATTATACTAACTAGTCACAAAATGGCTTCCTATTTATGCAATATGTTATCTGTAATGTCACTTAAATTGAATAGATGAGTGCCTTCTAATAATGTATGTTTACTTCATGAACTTGTGGGCAATTACATTGTAATTATGTCTTTTGTGGGTCCTTTTTTTGCTGACACATAGTGCACCAGTGCATTTTAAGTGTAATTGCAGTTCTCCCTACCATTTAGGAAAGCTGAACATTGTTAAAGGTTTGTAAATTACCTACACTTAGACCATAGCAAGTAGGCAAATTAAATGGCAGTGTCAGTAATATTACAATGTAAATTGGTGCCAAGCATAATCCAAGGTAGAAGCATTTTTACAGAATAATGTTTGTGTAGCACCTCAAATGCAGCAGAAAACACAAATACTCCCAAACTTGTAAAAGTACATAATTCTTATATCTGAAGAAAGACATAGAGCATACAATTTACATAGCTATCAACTATCCAAAGAATCAATTACGTATTTACACACACATATTTTGTTCTACTGGGGTACACAGTCATTTTACAGAAGAGAAAGGTATGCCCAAACTCCAGCATGTCAGAATATCTTTCTTCTTACCCTTGGGAATAGTGCTTCACCAGAGAAGCAAGAAAGGATATTCTCAGCAGCCTGAAAACCTCTGGAGAGAAGCAGGGAAGGAGGGAAGAAGAGAGGGAGACCTTCCTTGCCGTGAAAAGTCGATCTTTCCTATTCTATTCTCACTAGACCTTGAACTCACCAGAAGGAAGCAACCAACCTCATTGACCATGCTCTTTTTTCCTTTTCTCCTTAGGGTAAAGGTAAATGTAGGAACATGGGGTAGCATGTCTTCATCTTGCTTTTAGCTTCTCAACAAATTCATGGAGTAGATCCCCAGGTGAACTCAAGTTTGGAATCCCATAGTTGATCTTGATCCTTGCAGAGGGAGGAAATCTTTAGGCCAAGTGAAGAGAGGAATCCTTTATCCCTGCTCTTATTCCTGCTGATCAGTGAATGGAATCTCCCAGGCAGATAGAGGAGCAAAGGTAGGATAAAACCCATCCCTGTCGATGGCATGAGGCCTTATCTTCCACAGCTGGGACTCCAGGACCGTTTGATTGATGCTTAGAATTACAAAATCAGGTTAATACATTTTCAGCCTGATGCTATAAACCTGTTGTCTGCGTGCTGTGTTATTATTCACCTCAATATTTGAATCACAAGATTGCATTTCACTTTCATTTTTTAACCACTTTGAGGGTAAAACAGAAATTTCAAAGAGAATATTTTTATTTGCCCAAATTTTTCAATGCTCATGAAGCACAGCTTTTTTTACTACAGATTGATATTTTGATGTTTTTTTTCAAGAACTGAAACTTGGAAGGTTGATAGTGTTTTTACTATAGGAATTTAAACTCTCATTTGCATGGACATGTCACTGCAGAATTTTTTTAAAGTAGATTTATGTCACCCTATAGGGCTTAAGGGGATAGTGATTATTATACACTGAGAAATGTGCATTTAGCTTACAAAACCAGTGTCCCACAGAGGTGACCACTCTAGAAAGACCAGCAACATCACTTAAGTAAATTAAATTTGAAGTACTGTCCTGTCACTTCATGCCTCTAGGCCAATCACTCACTGGTGGAGACATCCTAGTTTTGGATTAAACCAGCTCAACCATGCAAACTGTAGCCACTGCATGGGAATGAGCATCTGGGATTGACAGATCACAGATCATGGCAATAGAGGCCACAAGTCCAATGATATAATTTTTATTTAGAGCAAAATCCTAGTGGCATTTTGGTAGAATTCAATCTTCAGTAAATATTTATCAGAATAAACCCAGGGGGATGTATGCTGATCTCATTTGCCTTCCTTGCAACTTGGAAGTAGGAATGGAATTCTACTGGTGAAAATCAGAATAATTTCTTATGGCTGAATGCAAAAATTGGTATGATAAAATGAAAACAATCACATTACCAGGCCCAGCACACCTAGGCATAGTAAGCTCTCAAATTTTGTGTATTCAGAGTTCCCAGGGATTTTGAATTCCTCTTTCTGTTGGTGTGTCTAACTAAAAGTGAGGAGTGCAAAATACACAATATGAAGCAAACACATTAAGTGGCTGGTAGTCATTTCTCCATGACTAGTGAGAAGGAGAGAGGTCTGCAGAACACTGGCATGACATGGACACAGATGTTAATTGTGCCTGGCCTTCCAAGGGTCAGCATGGAAAAGGCACAACACCCAGTCACTTTGAGTGAGTCCCCATGGCTGTTCTCTTCTTTTTGGTTTTCTCAGAGCATGAGAATTAGCAGGACACAGTGCTTAAATTGAAGGCTTCTTACTAAAGCTTTTCTAGGAGCTTTTTTGTGACCGGCTGAGATGGTTCAATCAACTCTTGCCCCATTTCTAGTAAATTCTGTTTGATTGAAGTCTACCAATACATGCTATCATTTAAAGAAGTCAATTAGTGGTAGTTTGAAGTTTGACAGTTTGCACAGCCAGGATAATAATCTCATGCTCACAGGCCTCCCTGTACTTCTACACCAGTCTTGTTTTCACCTTTTTACACTGAACACAAAAAGATTTTCAGTAAACATCAATGCTAAATGCTATTCTATTTAAATGGACATAAATTATTCAATTATTGCAAAAATGTAACTTTTAATTTGGGAAGAAAAAAACCCTTAATTGCTATATTCAGTAACTATTCTTCCATACTCACAATGGACTTAGAAGAGAACAGCAAAGAACTGAAGAATCCTGTTGCCAAACACAGCCCTTAAATTACCAGCTTGTCTATGGAGCTTTTTACTTTAATGCACTTAGGGGGAATAGCTCATCACTAATGATTTGGAAACACAGATCACATAAATCCTCAACTCAAAGTTGAACAGTAACCTGAGTCTTAATACACAACTTATGTCTCCTTCCTCTAATACATATACAGATTTTTAAAAAAATAAAAAAAATAATAACATCGAAATACCATGTCAAGTGCAATGGTTTCCCTACAAACTCTATCACCTGTTTATCTCTCACTCTCAGTACTAACGCTAAATTGGGCCTCATGAATTATTCATGAGGGGCCCTTTAATGGGATCATTTTTCCTGGCTAGCACTGACACTAATGCTAAGAAAAATCTCTTGACATTAATCTTGGGTTGAAGAAAGCCCCAAATACCTAGTTTTCTTCTGAATGTTCCCTTTCCTCCTATTTAACACATTGCAGTAACCAGTCATTCCAGATCTCTGTTATGCATGACTGTGGGCATGGGAGGGTAGAAGGGACGATACAAGGTCGGAGAGGGAATTTGTACCATTATGATTTTCACATTGAGAACTCTGGAGTCTGGTCTAGCTCACATTAAATTTAAATGAAAGTTTCCGTTTTCCTTTTTCTTTTTTTTTAAGATGCATACTCTCTCAGGGAAATAGGAATATCTCGTGAAAAAGACAAGCAAACTATGGATCTCTGGCTGCATTATTTATCTAAACTGTCTAGAACTGATTAAAGCCCTTTTTTCTGCGTTAGTTTATAGATACGCTAAAGATGAAGTGAATTAGGGTGTTTTTCAGGACTGATTACAAGAGTAATAGGCTCTGGTCTTACAATTGCAAATATGACTGTTTTCAAGCCATAAAAAGTCAGAAGCATGTTTTGGCACATCCTAAAGACACAGGTTTTTTTAGTTTATGCACGAAGAAGACTTCTGCAAGATATTATCCAAATTACAATCCCTCCCCTGAAGAAAAATATCTTTAAATGTCCTAGAGAATAGTGAATTACAGACTAAAATGTAGCTTGTTGGCAAGTGTTGTATAATAGGAATCACCCCACACACAGTCTTTGGTCATATGATAAAACTACTGACTTGCCTCATTTTTCTAAACCAAAATACCTAAAAAGCAATACATTTATTTTTTTTTCAGTTGTAGCTTTCTGACATCTATAATGGTTTTGTGTCTAAATCTGACAACATCTGTAACAAACTGAAGTGACTGTTACTGCTGGAATGTCCTGAAGGCTTTTTCTGTCGGAGGAGATGACAGTAACTTTTCCCATGCAGATTAAGCTGGTGTTTACAGATTTGCCCTGGGTGTGCATTTTTATCCAGCTGTGATCAAGTAACACTGCCTGATGAGTGCCAGACAGATCTCCTGATACGAAGGGCTTACATGCCCATCACTTCTGCACAGAACATGGTTCTAATCTGGACACCACAGCAAAGTTCAGTTATTGTTTAATTTTTATTTTCCCTTCATTCCCTTCACACTAAGCCAGAATACTCAAGTGAGAATGCAAAAAGCTTTGCCATTTGAAAATCTCCTTGCCATTTGACAGAAACTAGCATTATGTGGATTTAAAGGTTTTTTTGTTCAGCCTTTCAGTTCCCTACACTGAGCTATAACAGGATTTAAAAACAATTAGAAGTGGAGTGGGTGGTTTAACAATTGAGAGTTTAGGATTTTATTAAATCTTTCTTTTTTCTTTCTTTCCCTCAATGAATATGTTTCATTTGCATGTTGCAGCAATCTGAAATATGGCAAAATATAGGCTCAATAACTTTTTCCCATCAATGAAAGCATGAGGTTAAGAGGTTGTTTGCCTTTGCGGGACCTGAAGCTATACACACATTATAGTGTGTATATTTTGTGCTACTTTGAAAGTAGCAGTGGCTGCATATTGCTTTCTCAGAATTCCTTGTTATTGAAGCTGGAAGAAGTTCTGTTTTCTAATATCTGATTCCCTGTTTGGAATCTCTAAGACATGAAAGGATAAGAGAAATGTCTATGCCATCCTTTGAATTTGAACTTAAAACATATTTCTAAACATTAGCAATATTAACATCGCCTGAAGTGCTAGCAACTTATTTCATATCTGTTGTATGGTTTAAAGCTGTAAAAGAAGTACTTAAACTTGTGGGGCAAATTCAGCTTTTTATTAGAATTTCCATTGCTTTCCAAGACCAACTGATCCATATTCATATCTGTGTATGTGAAAACAACATTTGCCATTCAGTTTCCTGTTTACTTCAAAATGCCACACAATTTGCAGATCTTTCCTGCTCCAATATTAATTTCAGCACAGGAAAGTATTAAGATCCCTCATTCAATTCATAGCCAGCTCTGTATAAATTTATTATCCTCAAAAAAAAAAAAACCCCCTCCATGGTTTCTACCAAGAGCTGGCATAGAACATCTTTGTATTTGTTATACAACTTATATTTGTGCTGAGGGCATCGAAGGTGCAGCAAACACAGGTGAAGAAGTTATTCCAGAATCTGGTGCACAAAATCAGTACTGTATGAGGAGTGTTATTCTTTTCTGACTGTGAAATGGTCAGAAACTGGTAAGCCTAGGGGAAAGCTGAGTTAAAAAATCTTTGAATTCTGGGTTACAGCTTCAAATCTGGACAAGTCTTTGGTGACTGGGAGTCATTGCCATGTGATGGTTTTCGTGACTTGCATGGAACACATTGGTGGGCTACTTCAGAGCCAGTGGGCAGATGTCCACATGACAAAAGACCCCACTTCAGTTTGTTCTCTTGGCAGCTGTACCAGAGGGACCAAGGAATAAATGGGTATAACCCTCCTCTCTCCCAGCCCTTACTTTCATTAACCTGGCAGGCCGTTTCTGTGTTTAGAAACTGCAAGAATAGAGAATACACAACGATTTTACTTACCACTGAGTTCATAAATTAAAATATAAGAAGTTTGCCATGCCAGCTTCATGTTGCTCTTTCAAAGGCACAGTTTGAAGCCATACCATCCCAGGGGGGTGAGAAGAGGCATGCAGCCTCCCAGGTTACTCCCCTGTACAGAGGAAAAGTGCTTGCAGTACTGCTGTAAATGCAAGCAGCCAGCTCTGAAGGCCACTAGCTAAGGATGAAGTCCATGACTCTTGTCCCATCACTAACTCATCCCTGGGGTCCCTCCTCTGCTTTGCCAAGTGCAGAACAACCAGGGCACAGGAATGGAGAGGTTCACTGCAGTGCATCTGCATCCATGTAATAGGATGGGATAACAGGTACAGACCCAGAAACCTCTTGGAGCCTTTCTCTATAACCAGCTAAACTCACCCTGTGTTACACATGTTATCTGTGCAATGTGAATTCATTACATATGTTCATATACATAAGTTTATATGCAGATATGTGGTACCTCATTGGTTGACAACAATTTGGCTATTTAATAAAACTTGAAACTAGGTTCCTGTATTTTCAAAAGGGTTTATTAATTTTAACATATCAGCCAACCATTAGCTCATGGAAAGCCTATAGATTTTTGGTACTCAGCTTTAATTTGCCAAGTTCTAATAATCATTAAACTTTGAGGGGGAAAAAAAATAATTGGAACCAGATTTTGAAAAACATTAAGCTGCTCTTTGATTACAGTTAGAGAACACAGAAAGCTGGAAGACTGCTTTCCTGGGGTTTGTTTTTCTGGGTGTACTGAAATCCAGTGTTGTGCAACCACAATTGTAATTCTTTAAACACTTAGAGGCCAGATTTTAAATGATCTGTGGCTAGTTACATAAATGCATTAAAAGCTGGCTTTAAGTCGCATCAGTATCAAATTTTATTCTACCTGAATGTAAGAAATTCAAGCAAATTGCTCAAGCAGCCTTAAATTTATTACATAACTTTTTTTTTTTCCTACTGCAATGTTATCAATTTGGATCCCAATTCATGTTAAAATGTAGATGAACATTTCTGAGCCACTTTCTCAGCTGATGTAATACACAAAGCTCAAATAATGGCAGGTTTAGCTCTGAAAAATAGTTATATAGTTATATATTGCTATCTGATTTACACAAAATCTAGCTATTGGAGCTAATTCAGTTGTGCCATTCAGCTAAGGATCTGCTTCAGAATCATTACTTTTTTTAAAGTGTCAGGAGCATGAGAGAAGAGGATATATTTAATTCATTCATTTCTTCATCCATTTCAATGAACATTGGATTTTACCCTTTTGTGCACAAAAATAAATCTCCACAGAGATTTTTATAGCACTTATTGATTTAGAAGGATTTGCTATAAAATTTAATTTTGATTTGCCAGGGAAGATGTGTTTTTTAGCAGTCACCTGTCTATTATTCACTTAGCTAGGTGCCTGTCTGAGCTTTGCACTTTTAAAAAATCCCTTTCAGGAGACTCAATTTTCACCTGCACATGCACTAGTTGACAACTCCCTGTTCTTTACTGTCCTGACAATAAATGAAGAATCCTAGTACTCATTTCATTATAAACATTTTGTAAGCATCCCATAAAGATTACTTCTGAACACAACAGTCAGGGCTAGATATGAGCTGCTTTTCCCTGCGATGAAAGGCCAGTGTCTGATCAAATGAGCCATCCAGGCCCTAAAAAGGCTTTTAAAAAAATAGTTTTAATCTCTTCATTGTCTGACTTCACGGCATGGTAGTGCTGCCCTTAAATAAAACTTACATAAAAATGGTTAGTACAGCTGGTCAGAAAATGTGCTTGAAGTTTGGAATCACATATCATTGTTTATACAGATGACTATTTGGGATAGACTTCAATAGAATCTGACTTTACTAGCAAAGGAGAAGGCTTTGGCAATAGCATAGGGTGATCAGCAACAGCAACTCATATTTTCCAACTGAGATCAATGTGGACTTTAATCCATTAATGCAGACCTAAATATCACCAGACAGATATGAATAGATGACAGTGAAAATGTGAGAAAGAAAAGTCTGGAGTAGTCAGATTTAAGAGAGTTGTTTCATATTTGAATTCATTTTAGTACTCTACAGGAAAGCAGCCTGTTTCTAGATTTTCAATTAACATACCCTAGATATGAACTGAAAACACTTCTTTTCTACTAACACAGATGCTTTTTTGTTCACTCATTTTAAGCCCGCATTCACAGAATTGTATTTTTACAAAATCCTTGGAAACATGTTAGAAATACATTTTTTTTGGAAATGTCAAGGAACAGGTTTGTTTGGAATGGAAAGCTGCCAACAAACACATGCAGTCACTCATATAGCAATTTAGATATTTAGATACTCATGGCAGGCTGGGGAGAGAGGAGAGGAAAACCCCAAAACAACAAAAACACCACTCAAATTAAAAAAGCTTGCAGCTCTGTGCTATTAAATTAAACTAAAAATAAAAATGATGGCAGTATCTGCAAGCAATTTGGGTGGTCAAAAAACAATGGTGCCCTCTGGTTTGAAAACAGTGTTTAGTGTTTGCACTGTTCTTACTTGTCACAATAAATTTGGACAGGGTTCCTATTTCCTGAATTGACTGAAGCTTTTCATTCTTTAAATTTCTAATGTGTTATGTCACATCTTATTGTATTTCATGGTGTCACTTTGCATTATTTTGCATCGTCTCCGAAGCTGATGAAACACAACACAACAGCACATGACAAAAAGAAATAAGATGTTGGTTACACAGACTAAGTGTTATAATTCAGTATTTGTCAGATGCAGCAGTCATTACAAGCAATCTCAAACTTTCAATAGCTGTAACTCCCTAGTCGGTGAGAAACCTGTTTAATTTACTAGTTTAGCATAAAGGAAGGATCCTTTCTTGGGAATCACAGGATTGTCAGTATTTACTCAGTATCAGAGTGTGCTGCTGCTGCTTCTCAATCCCTGCATTGCTAATTTATAACACTAGAATGAGATTTGAGACATACTAGGGAGAGAATTTCTCAGGATGAAATAAGAGTATCCATTTGAGATGGCATTAATGGTGCAATATGACTGTTTTGATTTTATACCATGAGTAGAGTACAGAACCTTGGGACAATTTCCACTTGTTATGACTAAGTCACATCACTCAACAGAGAGAGAACGCAGACCTCCCTCCTTCTCCAGTTATTCTTGTTGATAACAATGACATAAAACTGAGGAATTATAACCTCACAATTGTGGCCTGGTTAAGATAATATGTATATTCTGAGAAATGAACCTACTTATCATTATAAAATATTAGAGTCTGTAATCCTCACAAGATTCCTATCAATATTGCAAGTATAATTCTTCTCTGAGAAGGAACTACATGAATATAAGAACTTAGCAACAATAATACTAAGTCATGTTAAAAATGGCTTGGTTGACGTATTTAGCTTTAAATTTGAAACGTACTTGAGGAATACAAAAATGTGTGCAAATATATTGAATGGGAACCAAAAGACAAAAAATTAGAGACTGCCTTTCAGTGAAGTTTTTGCTTCTAGATGTCTTTTTTCTGAGTGGATGGGACTCAAGTACTTACTTTCTGTACTGCTATATTCTTATTTCAGATTTTTTCTTCAATACAACAATTTCTTTGGTAAAGGAACAGCTGTTTCATTTCTGCTTCATTCCATTGTTCTGGTCATTGCAAGGCATGGGCTGTTATTACTGTTTGCCTCTCAAGAAAGAATGAATAGCTAAAGATATCATCTAATATTTGTGTTATATCAAGGAGGTTTGACTATAAAATGTATACCCACAAATACAACTGAGAATGTCCCAGAAAATATAGTCAGCCAAGGAAAGGATTGTCAGCAAGGCTGCCTGAAAAATAGAGCACAGGGCTGGTCAGGAGTCATCAGGTTCAAGCAGGTGCCGGGACATGAATCACATAAGCCCAGCAAATAAATCTGTCTCGCTCTGTGTTTACTCCCACACTCCTTTCCTCCATTTCTTGTCCAAATATATTCATAGCCACTTTAAGGGCATTTGTTCTCATGTCAAAATTATTGTGTGAATTCAAGAGCTTTTTTTTCTCCCTGGTGTTTACCCCTTTGTATACTTAGAGATAGCAATTTTTACCTCTCTAACCTCTGTTTTGCTGGGCACAGCTTCTTTTCAGACAGGCCATCCTTTCCTCTGATCATCATACTAGTCAGCATACCTTTGCAGCTGTTAAAAAGCCCAGAACATTTGCACCTTAACCATAGGGATTTGGAGTTTAGGGTGATGTCTAACGAGCACCTTGGTCACTGACATAAATAGTCACCTTGTTTCATTAAAAATATTTTACTCAATATATCTCCAAACTGTGTTTTCCTTTTCTGTGCACTGGTAGTTCATAGTAATTCTGTGATTGACTGTTACAACTAGGTGGTTTTTCTTTCTGTCACTTCACACTGATGAGCCTACAGTTCATAGCTGGTTCTTTTCATTAGTCCTTAAGTGCATGACCTTGCAGTGCACAACCTTAAATTCTACTCCATTTCTACTACCCCAGTCTTCAAGGTCATTTAATTCTTCCTGTATAATATTCCAATCCTCCTCTGTATTCATGACATCTCCCAGTTTTGTATCATCAGCAAATTAATTAGTACACTCCTACTTTTTCTGCCTAGGCCATTAAGGAAAATATTAAATAAAATTAATCCCCAGACCAATCCTAAAGGAACTCTACAAGCAACTTTCCTCCAGGGAGAGAGAGAAATCCTTTCAACATAACTCACTCTCATCTCTTGTTCAGTCACTTCTTTACTTATCTTACAGTCCTGATACTTGCTCTTATCTTTTCCAATTTAACTAATAATTCCCCATGTAGTAATGTATCAAATGCTTTACTGAAGAGCAGAAAGGTTGATTCTATTGCATCTGCTTTATCTGAACAATCAAGTTGTCATTAAAATAAAAGGCGTGAGATAACAAGTTTATCTGCATGACTTGTAAAAAATAAATTCATGTTTTAATTAATCTCATTTTCCCATTTTGATATTGTTTTTTATTATTGATTAATCTTAATTTAGAATTTGGATCACATCTAGATTACATTTAATTTCTATTCAGTCCTCAGTGCACAACGATTCTCTTGGTTATTTTCTCTTCATGTGACTGAGAAAGCTTTTTCCACCTGTTTAATTTGGTTTGCAAGGTCTGATTCTGCTAAGAGGCACCTTTCTTTGCTAAACTGTCCTTCCCCTGCCTTCATTTCTTGTCAGGCTTCTATTATTACTCATACACTGTCTGTATGTCTGAAGTTGTACTTTATTTGCTAAGGCATATGGTCGGTCTCATGTGTTAGTCTTCCTGGTTTGAGGCACATTCCTCTAATCCAGATTCCAGAAATGAATGTCCAAGAACGTTGCCATATCAAATATTAGGAGCCTGCTTTATCCTATTACTCATTTGTGGCTCAGATTAGGATTTTGGCTGTAACCATTATATTACCTTAAACTGTAACAATTTCTAAGTTGAACACTGCTCAGGTGTATTCTGTGAATAAAGCAGAGCTTTTTCTAAAGGTTGTCATTGATATCACTTGACCTTGCAAAGAGAAGCACATCTACCTGAACAGGCAAAAGCTCAGAACAATCCCAGACAGCAGGAAACACCTAGCAGGCATGTCAGAGAAAGATGACTTCTCATAAACCCTTCCTAGTGGCACTTGATTTGACACAAACCCTGTGGAGCTGACTCAGTGAGCCACATGGCAAAGATGCTTTCTTCAGCACATTCTGGAATGTACTAGAATTGGGCATAAATGCTGGAATGTATATGCATATACAAGTGTGAATAAGCTCTAGGTGCCTTTTCCAAAAGGCTGGGGAGGATCTATAAGAAGTGTAAGCCAAGTATTTCAGGGCAGTGTAGAAGTGTGTTTACATGGGGGTTCCCAACCAGAAATAGGAGTTCTAGAATCAACCACTAGTCATTAAAATCCATGAAGGTTTTAACCTTTGGAATTGTTTTTCCTGTGTTTCTGTTTCTCCCCATAGTGTTATTATCCCTACTCTCTTGACTAACTCATGCATGTCTGAATTCAGCATGTGCACCTACCATTCTCCAGAATTTCTCTTACACAGCTGCTGTCCTGACTGGTTGTGTAAAGTTTCTGTAAGTGCTCAAATGCTGTTCTCTTCCAGCAGTTTCTCTAACTTGGTGATGATTTCAGGCTCTTTCTGTAGTCAGAACTGTCAGCATAAGGAGTATTATGAATGTTCTGTGATTCAGAGTTAATATAGCCAAATATGAGACAATGCATTTTTTTGAAGGAACCCCTTGAAGGGTTCTTTTGTTTCTCTTGTAATATATCCTATATTATGATCTTAAAAAAAAATAATCTTGGCTTTCAGGGGTATACATGTTGAAGAAGACGCCCTGCCTATTTACTCCACTTCTTATGCTATAGAAAAGCCAGTGCACTACAGGTCAAGGGGAAGGATCTCATAACAAAAATGCAGAATCAGTCTGGTTAGGGTGGTTAGATAAAATTTTCCATAATTGCTCCTTGGCTCCAGCATTGGCCATTGGCTAGAGAGAAGCAGAGACAGTGACATACATAAAGCCATTTTTCCTCCTGCATTCTAGAAAAGCAGGACTTACAAAGTTACTCAGCTTTGTCTTGCCTCCAGGTCATCTTGTTTTGGAACCTCTGATGGACCAAAACTACATTACTTTCCCTTATTGTTTTTTCAGTCCATCTATACTTTTAACCTCCATAGTTTTCTATAGAAATGAAGTCCACAACTGGCAGCATTTTCTCAATTTTAAACCTTAAAAGCTCATTTGCTGTGGGAGCCTTGCATCTCATACTGTGAGAAATAGTGAATGATTATTCCCTGTTCACATTCTGACATAATTCATGTTTTTTCATAGTTTTCTGTCATATCTCTTTTCTGACATGGCTTTTGCGAGATGAAGACTCCTAATGTACTTGAACTTACATGAAAGCAGTTACATTCTTCCCATCTCCCTTGTAATCCTTTCCCAGATCTCTTATATCTTTTTAGAGATTCAAAGTTCAGGACTGAAGACTGTATTCAGCTTTTTGCAAGAACTTTTTTTTTTTTTTCCCTATTAATGCTTAACAATCAATTTTTAATCTTGACCTTTAATGATGTTTTCAGAGAACCATATGCATTGATCTCAAAACCTCTTACCTAAATATTTTGCAAGCCACTTTTACATATGCCTAAGCCTAATTTTCTCCAGAAGTTAGAATGTATCAGTTTACTAAACATAGACAAGTAATGCCACATCCAAGGACTGTCTGTGTGTGTGGTTTCTGCCATCATCATATGGACATGTACCCCCCTCAGATGACTCTGGGTTCTTATTTTCTAGCAACTGGAACACATGCTGAATGTCCTATACTATTTTGTTCCTCATTTGGCTAGAAAATACTATTCCAAACCCTCACAGTCAGCTGTAAACCCATCAACCTTAAATAATTTTGTATCATCTGTAAACAGTGTCAGCTTCTGAATCATCTCCCTCTTTCAATAAATGTTATTTATTAGTATAAAGAGTGCACAAATCCTCTGCACTTTATGAGCAACCACTTGTTGTGAAAAAGGCTTTTTTATTTCTACCTCTTGTGCCCTATTTTTTTATTTGGTTATTAATCCAGATTGTTTTCTCTTATTTTCTTAAAAACTTAGGTCTTTTGGGTTAGGGATCCTTTATAAGGCCTTTAGAAAACTCAGATGTAGTATCTTGATCACACAATCTTATTTCACTTTGTTCATTGGGTTCCTACAAATACCTGTTCTCACAGAAACTGTATTCATACTTAACTAACGTACCTGGTATCAAAGTTAAAATTCAGCAATTTCCTTGCTGAATTCTGTCTGGAGACAGATATGATACTTATAATTTGATCCTGGTTATTTTCTCTTATTTGTTGCAAAATCTCTTCCATTGACTCTTCAATCTAAAATAGCATCTTATGTTTATGTCTTGTGAGGGTAAACCTGTAGGAGTGTCTCAATAGCCTAGTGCTGCAGGCTGCTTCTAAAGTTTAATTTTTCTTTCCTGCCGTTACCTGACATTACTTACATAGTCCATTTATATTTTCAACATTGAGCCCCAGGAACTCTTTTCAGGACTTTGAGCAGACTCTGCTGCACCCATTGTATTGATTCTGAAGATGAACAGATGATAAACCAGATTTAATGCATCTACCCAAAAACACACTCAGGTCACAACCTGTCAGACAAATTTTTCTTCTTTGCAAACCACTCCCTGCACACACCTACTATTGGTACTAAATTTGTTTCAAGAAAAATGAAATCAAAACAGATCAGTGGATAACAAGGAAACATATTTTAATAGATAGAGAAGCCTACTCAGTCTTAATATGAGACATAGTCTTGAGTGTATCACCAACCTTCATGTCTTTGATCTAACTGTGTAAAAGATCTTTTTTCTTATGAGTGTAGCACTATCATTTTGATAGATATTCAGTGCCAGTGATCCACTGCCTGTATCACAAATTAAAAAAAACCCCAAAAGACTACTGTATGTATTTCTGCTCTACAAGGATGCAAAATGCCTATTAATTATATATCAACCATGCGTATGCAACCACAGACAGAGACTTAGAAAGGAGCTTCATGATAGACATACCACTTACTGAACTGAATGGATATTTAAATCCCAGTTGTCTGAAGAAGGGGGAATTGAATGTCTAGTCTCTGTCTGTAATATCTTATTGAAATGAACAATACCATGCACTTACAGAAGGAAAAAGAAAATTGCTTGGACAGGTAATACAAATTCCAGACGTGTCAGTGATTGCTTTGCTTTGCCATTTCTGAAGTGTCAAGTTTTCAAATCAGTATTATTCACCTCTAATTAATATCAATACCCTGAGCCCAAATCTTTCTGTAATTGCTTTTTCATGTGTATTTTCCATATGTTCTCACCCTAAGACAGTATGTAGGCTTGAGAGGCCTAAACCATTTATAGTTCAGCAAAGACCTTAAGCTGTGCTTTTCAAGTTTTATTAACAACAAGTTCCAGTTCCATACTGATTTTCCTGCTGTGCATAAAAAATGCCACCAGCATTTTTGGTGGATATTAACAAATGTCAACAGTACAAAACCAATCCTACATTTTGCAGATAATTAGACCATCTGAAATAATTTTGAAAAGGTGGTTTCATTTGTGATCTGTGAGTAATTCACTTTCATGGACACATATTCTTTCTTAGAACTGGCTAGGGTAATTTACACATTACAAGGCTTCTAGACATGGTCGGCCACTTATCCAGTACTAATAAATTGAAAATGTGTGTGCACGATTTAACAGAAAAAGGAAGATGTGAATGTAATGCAGGTAATTGCTGAACTACAGTTCTACTTCTGACAGCTAAAGAATACATGAATAGACCTATCTGGAGAACACAAGTTGCTTTGCATCATCTTTCAAAATGTTGATTTTTCTTCCAAATATTTGAAAACGATTATATGAATATTTTGGAGAAAATGCTTAGCGTCAAAACACTGGATTCTAGACAAAGTGATTCTAGAGCTTTAAGTGTGAGTTTGCATGTGGGGGGAGATTGCAGGACCACATTCCTCTTCCTTCAGCATCCAGTTGGACAATTGCAAGCAAGCTTCCTGTTTAAAAAAACCCAATAAAACCCCACAAAAACCCCAAAATATTTCTCTTTCAGCAAAATAGTGATTTATTTTTAAAATAATTTTGCTATAGCTTATTTTTGGAATAGCTTATTTCATGTCACCTGTCACTGGCTAAATTGGTGGATCCCTTCCAATGTCTGACTTTACCAAATTAACCTTCCATATTTGGGTTCTGGTTACTGGGAATGAACCTCTGCTGGTTCATAAAGATCTTCAGTTTTGAAGAGCTCTCTACTTCCAAGGGTAAACCTTTTCTTTATCTAGGTCTTTTTCCTGCCTCTGGCAGCACCGGGCATTTTGCAATGTTTTTTACAAAGTCTGTGGGGAATACAAGACGCCTGAGAGCTCTTAAAAGATGTGGAATTTTGTGAGGCAAATAATGTGGTTGAATACAGGAATGATGTGTGCCCTGGCCTATTGGTGATACAACCAAGCTTCTCCCTTTTTCATAAGCATTTTTTTATTTGCTCTTAAAACCTCTATTTGTCTTTTTTTTTTTTTTTTTTCATTTTTGTATTTTTGTTTCATTTGTTTTGGGGTTCTTTTTAACTTTTTGATGTTGGATTTCTCTCATCCTAATGAGATTTTAAACAGACATGTATGAAAAATATAAACCTCGAGTTAAAACTCCCAAGCAGGAAAACAGAAAGAAATTAAGCTGTGAAGGCCAAATGTGACAATTAAAGCAGCAGAATCTGTAGCAGTGAAATCCACTTGAAATTGTGTCACAGCACAGAAATTAAGTTGTAATTACTGAAAGGCTCAGCAAATACAAGTATTGCAGTTCGTATTAAAACAAGCAATACTTGCCATAGTAAAGAGAAATAGGCAAAATGAAAAAATAGCCACAGTGCACATTCTTATTTTTACAGGGTTTTTAGATTAAAAAATCTTGGATATGTCCTTTAATATGAGCCCAGGATTCAGTGTCTTCTCAAATTATGGACATCAGGAGAAACATCCATGAGGCTCGGTCATGTTACAAAGGCATGAAACAGGTGTAAAGAGAGTTAACTTCTTAGATTATATATTCCCATTAAAAGGAAAATACTTATCAGAAGGAACTTTTTGTATGGTTTTGGTTGTTGGTTAAACCCACTCTCACTAAGACTTGTAAAACTAAAATTTTGTTCTAGTACTTGATTTTAATTTTTGAGGCACTAGTAGCTGAAACTATCTACAATTACCTGTAACTGAGCTGACAAAGTATTTCAAACGCAGCTCAGCCTCTCCTGCCTTCCTTCTTAATTCAGGCATTCTGGAAATGGTGTCACTCTTACCACTCCTCCTATTATTTCTGCTCCACATCTCTGGTGGCTTCAGATCTTCCTGCCGCCCATCCAACATGATCTTTTAATATCCCTCAACGACTCACACCAGCCACTGGCATCAGAATCAGCCCTCAGCAGCCCAGCACTGCCTTGCAAAGTGAATGTCATTACTGCCATTGATCGCCAATGGAGCAGGGGATCTGTGTCAGCTGCAAAAGCGCTTAACTCTTCAGTATTGCCTCAGTTCACGGCGGTTCCTTTTCTGTCTCCTGATATTTTATTACAACAGAATCATTTTAATTGGCACATGCTGGTGGAAACAAAACTACATCTGTTGAGGGCCAGATTCTAGGACTCCTGCTCAGGTGGTACAAGTCCCTTGTTCTGGAGTGTGTCCATTGAAATCAAGAAATCTGCCCAATTGTTAGAGGTTCAGAGGAACACATTGTTCTGATAGGTATTCACTTTTATTCCATAATATGCTTTAAAAATACACACTGTACAAACCATTAAAAAAAAAAAAAACCTCCTATTAAAGTAAGTTTTGCCATAATAGAGCAGGGAAGCAGCAGGAGGGGAACAAAGGGCTACCCAGCACGACACTTATGCTAGCAAACACCAATTCACACCTGTTAACTACTGTGAATAAAATCTTTGGAATCAGTTCCTCAAAAAAGTCAAAGAAAGAAAGAAAAACTGTTCACCATGAAAGAGAACGGGAACCTCAGGTGTGCTGCTGAAAGCTTACAGAGTCAGATCAGCATTTATAATCAGTGACTTCTGAGACTACCTGAAGGAATGGAAGGCGAGGACTTGGCAGGTACACAAAGTATACACAAGCACAGAAGAATCTGTCCTCGTAATTTTGAAGTGAAATGGAGGATAACCCCACGAGGTCCCGGGAAAGACACAATGTTCTGAACTAAAAGTTCAGCCACAGCTTTGGTCCTGGGAGATAATTATAAGGCTGACTGACCTAACTGACCCAACTTAATGAAATGAGTATGTCAGAACTGAGGAGAAAAGAAAAATATGCAGTGAGCATCAAAATGGGGTTCCTGATCTGTCACTGCTATTCAGATTCTTATGAAAAGAGATGTGTTATTGTCAAAGGCTTTTCCATTAATAGATGTCAGCCTTGGTGGCTACACACAACCAAGCAGAGTACAGAAATTCTGATCTCATTTCTATCTCCACAAATATGGTGACGGTTGCCAAAAAACTCTTGCTGAAGACTGAAGTGATTGAATTCAGGACATTTGCTTAAGATGGGCATTAAATCTTAAGTGTTACTTGTCAATCTAAAATCCACTTACACATCCTTACCTTTGTGAGGACTTGGGCAAAATTGCATCAACATGAACAAGCAGGAAAAATCTGTCCTCTCATCTTGCAGAGAGACCTAAGATTACTGGAGAACCTATAGGCTTACATCTTACATATTGAAAATCAGCTTTACATTAGCCCTGGTTCCAAAGTAAGCTTAAACTAGAAAAATTCAGCTGTGGACATCTGGCTTGGTGAATTTTCTATTGGTAGGGCTGTCTTCCACTGCATATTACTGAGAATGGATGACATGACTTGTGTGTCCACAACCCAGGAATTCCTAGCTCACCATTCAACCCAAACAGCTTCTTCATAGATGACACGGCATAAATCCTGAGGCTGTATCCCATTTTTATTTACTTACACACTCGTAGTCTTAAGGGATGCTTCAGCAGGAAAAGAGCAAGGTACAGTACTTAATGTACAAGTTCAGTTCAGCAGAACTCCAACTAAAGCATGTCAGCCTCAAGGGCTTTTCTCTCAAACACTGATCCTAAGTTCTCCACAGAAGGAAACTTGCTGAACTACATTTTTCTGAACTTTAAAGAAAAAAAGTCCTGATTCGAAACTGAATGAAGGAGTAAATGAATGAGCAACTTCACTGAAAGCAGGAGTGGCCCTGGTCTATTCTAGGAGAGCTACAGAGAATCCAGACAAGGAAGCCATGACAAGAAAATGTTCCCACTTTTTTTAAACTCTTTTGTTGTAAGAACATTATCCATCTCAGTAGCTTTATTCTCAGCAGCAAACTGTAGACTGGTCTTTGAGGACTCTTAAATAACCTCCAGTATGGATGTAAAAAGGAAGCAAACCAGAACAATCAAACCTAAGGTTTACTTTTTACCATATTTCTAAGCTACCTTTTTGATTCTCAGGGTCCTGCCTTCAGCCTTTCCCAAGTCAGTTCCATTCCCATCTTTTTCTCCCTGGATGATTCCCTCACAGCAGGCAGAGAAGCACCACTTCCAGGCGACTCCTGCTGTGCATCAGTTGTTCCACTGTAGTCTTTTTCTTGAGGCTCCTTTACATGGATCAGTCTCCCCAGCGACTTTGGCCTCAATTTCCACACTTCTTTGTCATTTAGTGGTTGGCTACAGTGAAATCTCATTTGGTTGGAAACTGACCTGCTGCCTATTCTGAATAATTTTATATTTAGTCCTGGGATCTGACTGGGATTTGTATTTTAAGAGTTGTTCCTTTCTTTCCTGGGGATTAATGAACCTTTTCAAATCACCTTATTTGGTATAACACCACAAAGTGCCTTTGTCTTGCCAAAAAATATCCAAAATAATTAGTATTTAGCTCTTAAATATCTCCTGTTTTCCTTGTTCTTTGAAACTATGACCACCTGCAAAATTATGATGTCCCCATTCTGGCATAGCAGAACCCTGATAGACAGACTAATGTAATCTTACAGACTTGGGTCCAGCCTTACCTTCAAATTGGAAACTCACGTCTCCGATAAATTAAAAAAAAAAAAAAAAAAAGTTTTGGAAAACTCCTGGTCTTTTTAGAACTTCTCTGTCACTACACATATGTGTAGATGACTTGGAGAACTGCAAATGAGTAAAGAAATTAAGTTTAGAGGAGACTTCCCAAGCTCATGTCTGTTTTTTACTGGATATTCTAGGCAAGAAGATTAGTCATGGATTCGTTCCAAATCAGTTCCTTTAAGACTACATAACTTTTAATCTCTGCCTCATCCAGCTCCTCATCCCCCCTGGCTACATCCACACACTTTTCTCTTGTTGGAACTTTTGCTGGGGGAGAAACAAAGTTACATTTCAAGGTTCATGGAAGAAAATCTGTGATAATGTGAGACAGTAGAGGAGTAGAAGTCTCAGTCTGAATGGGGCCAAAAGGATTATTAGTCACTCATTTGTGACTTGACCAAGCAACAGAGGGGTGAATCCAGTATTTATGGTGGAAATTGGATGGAGTTTTTCTAGGTTCTACTTGGATGTAATGCACATATTTTTTCCCTCCGACAAGGGCCCATCAACATGTTCTTGGTGTTGCTGTGAGACGGAATTACACAGTTGCCTTTGACCTTGAGGTAGTCAGGATTTTGTATCTGAAGTAAGATCCATCAACATCACCTTTCATTTGCCAGGCCCACATTCCTCTTAATATCCATGGAGAACGTTTCTGTCTTACCCAACTCCTTTTACGTGAGTGTGCTTAAATGTCTGAGGGCAGAATCATACAATGTTTCTAGGTAGGCTTCTTTTTCTTTGGTCTTCACAACACTTCTTTTGCAGGTGTGAACTCTTTTTGTCAGGAAATACATTAAAATAAACCCCAGTAACTAAATTGTATAAAAATAAATTATTTGGAAAACCTAAGATAAAGTGATTTAAGAAAGAATATAAAAAAATATCTTCAAGAATATTTTCAAAAGTATTTTTTCCTGACTAAATGTCTGAGAAAAACACCAGTATTTCCATTTTGTATTGAAAGATTCAAAAGGAAAATATAACCATAGTAAACTTTGATAGTATACACAATAAAGCTGAATATCCTGCTTCGTTTTCTCTATTAATGGTATCTCATGATATCAATTTAAAAAAAGAAAATTACATTACATATTTATTAGCAGATTACTCAAATGATTTATAATCTCAGAAGACCCTGTAAGTACTGCTGAAAATTTTTCCATCCATTTCACTGGGCACGACACCATAAAATGGAACAAAGTGCTTCTCTTGTTTACTTATACTTCTCACCAGGTTATATACTTTCTTCATCCTGCCATCAGATATATCTTCTTACTTTTTGCCCTCAGGATTCTTCTGCATGATTTCAATATGCTTGTCTGAGGGAGAAAAAAGGAAAAAAAAAAATTCAGTTCAAATTTTGAAAATATCTTATGCTTATAACTATTTCCTTTCACGTTAAAAAGTATTGTTTTGGCAATCTTTTTATTTTTGTGAGGTCTCAAAAAGAAGACCTTCCAGGCTCAAGGACCAAAGACAAGACACCCTCACAGTGCAAAGATTCAGATAAAAATTTTAATCAGGACTGGAAGTGGAGTTCACAGATTGATTTAAATTAGGCAGGCCTGGCTCTATATTGGGAAGTCTATGCTTGCATATCCATTTTTTTTACGCCAGTTTTTCTTTTGGATTCTCAGATAAAAGAGAATAAAGTGGGCATTCTCCACTTGATGCAATTTCACTATACAGTGATTCCCATCAATGTATAATTAAAAGTGGATTTCCTTTTCCCTGAGATGGGGGAGGGTCTGCATAAACCTGGTTGATGTGAAGTGAACAAAGAGAACTTTCATGAGTTCTCCTGCAAACAGTCTATCAGTTACAATTCCTAGTGTTCACACTGCTGCACTGTTCAAAAGGAGCTCTAAAAAAAAAGTCAAGCAGGGGGTCCAAGAAAAATTCAACCCGCATGCCAACTAAGGGAAAGAAAGAGAAGGCAGGAAAAAAAACCTAGCTTTTGTTGTAAAAAGAACTAATGAAGCTGCTCTTAGAACTGTCCACGGTGACACAACAAGCCTGTGCACCCACACACATTGTGAGAGTGCCAGTCACCCACGGTAATGAGAAAAGGAAACACTGTAGGCAAAGGAAATATATGAATACATTGCTTTTATGGTTTAACTGTAGGAAATCACAACGCTGGCCCACAATATCTTGTGCCAACTGCCAAAAGTGGTAAAGTAATACATAAGGTTGTCTACTTATATTTTTCTTACAGACAAGATGGACTGGTGGGGGGTAAAATCCCATTATCATTATAAATTGCTAATTAAATAATTATCAATTAGATGGGCAGACAGAACTCATTCCAATGAATTCCTTAGAGGGCTTTCAGTAAAGAAAAACAGTAATTTTGATTATTTTTTTTATCCATACTTCCTGCCTAGGGGCTCTAAATAGAGATGATATATGGTGTATCCCATGTTAGACTTTCACATAGTATATCTTGTGTTAGAGCTCAGGGACAAACACTGAACTTTGGTGCATATATAGATCTTTTTTCAGTTTTTCAGATAAATGGCCTTAATTTCATGATATTAATTAGATACCCAGGGTTATTTCCTAAGGAATAAAAAGAACACTTTCCAGACTTTTACATGGCTTCAAGAAATCACTTTTTCCCAAGTAACTAACAATATTTTCTAATATGTCATTGCATTTTCTTTCTCCTTTTTTTGCATAATCCAGAATTTACTTTGAAATAAAATAACAAAATACGTAACACAGATATGTATACAGACAATAGACAGGATTGAACACAGTGCAAGGAGTATTTTTAATGAACATTGTTCTGTCCATTAACACCAAAACCAATGCAAAATTAAGCCCTTTTCTTTCAAGTTTTGCTGTCAAGCTTTCAGATCAGACCCTTGGGCAAAGTTGTAACAGTACTGAGCAACAGAAATGATCCTGTCCTGTGTCCCTTACTCACGTAAGTAATTTTTCTGAGGAGAAGTATCCCTCTGGCCGCTTAAAAAACTTACTCAGCTACAATCAGTCATTACTCATGTGAGCACAGAGGGGTTGCACCCAAACTTTTCTTGTCCTAAATCAGTTTTGCTTATAATTGTATGAGCTATAATGATTTGCAAGTGCTATTTAAGAAATCTTCTGTTGTCTGTGATGAGAAATATTTTCTAAGAGCAGAAGTTCTACAGACTGAACTGAAGAGTCATATTAATGCTTGGGACAGAGTTTTCATTGCCAGCAAACACCAACAAAAAGTGAGGAACGGAAATGGTAACATGAAAGATGGACTTTTAATTCCAAAGCCAGGAACATTTAAATATGAATGGGGTTTGCTGCCGTCCTCTATCTTTTGTCAGGAAATATGAAGCTCTGGAAGTCCTTTTGTTGCCTTCTTTGTTAACTGTATGAGGCTGAAAGGAGTTGGCTTGTTTCATTTTCAAACCTCGTCACAATGAGGGTCTCAAAAAAGAATGCTTATAAATACATGAAAATGCTGCAGGGGTCATAAAGGATAGAAAACTTTCATAATCATCTGTCATTGGATGACTTACCAGGGACAATCATTATGAAAAAACAAACAGCAAGGAAATATTTTTAAGGTTTAGGAAAGGGAACAGAGTTGTAGAATAAAATTAAAATATCATGACATAAAGGTAGATATTTGAGAACAAGTTCAAGAGATATAAATTATATTTAGCAATGTGCAATTTTTTGCCTTCCTCTTTTGCCATTTTCCCTGTTGGTTTCTGGGAGATCACAGAATCCCAAGGTAAGTTCCTCACAGTGATGTTCTCTAATGTGATTTACTTTGAGGAATACTTAATGGAGAAAGGTGCCTACTACATTTAGTTATTGAGTTTTTGTTCATGGTTCAGGATTGATCCACTTGAGTCTTTCAGCAGGGAGTAGTTTTCCAGTGTGGCACAGCATGACTCCAAATCAATAAGGTTAATAGATGTGGTGGCCACACAGTCAGAGGTGATGTGCCTGGCATTTTCCATGCCAATGAAGAAAATTTCTGATGACGAGATGTCATTTTTGTGCCGGCAGTAATGTCACCCTGATTACCTAGAGCACATAGCCAGTTAGTAAGTTAGCAAGACTGTAAATGGCCCATTAATCTGAATTATCTTTACAAGAACTGTTTCAAAAAATTTTGCTTGCACCCAAATTACTGGCGCCTCTGTGATTCTTGAAATGCCAACAGCACACTTGCTATATAAAAACAATATTGCTGTGTAAGTGACTAAATGGGAATCACTAGCCTGGGACTTCACTCTACGTTTTTAAACTCTCAACAGCACACTATAAAACATGAATATTCAGCCTTTAAAAAAAAGCAAAAAAAGTTGCATGTTGTTTTAAAAATAAACACATGAGCAGAGGAAAAAATTACAATGCAAGATATCACTGGAAAAAAGTAATAATGTAAATGACAAGTCTACTTATGTAATGAGAACGTGATATGTTGGTGTTCCTGCAGTTCTAATTTTCTCCGAGTTTTTAAAATATGCAAACTCTTAACAGTGCCTCCCAGATCATTAATGGGTACACATTCCCAGATGGCCTGCGTTGTGAACAAAGTGCTGGACTGGACTGGAAAGAGAAATCTGTTTAATATTCCAATATCTAAATGTCAGGAAGGTGTAATTCAGAGTGCCACTGAAAGATGAACTGAACAGAATACAATTTATGGTGACTTTAGTTAACAAATGGCATTAAGGGAAGAATTTCCATAATTAAATCATTAACTAATATGAAATATTGATTTCCTCTCTGATGTTACAGTATTATCACTTGTCAGACTTGCAGATAAGCAAAGAGCACTCAGTGCAGTCCCTACCAGGAACAACAATAATTTGCATTATGATAACACTGTCGAGCACTATCAAGCACAGAAAACAGAGCAAGGTGCAGTGTGTGCCAAGCCATCCTTGCCCCAAACATTTTGATGAAAAATAATAGGGTAGTTGCAAGGGATGTCTGTGCAAACAGACTGGATAAAATGATGATTTGTACTGGGAGGCTGCTCCCACGCTGGCTTCCTCAGTCACTATTCCTTCGTAACTCATTCACAGCTTCTCCTGTGCCATCTCTACAAGGCTTCTAGAGAGCTGCTTATCTGAAGAGATAAATTCTGTTGCAGTTAATATCAAGAAATTCCATTTTCTAACTGTGAATTTTTGGGGTTTTTTTGGCTGCTCTTTATATATTCCTGTTGCCCAAGGGAAGTTGAGTATGTCCTGTGGAAGCAACACAGCACATTAAATAATGATTTTACTTATATTCCAGTGTGCTCATTAAACATGTTAAATAGTGGAACATATTAGGTTAACTTGAAAATGCAGAAGGACTAGAAGAGGCAAGATTAAAAAAAATGTACACTGAAAAGATCCTCCTTAATTGAGTTGTAATCAGTTAGTATTGATCATTAGTCCTTTTATCAGCATGATGAAGATAATGATGATAATGATGACGATGATGCAATGTGCAGCACTTGGATCATAAAGAGAGGATGGAAAATTGTTTAAATATTTGGTAATAATTCTTTCTTGAAGGTGATACAGACTGCACAACATTGTATATTACTCTCAAATTCATGACAAAGCTTGAAAAGAAGTTGAATCAGCAAATTTTAAAATACACTTTCCTTGACCTGCTTTTAAAGAAACGGTCCACTCTTTGCTAAAATGGGAAGAAGTTATATTTTTGAGAAATGCTGTCAAAAAAATTGTTATTTTCTACCTCAGTCTTTCAGCAGGAAAGCAGTTCTTTTGCCAGTCAAACATTCAAAAATCATGTCTCATTTGAATAAATTAACATATTTTGTGGCAAAAATTAATTCCAAGGAAGGAACAATAAATACGAAAGCAATTTAAATTGTGTATTTTACAGGAGAAGGGGGAAAAAAAAAGAAAACCCAACATTGTCATGCGTATGACAGCTCAGCTAATTTGATGGGCTTTGATGTTAATTTAGGGTTTACTTTAATTTCAAAACATATTTTTTCACTTAATAAGGGAAACAAAAGAAACTTTCAACCAGTTTGTTATCTGGGAATGTTTTGGCTTCTCAAATGTGAGAACATGATTGTTTTTATTTCCAGGAGGAGATAATAACACTGAAGCAATAAAAAAGAGTCAAGGCAGCTTGCACAGCACAGGAAGTTCACAGCCAGAGACTTAATTTCCCACACAATGTACTGTGCAATGGGCCCATTAACATAGATGAATAGGCTCTTTAAAGGGTTTTTTTTTTTTCCAGATATGCAGCTGCCGCTGAATGGTGCTATGTTAATAAGGTACTCACTTGCCTATTCTTCAGGTACTCTGGCATTCTCTACCTAGGTAATCTCCATATAGGAAAAGCTATTAGGGGTTGTATCTCCTACCACACCTTCAATTATTTTAACACCTGCACTGATAATCCCGGCAAGGTAAACTGGTGGGGGGCCAAGGGTCTAAGTCCATCCTCTTCTTCCCCCAGAAGTCACATCTCAGGGGGAGGGGCTGAAGGAGAGCGGAGAAGGAAAGAAAGTAAAGTCACTTTTATTACACATCAGTGGGAACATTCTGAAAAAGCTTTCATGCCTAGGAAATTGTTATTTCTTCAAACAACTGACAGCCTGCAGAGGAAACTCTAATGGAAATCCAGCTCATGCATTGTTATGCATGGCCCTCATGTAGATACATGGGGGTGGATTAAGTTAGCTTCCAAAGGGTCTATTGTGTGCAGCATTAATTTGCAGTGCTCTTGATATTTGAGTTTGAAGGTTTTACAACCTTTGTGTTTACTTAGATGCACTATATCCTACGTTTGTTTATTTCCTTCCACAGTCTCTTATTACCCAGTAAATGTTACATTTATCTTTACTAACTTTCAATATGCTGCTGTAACTTACAGAGAAGGAAATAATTACAACCTCCTTCATATGTAGTAGTTTTAGAGAAGAGTTTTGGCTTTTTTTTTTCTTCTTGGTCAGTTCTGACTTTTCAATTTGTTAAAACAGTCACCTTCTTTATTAAGACAGAGGAGTAATAGCATAAAAATGGTGACTTTTATTATTATTATATGAATATTAGCCTATAAAAATATATTTCCCTTGTCATACATGACAAATAAATAAACAAACCAATAGTCTTCTAAGAGAATCTGACACTGATGTGATTGCCTCTTGCTACACAGATATAAGAGATACAAGAAGAAGAAATGCTCATACCACTCTCCATCATCACAACCTTTCCACAGTTTTCTCAGAATCCATTACAAATTTGTTGCTATAACCTACAGGTCTCCTTCTCCCAATATTAAGATGAAAAATACAAATAAAACTTTTCCCCTGCTAACTTAGCTTGTTTCCTTATTTTCCTGCAAAGATTCATATACACTGCAGACAGGCACTTTTGTAAGTTGAACTTTTCAGTGAGGTTTATATTCAGGAGTTCCTAATGGATTTTTATTTGAACTTGCCAGAGTTGTCTAGAAGTGTTAGTTTTTCAACACTGAACTAAGAACTCAAAGTAACTTGTACATTCAAAGGAAGCTATGATGCTAATCTGAACTAAAGGGCTCAATTGAATAAAAATAGCTTATGCTCGAGTAACCCAAGTTATGTGTGGCTCCTTCCCCTCCCCCTTTATATGGAAGTCAGTCAGTTAGGCATTTTTGTATTTTAATAACACAAAAGGGTTTCTTGTGGAAAGAAATAAATGCCTGACTTACAGTAATTAGGGTCTGAGTAGTATCAGGTGCAGAGTTTACTCAGGAAAACCCCCTGACACTGAGGGAGGACCTCTTAAAGCTGCAGAAAGTTTTGAATACAGGTTTTGGTGATACATAATGAATAAGAGAAATCTCCTTCTTTAGCGCTCAGTCATTCACTCATTAGGGCACAACAGCAAAAACAGCTGCCTCTGGACCTGCCTGCCTATTAGAATGGGGGAGACTATTTTGAACCTGTCCCAGACTGACCAAGAACAGCAAACCCAATGACAGAAGACGGCAAAGTCAGATGGTGGAGAAGCAGAGATCTTAATCCAACTTTTTGGGCTTGGGATCTTTTCTAATATCCTAGAAAATTATAACAGCAGGGATAGAAGGAACTGCATTTCACAGACCTGTTTGAAGTGCTGTGGTATTATTGGCATTGTATAAAACAATAGCACAATTGCTTCCTCTAGAACATGACAAAAAGTCTGTGAAACCATGACTGGTCCAGAGAATATAGATCGAGTGCTTCTCTTCTCCTTGTTTTATAACACAAGGAAAAGGAGTGATAATAGAGAGATGCAAATTCCAAACTACCCAACTTTCTTTCCTCATTTTGGATATTTAGGCTGTCAATATGCAATATCACATTATTTCATCAAAGTCAGATTAAATCCAACAGAATAAACAGAAATCCAATGCTACAAAGATACCCAGCATTACAATACTTAATTTGAATTACTGGAAGATAACAGACCTGGGTCTAAAGCAGTGTCATCCTCATTTGCTATCACAAAACTCTGTGTCTTCAACTGAGTATTTCGACTTCTGCCAGAGGCATGGTGCTGCAATAAATAGGCCACTTCCTTGATAAAATAAAATAATTCTCACCTTGGGCTGGATTCAAAGGTTTTTGTTGTTGTTGTTGTTGTTGTTGTTGTTGTTTAATGAAACTACAAGAATTACAAAGCAGAAAATATTTGTATATTTGTGGTTTTCATTTTTTTTTCCTTTTCCTTTGGTTGTTTGTTTGCAGTGTTGTTTTGTGTTGATTCTTTTTGGATTTTTTTTTTTAATTTTAAGATAGAGAACTCCAAAGTTTTTCCAAAATAGAGCAAAGAACTGAGTAAACTCTTATAAAAGCTGATAAAGACCTTGTAGTCAGGTATACTTCTCTAGTAGAGCTGCTATTTATTTAATATATGATGCATGAGCACACTTAACTTACTGTATGTTAATTTTGTGTAGTTTTTTACATCCTCCCCCTATTCCATGAGAGGAGTCATATACAAAGAATGCCTCATACTCCCTCATTTTTTATCTGAGCCTTCATTAGGCAATCATTCCAAGGAATATGTGCCCTGAAATTTGGTAATGAATGCTCACTGTATTGAAAAGTCTGATTTGCCCTTGGTTTGAAAGTGTGCACAGTGTTTTGACTTGATCTCCACCAAGTCCTTGACAATCCAGGGAAGGAAATCTGGTGCAGTTCTCACAGTAACTCAGATGTTCACTACCCTCAGTGCATCATGGAGAATTGCAGGACAGACCAGAGCAGTCCTCTCTCCATTACTGAAGCCTTCCAAGTAGGTATGGAACTGTCTGTATCTCCAATTCCCATCTCTTTGGAGCCAAGCAGGAGTAAGCAAACCAAAAGGCCTTTACCATTTTGTGCACCTTTTAAACACAAGAAACAGCCTATCTCATAATCTCCTTCTGCCTCATACCATATTGAATAGTGAATGAATACCTGGAGTTAACTGTGGTAGTGAGGAGATGAAAGTCCACAGTTTCCCACTCAGGAAATAAGAAGGTAGCATCTTCAGGACAGGTTACCCTTCCAGAATCTCTGAACATGAACAGGTGACCTGTTCCTCCTGAGGAAACCAGGAGGAGTGATTAAAGGAACTGTTCTATATGGTGGAAGAAGATGGAGATGAAGATAAATTAAGCTACACAATCTGTACATCTGAGAGAGTAAAATATACTCTTCAAAGCTGAGGATTGGTCAATCAGAAGCTTGTTACTAGCCCAGGAAAATTATAGGTGTTCTCTAGAGAGTAAAAACAATTGGAAAGGAGTTAGTCAAGTGGAAGAAAAAGTTTAATGAGAAGCATTGTAAGGAAAAAGTAAACATAAAGAGAAGGAAGCAGATAAAATCAGATCTCAAAGTAGTGGAAACAATTTGAGAATAGTAAATACCTGTGTGAAGTAAAACACAAGGACGCCTGCCTCATTTGGATAATGATACTACTCTGTCAAAAAAACCCCAAACAAATTTAAAAAAAACCCAACCCAAAAATATCTAATTTCTTTAGACTTCCATGAACTATAAAAACCATGTAATTTTCTCTCTGATTACTCCCTTCTATGTTCATATACCCATTGCTCAGGGTCCTGAGCACCTTGTTAACCAGGTGACATCACCACTGTGGGCCATCAGCCACAGACCTGCTGAGCACAAGCCTCTACTGGGTGAATAAGCTGCACTCACACCATCCTGCAGGCTGGGATCCTTGAGATACCACAAAAAAACTCTGAGGAAAATAACAGCAATAACAGCCAAGCAAAGGAAATACTGGAAAGGACTGTCTGCAGGGACACTGAGGCTGTCTCAGTTCTGCTTTGGAGTCTGCATATTACAACACACCCACAGAAAAGGGCCAGACTCTTTTCCCCTTTCTTTTCCCTGTGTGCCTGGCGTGTATACCTCTGGGCTTAACTCTGGTCCTGCCTTCTCCAATCTTTGGAACAGCATGCTCTGAAGCACAACTTGCTATTAGTCAGATGGGAAAGAGATGGGACCAGATTCCCTAATTATTTTTAATGGCCTTTCCTGGTACACCACAGAGCCTGCACCCCTCAGTGAGGGGTGGGCTGTCATGCAGCTCATATTGTATAGCATGGGACTGATAAACAACCCCTTTTTTAGATTATTTACTGTTTGTTTAATGGAAAGCTGTCGAGCTGTCTTTTTAGATAATGTTGAAGATAATTGATTATCAAACTCCATGTGTTTAAAAAAAAATTAGTAGAAAGTGTTTTCTGGTGTTTTACAGGGCAAAAAATGCATCTCAGACTTGGAGCATTACCAGTTTTTGGGATGTGTTCTGATAGGAAAACTCAATAAGTCACTGCTAATTTTGCACCCCAAAAATCTGGTGTCTGTAAGTGCAAAATGGGCCTCTGTTTCTTTCCAGTCAGGGCTGCCTCCACACACAGGCCAGGACCAGTTACCTTCAAATGAAACTCATTTCCCTATCACTTTGCTTCATATAATGGAATATTGACCCCAATTAGCCTCAGTTTCTAATTGTACCTGACACAGCAAAGGCCCCTGGTGAGGGACAGTCCCAGAACCAGGCACTTTAAAATGCAATATGGGCAAAAAATCATGAAAAATCCTAGCATAGAAGAGGAAATTAGAAAACTCATTTTCTTCCAAAGAATAGTTAAACAGTTTCATTTGTTGGGGACTAATGAAAATTACAGGACCACAAGTGGTTTTTTGTTTGTTTTTTTTTTTTTTTAACTTTGTTCCTCTGTAAATACAGACAGAGTCATTAACAGGAGAAGGAACAGAGTGATCCCCACAGTCTGCCTCTTTCACACTGGAGTCTGTATCCATCTCTCTGCTGCTCCTGGAGGCAGCTCTTAACAGCCACCTCCAGGATGATGTGGCTCAGAGACAACCAGCCTCGTTGCTGAGTACTGTGATTTTTTTTTTTTTTTCCAGCTACCAGGCAGCTTGTTTAAACTACCACAGAGCAGGGGCAGAGCCTACAAGAAGCTGAGGTAATCATTTTTACATTAACTATCTGGCTGTGGGCTCCAGACAGAGAGAAGGGATACAGAGGGAGGGAGGAGCTGCAGAAAATGACAGTGAAAAATGAAGAAACAGTCTTTTAAAAGAAATCCAGTGTTCCTTGGAAAGGTATGACACTGCAGGAAGACTGAAGGCAGAGAAGAGAAGGCAGAAAGGCTGCACGTCTGCATTCTGCACATTTAATTCTAATGTACTTTCTGCCTTTATCTTTTTTGTTGTTGTTTTTCAGGCCAGCTGCAAAAGTTTTGCAAAAGACTCTCACTTCCAAAGCAAACCAAAAAGTCAGGGTACAGTGGTGGAGTGTCTTATCTATGGATATTTTTTTCTATTTTGTTTTTCTGAGATCAGCTGCTGAGGAAATAAAACCCCATGCAATTTCCAGGAATGAAAAGTGAATCAGTTCTTTTGCTTGAAAAAAAACAAATCTCATTTTCATATTTCCATATTTAATTTTTGCACTTGCATGTACATTTCTGTTATCTTCCAGCCACATGTTGCTATTTGTCTCTGTAGGATTTTTTTTTCTTTTTTTTTTTCTTTTTTTTTAAGACTGTGGGCTATGTGAAGCCTGACTTGAATGTAAAAGATGCACAGGGGAAAAAAAATCTTCCAGTCCTCACTGAATTAAAGAGAGCTGGCATGTCACAGGTTTTGTGGGAGCACTCCACACTCAGCACCACCTTGGGTGGCACATGGAGCAGGCAAGGAGCACCATGCACCTACAGACCAGTATCTTGTGGCAGTTGCAAAGTCCCTCAGATGATCTGCTGGTGTGGGTAATGGGAGGCCGAAAAAATTAGCAGCTGCTCAGTCTTCCAAAAATCAACCAGTTTTGGCCAACTAAACACTGTTTAACACTCAGCTGGTAACTGCAGCTCCCATGGAGGACAGCTACCTAAACTTGGGCAGAAGGAGAGCTCAGAGATTTATGAGACCAATCCAGGCACTTTTGCTGCATTGAGGCTGTTGTTTATGTTAGTCACCCCTCAGCTATCTGCCTTTCAATTAGATTCAGGCTTGTAAGATATTTGGGTGCTTTTGGAGAGGTTACATGCAGTCAAAAGCAGGCAGCCAAGGCTCTTGCACTGGGCCAGAGTTAGTGAGGCAGCTCAGCTTTACAATACATCTTAACCCAGCAGCAGCAGTGCTTGGACAGACATAATTTCTGTTGTGCTTCTTGGCAGACAAGATTTCAGACAGACTCTGGTTATGATTTAGTTTTGGTCTGCATGTTCAGTGCTCAGTCAAAATTCTTGTGTAGCCAACATAGTGAATGCCTTCAATAGGAGAGAGTAAATGCAGTGTTTTCAGTTTGAACAATATTTCACTTGTTGTTTTGTCAGTGGACCACAGCCACTCATGAACTTCTCCAGTTTGGTACCAGACCGCAGACAGCTCTGGTTTGTCCATAAATACATAAAGTGTATTCAATGAACTAGCATTGCAAGCTGGCAGAAGGGACATACCTCCAGCTCCTGTGTGTCACTGTTGCTTCTGCTGCTGTCATGGGACTGCCAAACCCACCAGTATTCCTGCTCTCTGACAGGCAAGCTCTGCATCTGCACCAGGAAAAAAAAAATTAACACAAGGGTTTTTCCAGCCCTGAGGACAAAGTTGGAGCTCAAAAAACACAACAGTGCATATTGTGCATAACCTGATATTGATCTCCCCCTTCCTTCTCATTCTTAACTTTCTGTATCTCCATATTTACAAGTCTCCCCTCCATGGCACCCAGGTGCCAACTACAATTCCCAATGTTTTGGGAGAGACTATTGATAATGTACAAAGACTGTGATATCTTGTATGGGAATTGACAGGTTTTGAATTTAAAGAGACCATGAGTAAAATCAGTGTGTAAGGCTCTTGAAAGCATTTGAAAATTAAGGACAATGTAATGGGCTTTCATGCAATTTCTTCAACTTCCAAATGTACCTGCAACTAATATTGAATTATTATTTTAATGTTTAATAAGTATTAAACATTATAAAGACACTAGATTACAATTTGTAATGTAAGGGGGGGAAAAGTGTGGATTTGTCTTTTCTTCTGGGGGGAAAGTGTTTGTGCGTCATTTGGCAGTTTAAAGATTTAACTAGCCAATTCCTGTGAAAATCTTGAAATTCAGCCAAAGACATCCTACTATTACACACTTCTCTCCTGAATCTCTTCATGTTCTATAGCAAATGTAGCATTTTCCTTCTATAGCAGTTAACATAAAAGGTCTGGGTTAAGAGAAGCTTTCCTCTTGGAAAAGATAATCTGCCTTCAAAGTTATAAATTAAACAACTGAGTGGTCTAATTGATTGAACATTTACAAATTATAATTGAATTAACTATGTGAAAACTATGTGAAACTATGTGAAAAAGATTTATGTTCCGCTTCCCATACTGTTTATCCCTCATTTTTTGTGTGTGTGTGCATGTGTGAACTGAATCTTTGGGAACTCCTTTCACTTGATGCATCACTGAGGTGGTTAAACACATTGCATTATGGCAGTCTGTCACATCAGTGTTTCAAACTGAAATACTGGACTTGACACATCCCTGGAAAAGGAAGTCAGACCATCCAAAATCCAGAGTTATGTTTCTTTTGAAACTTGAGATTCTGAAGACAGAATTTTCAGTTACTTAACTCCAACTGCAGAGGATAAAGAAAAAGGAAGAAAAAAAAATGAAGGTTTAAGTAATTATAATGCAGCTTTTTTTTTAAGCATTAAAAAGAATTTCCATTAAAATAATAGTGTCTTGATTGTCCTGCTGAGTGGAGACAGCCAACTGTAAACACCCATATTTATTTTGATGAACCTCTGTGAAGTTAATTATGGAAGAACAATAAAGGGGACAGAATCTTAGTCTCCAGCAAACAAAATGCAATGCATTGTCATATTTTTATGTAATAATTTCTTGAATATGAGGAGTCCAAAAGCATGTGAACACTTACCTGAGCCCTTGATGATGGTGAAAATTTAGCTAATGAACATTCTTGAGAGAATGTTTCTTTCAACAGGATGTGATCTAATACTCAGATGAAGAGCTGTAGTAGTTTTGGAGCTGTATCTTGTATTTCCAAAGGAAGAATTGAAAGTCTGTTGAAATGCAAAACTTAACTTCTGGAGATATACAGAATAAAAAACAATGGCATCATCAACAAATGTAGGATTTTTTTTTTTTTTAATCTTACTTTCCTATGTATAAACCCCAAATAATTAAAAAAATCTTTTACCACATTCCTCAGCTTAACCCATTCCCATGCTGTAACCTGTCACATTGCCCAGACAAGTTCACTAATCATACACAAGACTGGATGTGTCTGGGTAGAAATAGGACCAGGAAATTCTAGTTTTCTAACTTTAATCAGCATACAATGATGTGCACGAATAATTAGTATGGAAACAAGAGGGAAGATAGATTGCCAGGTTTGAAGGAAAATTACTGCCTTCTGGACAATATTGCCATCTTAAGATTATATGTAAGTCTCAGTTATTTAGTGTTTTTCTGTTACAATGGAGGACATACAATACATTAAGTCTAACAATAAAAAGACAAGGTATATAACCCTTAATATCAGAGACTGCTTGAAAATGTGTCACACGCATTGCATGTATTGTCTCTATTATTTTAAATTTCTAAACCTTTTTTTGAAAATTGAATTAATGGCTTTTAGGAATTTTGCGGTTAACAATAACATTTGTTGAAATTCCCAAAATATTCTACTGTTTGGCATTCAGCAGATTATAAAGAATGTCTGTTACTTGAATACCCCACGGCATCTAAGATCCAAATTACATGATCTTATCCCCTTCCTTCCATCTCAGAATCATCTGTAAATGACTGTCCCTTTCCATCAACAGTTTTCTTGTGGTAAGTCCTGCCTCTTACAACACCCACCTCAGAGCTCCTGAGTTTATAATATGCATTGAAGGCCTCATGGGATTCTCTAACATTTACACAGCTGTGGCAAACACTTCAAAATTAACCACTTGACCTTCCCCAAAATGCTCAAAGAGCTCAAATTCCTTATTGCACACAAAAGAATCAAACACATTTGGAGGCCCTAGGGCCATGATGTTTTCTTAGCTATCAGGCATAAAACCCCGTCCATCCACTTTTTCAGAGGACTCTGTTTCACCAGTGCCTTTTTTAATCTGCTCTCCACATTCTACCCAGTCTTCTGCCTCCACAAAGAAGCCATCTCTACCATGGGGGCAATAAATTACCATTGAAGAAAGAATAGTCACTTTTGTCCAGAAGCAAAAGAGGTGTGTATTCACTACCAAATTCACAGCTGAGAGCCAGTCTTAGACTTTTCAGAGTGCAGATTACAGTTTTTACTGAGCTCCCATGAAGAGGCTCATACCTCTTGTGTCCTTCTAACTTCAGTCTGATTTCAAACCCAGGATAAGGCCTAAACTTTAACAATATCTTTTTTCTATTTTGATTTATAATTAATTATTACCTTGAATATGTTCCTTTCTATCTCATCTCAGGATTCATTTTGCATGAATGAAACTCCTGTGAAAAAAAGCAGTTTTACCACAGAAATTTACTCCCAAGATGGTTATTGAACTGAAGAGCAGGACAAACACTCTTGGTGCTCACCGAGGAGCAGCTCTAGGGCTGTTTTGGGTACAGCCCTCTCCCAAGAAGAGGAGAGGCTGGTGGGCACTCGGGTTAGATCCTCATCACCTTAGACATGCTCCCTGTAGGTTAAAATACAGCAAATTGATACAGTGGGGCTTTGTCCCTTAGCAGGGCTGCAGTTATTGTCCAGTCTTAGTAACAGCACTGATTTCTTTGCCAAATTGCCTGATAAGACCACAGCAGGCTCTGAATTTACCCATTACTACAGGGTTTAATGACCTTAAGCACAAGACTGAATTACATCTCCAATTGCTATTTCCATCTGATTAACACTGAAAAATGCAGAAGGCTGGGTACATACATACAACACTGGTAAATGGACTAACACATTGAGCCATAACTTGCAGCAGTTAATCCTCATTCAACACTTAACTCACAATTATTTACCGAGCCTTTCAGAAAGGGATGTGATATTGCAAAATACAGAACTGAAAAGTTAGTCTGCTTAAAAAAATTAATAAATGTTTGAAGCACTTGGCAATAAACTAGGAAATCTGCCACTGAAGGGATCTTATGTAGCCATTGCTCCCTCTACCCATACCAAAGGTTCACCAAAGTCATGATTTTGCAAATAACTTTAGGAATAGGAAAACGAGTTCAAAGCTGTGGTCTTGGCCATAATCTAAAGCAAAATAAAAGTAAAATTCACAGAGATCATTTTGCAAAGTAATTGTCAGTTTTACCTTTGTGGCATAACTGCCTGCAGTTCATCCAAATGCTCATCAGCCAGTCTAGAAGTTTATCTAAACTGGGCATCACAGTCATTAAGAAACTCGGTGAAAGGTAGGTTATGGATGTAGAACAATACTACCATTTTTAAATTACTAAAATAGAGCTTTGAGTTATAATAAGAACCAGAGCTAAAAGTTGAATGCCAGCTATTTTTTTGTTTTGTTTTAGGCTTTCATGTTGACCTCTGCTCTACACAAACTTAAATCTGTTTTACATCAGAAGCTGCAGGGACGGAAGAGTACATGGGAAAAGAACATGTCTGGGAGTTTAGAGACGACCAGCAAAAATTTTTGAGCTCCAGTGGGATTGGTGACATAACTAAAAAACAACAAACAGCAGGTGAGAGGGGGGATTTAAATATAAATAAGGACACTTTGAAGCCATAAGTTTTTATTGATCACATTCACATTTACAAATCAAAGTCTCTGCTCTTAGAAAAATATTTAACTAAGAAAGAATCCAAAAGTCATAAAATACTAAGCAGGGAAAGAAAAAATATTAGAGAAAAGTTAAGGCATGGAATCATGTCGATAAATATTCCCCAGACTAAAAAAATCAACTAAATACCCTATTTTCTTTAATTAAAAATCACTGAATTATTTAAGGATATCTGCCTGGATTAATTATTGAAGACACATCAAGATCTGCCTAGTGGTGTGATTACTGGTTTATATGGTTATTAATATCTACCCATTTGGACCTGAATTCAACCTCCAATTAAAAAAGTTATTAGAAATTCAATCCCACAAACAATTTAGCACACCAACACTCCATGCTTTAAAATGGTTAAATATTTTAATTCATGTAATTAATCCATAAATAAAAAAAACAGATCTTATTTTCTTTTTTCACTGGTCAATCTGTACAAAGAAACAATGTCCATTTTATGGCCATGGTTTAGCAGACAGCATTTGCCATCCTACTAAAGGCACTGCTCACGCTCTATCCACGGGATCAGAGTTCAAATAACAGCACATTCAATCTGGAAAAAAGTGGTGGTTACAATAGCATAGTAATAGCAGTTGCAGATAACAATCTGAAAAGCTGAGACCACTGAAACATGATGGTTTGCAGTTAGAAAATATTTGTGTGTTTTACCAGAATGTAGCCCAGTACACTGCTGATTGGGAGAAATAAAAATCTGGTGGGAAGACACAGAATTAGATCAGAGCTCCCTCAAATGAAAAGAAATCCAGTCTTGCTGAACTGAAATGTGATCATCCGGATAGCATTTCTATCAGCTCATTCATCTCAAACTCAATTTAATGCGGTATTAGAAATTTAATTTTAACAAATGCTATTGCATAGATGCAACTTGGCTGCCAGAGCAGGCCCATGAGTGAGTCTAAGAGCCCTTCCTCCACAGAGACTCCCTAACCATACTTTGTGAATGGAGACACACATTCCCTCCACTAAGCAAAGACAGTCAGCTGAGGTACTGAATATCATAAAATAGGTTTTACCAGCTTCTGTGAGATGAGTTCAGCCCTGTTGGATTTAACAGTGACCAAGAGGATGCCTGAGAATTAATACAAGCAAGGAACAAACATTTAGTGATAATTAGCCAGAAAACTTTTCCAGCCTCCAAAAATTTGCAGCTTAGAGGCTTCCTACTAGCAGATCTTGCTGGATTTCTCTTCCACAAACTTCTCCGTTGCCTCCTGACCTGTCCCATAAAGGATCAATAATCACAGCATGCAAGCTTGCACTGTGCAGAACCATCATGGTCTCTTTTGGGGCTGTGCATGTTGCCTTCATTTAATCCCCACACTTCTGCTATCAGAAAAAATAGCAGGCACATATTCATCTCCAAGGCAGTCATGATCTTCAGACCCTTTTTCTTATCTTCTCTGTATTAGCTTTTTGGTAGGCTGAAGAATATGACTTATGTGGATGTTCCTTCTGCAAAGGATGTGAAGTCAGAACTCCAGGGGTCTGTGGCTGCTCCTCTGCTCCATGGAGATTGTTTGCATACTTTCACCTTGTATTTAATGATTTGCCTTGTATGGGCTAAATTATTTTCCAAATATTTCTGGTTTTCCCTAGAGGAAAGAGTCTTGATGACAGTTCTAATCTAAGACGTAATTTAGATACCAGTCTTGTGTTTTGAATGAGAGAGAGTTAGATCAAATTGCACTAAATTTATCAGGTGAAGATCTAAGTGTTTCTGTTTAGTGAGATGCAGAAGTTTGTGCCATTAATGTTTTCTATTTGACAGTGGTTTCTTTTCATTACATGAAATGAAAAAATGGAGCCAGTTCATTATGAAGATAGTGAAAGTTTTAATAAGGCCAATACAGGCTGAATGCTACAAGTGCATGTGGGGAAAGTAACGTATAAAAATGCAACATCAAAGAAAGATGAGCAGAGAATGGAGAGCAGAGAAACATGTAATGAGCCAAGTCAAGCTGAAGTCTAAGATAATTGCTTAAAGATTACAGCACGTGGGAAATGCTGTCCTACAGCAGGAGTAGAAAATGGGTTGAAATGAATGGGACCCAGTCAATCTGTAACCACATTGTAAGGGCCAAGAAAATTTCCCTCATTTTTCAGGTGTAGAAGCTGAGGCTCTGAATAGAGCAGGCAGTGAGGGTCTCACCTGGAACAGATCAGCTCGATCTGGGATCAGACCTGACCCAACTTGTTCTTTGGCCAAAAACTTCTAAATACTAAATAGATTTGTATTAACTTTGGGGCTAGAGAGAACTTAATAACCTGTCAGTGTGAAATAATTAACTTTCCTAATTGCAAAGAGTGGGGCTTGTGCCACAGTGTAAGTTCTTGCTGTTTGTACAGTGTTAAATAAGCCAGTTGATCAATGGAGCTCTGATGATTTATTAACATCATGCTGCCAATGAGACCACATGCTGAAATTTAGGATGGCTCAAACTTAATTTTAAAAAACTGAAAAGAATCTCAAATCTTTCAAGAATTTATAGAATTGGTTGTATATTTGCCATATATTAACACAGAAAGCAAAATATATCTGAATAATAAAGAATGCATCTTTCACCAGTTCAAAGTACTGCCAACAACAGTAATAGCAAATTGTGTTTTATCATGTTTTCTTTCAATTCCACAAAAATGGCTTGATCCCAGTGTACTAAGCAATTCCTATGTTGTGTACTAAGCACCTCTGTTTTTTCAAAAAGAGGAAAAAACCAACATGAATTTATTTTCATTTGGATAGGAGTACTTTATTTTTTATGTTCAGTGAAAACAATCCAGCTGAACTAAATTCTCACTTAAAACCTTTGAGCATTATTTAAACAGCTGAAACAAAACACTACATATTTATGTTTTTTGTGTTTTCATTTTCTCGTTAAACATTCACAGCACCAAACTGCCTTAGTTAGGATCATTATTTCTAAAATTTGATTCATGATTTATGCCTCATTTAGGGTGATAGTGTACCGACCTAGTAGAGATTTATTTGGCAACTGTCTGCTACCCCAAGAGAGGATGCTGTTTTCCTGCACCCTTCTAAATACATGCGTAAAGCAGCATTTCAGGGGAAACTGATCCATAAACAATTACCAGGCACTAAAAATCATATGGGAAACCAGGCAGAGCTTATATTGAGAGGATTTGATCATGTGCACTGCCATCAACTTGGGTGTATTTTTATAGTTCAGATTAGCAACTTTAAAATATATGTATACAGTACAGAGAATTGTAGGAGGATCCTGGAGATGAAGTAACAGTTAAAATATTACTGCACTTCAGACTTGCTTGGGCTTTCATCTGAGATACATACTCTTTCATAAAGATGGCTAAGTATTATCTTCCCCATTTCACACTTTAAGAACATGAACCACAGATAGACTGAACAATTTCTGAAAGGTCTTTCTATGCTGGAAAAAAAGGCTCAGCTGAGCCTTAAGGCTACATCCACACTGGCAAATAGTGCAGACCAGAAGAAGCTTTTTAGAGCAAACAGTTGACAGTGAGGACCAGAAAGCTGCTTTACAAGAAATTTTAATTTTAATTAATTAAATTCTTTTTACTTTGGACTATCTTTTGTTTAACCCCACAGACCAAGTACCTACTTCTCTCTGAAGTGCATTAGATGTAGTTGGTTTACTTTTATTCCAAATGAATTCCAGTTCACGCACTTGAGACAGTTCCTCAACACAAGCAAAAGCATAAAAGATGGAAATGATCACAAGACCTACTTTAGAAGTTCCCATCTGATGCAAGCTAAAATTCAAAGGTAGACTCAGCCTTTACAATGGCCAGCTGGATTGAGCCTGATTCAAAGCAGTGTGGAGCCAGCAGTGAGGTGCAAATAAGGGGCATCTGCAGAAGCTCCAGGGGAACCAGGTTTTGGGGTACCAAGAGGGAATGTTTTGTTACCCCTTAGCTATTTCTGCACAGATATGCTCTGCAGATCCTGGGTTTGCATTCTTGCTGAAAACACACAGAACTTGCTTCATACCACACATCATATTGTGCATGAAAGCTATCACATGACAGGCAGTCTTCCAGAGACAACAGTAATCTACAGGTGATGCCAACAATTTTTACTGACGGACTGTGTGCGGTGCTCTGCTGAGCCCAGCCACTCAACACAGTCTGCTGAGCAACAAGAAAAAGTCTCCAGCTTTGCTATGCTCTGTCAGCTTTCCTTACTGCTTCCAGAAATTAGTTCTGGGTACTTTGCTGATATGTTTACATGGAAAGACAATGTACTCTTCAGCTCCCTGTTACATGTATTAGATTATATCCACATATTGAGTTCCATGAGTGTCCATGCACATCTCAAGCATCTGGGGGTTTTCCATGCTTCCAGAATACAGAATTCTATGAAGGCAGCAATGTGTAGACTTCTCAAGTCAGCTTCAGTGGATTGTCATGCCTATGTAATGAAAACAAACACTGAGATATTGCTTGTCATCAGAGACCTGCTGTATCTGTGATGCAAATAATAATAATTGTCGGATAATTGTTCCTTTGTTACTTTTGCTTTGCATAGACAGACAAGGAGAAAAGACATTTAAACTTAGAGAAAGAGAGATTGAAACAAACCAGAAAAATTCAAGAAAAATTTCTGGAAGGATATAGGTTTTATATAAAAGATCTGAGGGGACAGGTTAGTTTGTTTGCACTCATTTAGCTTGTGGGATTCTCCATCATGTGAACACAGCATGCCCCTATTGAGGATTTTGGACCCAGCTAATTTTCAGGTGAAATGTAGACCATGAGAACTCTGGCCCTGAGCACTGTCCCAATATCCTAGAATTCCTGAGGTCTGGAAAAATTGTGAGCAGTCTACAGAGGTTTGCATGTGGACACAAGGCTTTTTATATGGAGATCCATTCCAAAGCCGGTTAAGGTACATACTTACTATGTAGACATACCTGTTAAAGGGGTTGTGGGTTTTTTTGGGTTTTTTTTGTTTTGTTTTGGTTTGGGTTTTTTTTGTTTGTTTTGTTTTGTTTTGTTTTTTGTTTTGTTTTGTTTTTTTTTTTTAATCAAAGAATACAGAAGTATCATTTAAAAGTTGAAGAGGATTTAGTACCAAATCTTTAGTCCCTTATGCAACCAATTGCTGCCTTGTACTTCTTAAAATATAGTAGAGCAGTTGAACTGCGGTCACCATAACTTGTACTTTGAATCTAACTAAATGTAAAAAGTAATAAATTACAGTGAGTTATCCCTGCTTTTTAACTGGGATTCCAAATCCATTTGCCTTTCTAATGCATTTTGAAAAAGATAAATGCCAAACACTTAAGCTGCATGTAAGCTTCTTGCTCCTTTATATTATTTCCTATAAATAAAAATATAAATGCTTTTGGTCATGCAATTTGATCTTTGAGCACATGGTACTATAAATCTAGTCATGATACATTTCCCTTGAAAATAAATATGATCTTTTCTTTTAAGATGTAGGACAAAAAGGTTCTTTCTTAAGGATATAAAAACCTAATAATCCAAATAGCCACTTAGCCCAGAAAGTAGACACATTGCTCCTGGGCATGGGTACTCACTGGATATATGGTCTCCATGCCAGGCAAAAAGCAAGCTCTTAGTAAGGAAGTTTTTGGGACAGAGCTGTGCTATTGTAAGCCCTTTTCTCTCACATAAGAAAGATTTTTTTATGAACAGGATTAAATAAATGTTATATAAAGGAATGTCTATATTCTGTGTCAGGTACTTACTCTACTTTGAACTTATGTTCTCTGCTTCACAATTGAAACTATTCTTTCCCTTTAACTGAAGTTGCCAAAATACAGTCTTCATCAACATTGATTCGACACATCATCATCTAAAACAAGGTGATAAAGCTGGTATTTATATCTGTCAGGGGACTGATTATAGATGATGGCAACAACCATCTCAAAGGGTATAATTCTCTGCCACAGTGTATACCAGTATTTTTCTTAATTATTTTTGACATTTTACCTATTACTCCAAGGACTTTCTCAGAGGGCGGAAATAAAGGGGAAAAATGGGTTTTGTGCCACAGATGAAGAAATACATCTTCTGTAAGTAATTCCCAGAAGAAATCTTGGAAATCTTATGGGGTCAGGAAAGAGGCAAGAAAGTAACATCTGTCACCCTTGCTGAATTGGTCATCTAAACTTACAGTAACACTAAAGCTGAGTGACTTATCTGCCACCCCTTAGGGAGGAAGAAAAGTGAGGCTAAAGAAGTATAGAGGAGGGGAAAAGCACACTGTGAAGGTATCATCTAAAATAGCGCCTAAAGCTTCTGATCTTTCAGCCACTTAGCTCCTATTTCCCTATAGCAGATGTGGACATCACTTCTGATTTTAGGGTTCACACATAGCAAAAATGAAGACCTATACAGCTGAGGTTATGGCAAGAATAAAAGTTCACCAAGCTTAGAATGAGCAAATAATATTTGAGAGTGGCTCACAGTAAAACGTCCAGCTGAAGAGCAGTACAGATGCAAGAGAAATAGACAATGATCACCATCTACAGGGAATATTAAGGTAGGATGAGTGACAGGCAACCCACAAAAGCAAAAGAAACCTTGAAAAAGCATGTGAAAAAGCTTGTTACAAGTCACTGCTTTTGGCATGAGTTTGATGCAGGATGGACAACTGTGCTACAAAAAGCAACTTGTCATTTATCTCTTGAAAAATTTCAACCACAGTTGGCTGCTCAGTTTAATGACACCATTATTAAACGCAAGATAGGTAAAGCAGACTATAATAGACATGAACTTTCTGGTTTTATCCTAAAAATCTCTGAACACTGCAGCCATTCCAGAGTAATATACAACTCATCACTTGGTTTCCGCCCTTGGAGTTAGTTTCTGTAAAGAGTATTCTCTCATCTTCTGAATCTTCCAACATCCCATGTTGATGACCCACCAGTATGAGCATGGTTAGCAAAACCTGAGTTTTACATAGCTATTGGGCCTAGCTTATCTTGCATTATTCAAATACAAATAAAACTAACAGCATTCCATGGAAGTTCCTATGTGTGAAAATGCATTGTTAGGTAAAACAAGGTCTGTAATATAGGCCACTTGACATGTCAAAACCATGTGAATTATTCTGTATTTAACAGAAGGAACCATCTATCTTTCAGATACTCACTAGTTATGTTAAGGTGGTTTGTCCTTAATTTATGCCCCATCAGAAATGAAAATGCCTTTTTCCTTCTACATCTTGTGTTGGCTGCATGGTGGCCTGCCTCTAAGAAGGCATTTATTGCCTACCTCTCAGAGATAGTAGAGGAAGGGTGAGTGATTTTCATGCTCTGGCACTCATTGTAGGCTGTTTAATTTGTCAGGACTACTAGGCCATGGTTTTGTGCTTTGACAGGTTTTTGTTATTCCTGCTAATCCCATTTCTGTTGTGTAATGTGCGTGGCAGCATCTGGTGACAACAGAATAGAACACCTAATTGTGAATGAATACAGCGAGCCCTGTTCTGCCACATTGCCTGTTGCACTATTTTTGCATTTTTATGGCTGAGGGTGGGCTTCCAGGAGCTGCAAAGCAGACAGCCCATCGTTGTAATCAAATTTGCCATTTGCATGTGTGTGTTCTCAGCAGCCTTCCTGTTTCTACAGCCCCCAGGATTCCCTGAGTTTGGTTTTCTTGCTCCCTCTTCTGAATGGAGATCTTAAGTATTTATTAAACAAGTTCTCTTTAACTATTAAATCACAAATTGAAACTGATGGTTTTAAGTGCATTTGGGTGTGACTAAAAGAGCAGTATGTGAGGGGAACCAATGCAGTGCCTGTACACCTTCACCCCTTGTATGGCTTAATTCACTTGCTGGACACAAGGACCCAGCCTGTTCTGGTTCCTGGGGTTATTGTTCTCCAGGTGCAGGACCCTGCATTTACCTTTGTTGAATTTCAGGGTCCTCCTATCTGCCCATCTCTCCTGCCTCTCAAGCTCCCTCTGAGGGGCAACACAGCTTTCTGGGCTATTGGCCTCTCCTCCAAGCTCTGTGTCATCAGCAAACTTGCTGAGGAGGCATCTGGCCCTTCATCTAAGTCATTGATGGATAAGTTAAACAGTACTGGGCCCAGTATTGAACCTTGGGTGATGTCACTATTGACAGGCATCCAGCTAGATCCTGTGGCAGTGATTAAAATCTTCTGGGATCTGCCACTCAGTCAGGTCTCAATCTGCCTCACTGTCCCAGTGCCCACTTCCACTGAGTTTGCCTACAATGACATTGTGAGAGAGTGTCTAAAGCCCAGCTGAATTCAAAGCAGACAACATCCTCTACTGTCCCCTCATCCACCCTGGAAGCTGTTCTATCATAGAAGGCAATCAAGTTGGACAAGCAGGATTTACCTTCAGTGAATCCATGCTGGCTATTCTCCACCACCTTCTTGCATCCATTTGGATAGAGATGGCCTCCAGAATGGGACTCCATAAACTTTCCAGGGATTGATGTAAAGGTGACTTGCCAGTAATTCTCTGGGTCCTCCTTCTTTCCCTTTTTGAGCTCCAGGGTGACATTTGCTCTCTTGCAGTCCTCAGGCACCTCTCCTGATCACACAACCTTTCAAAGATGACTGTGAGGGGCCTTGCTATGGATGGGCTTTTGGATCTCAAGGCTGCCTAAATGTTCTCTAACCCAATCCTCCTAGACCAAAGAACTTCAAATATTTTCAGCTTAGATTCTTCTCAGCCACAGGCATTAGTATTGCAAAACAAGACTGACAAAATTCACTGCCCACATCAATCTTGCAAGAACTTTCAAAAGATTAATTAAAACAAAGCTCTAAACCCCAAGAGATCTGAAGTATATGAATCACAACATCAAAAATAAAAACTTTAAGGAGAGTGTTCAGAATTTTAAATTAAAGTGCAATTGTACCACTTGGTACAATTTTCCTCCCAGTAAACAACACAGCTCTTCTGTATTTACCACAACAGTATGGAATCAAAAGACAAAATCTGTTGGATGCAGAAACCAAAAAAATATCAAAAGCTGGTATAAAATGTAACACATTACTCATAATTTTTTCTAACTCCTCTGTATTATAGGATGTTGAATTTACTAAGTTTTAAAAAGGTGGTCAAGCAATACAGTAAATATGAAAGCTGTTTCAAAACTGAAGTATGAACAGCATACAATCCACACATGAAAATAAGATCTTGTCTTATCCTTCCTCTTATCAGCTACAGTTCAATTCTGAGTTCTAAGAAACATAAAATAGTGTGAAAGCAAAAATATTTATATATGCTCTGCATACAGAATAGAAACCAAGGGAGAAATGCTCCTCCTTATCAAAGACTTGTATTAGATGTATCCTTCTTCTAAGCATCTGTGGACAAGTTCCCCAGAAAAGATGCCTTTCATCAACTATGGGAGCTGTTATTCGTTATCATCATCTGTTTATAATCAATGAGAACAGTTGGATGCTCAGCAGTCTTGAAAATTGAACCAATTACTTAGGTCAGTAGTTTTTAACCTTTTTCTATTTGTGGACTCTTAAGCATTTTCCAGTGGATGTGAGGCACTGTTAGAAATTTTGCTCATATAGATAGCTGTCACTTTCTTTGGCACTTACAACAAACTGTCTAGAATTTATCCCTTCCCTTTCATCTCCTTATGAATATATCCTCAGACTCTGAGCTGAAAAAAATGCCAGACCACATTGGCTAAGTATATATATTTTTGGTTAGTTAAAAAAAAAAAGGCAACCTGAATCCATGTGTTCTTCAGCACCCTGACAAACTATACAAACAAAATTTTCTCAGTTTTAATCAGTTATTTTGATTGCAACCCAGGGAAGGTGCAGTTCTGCAGACATTGTTCTCCACTGGCACAAGCAGTTGCTGCTCAGCTTCAGCCCTATGAAATGGTGCCTTTCCCTGGCTGCCAGGCACTGGCCTCCATCATGTGCCAGCACGTGTTTCTCTTCTGATCAATGAGCCGTGCTGTGAGACCCAGTGATCAGGTAGGGACAAGCATCTTTAACTCAGAATTGCTACCAAAAGTACTTAAGTGACACAGTAACACTTCACTTTTGTGCTGCGACTCTCAAAAAACTTGTGAACCACTTTGAGCAAAGAGTGACGGAGAAGAGCAGACACAAGCAAGGGATGGCATGAGCACATTAATTCAACCATAGCAGCACAAATTAAAATGTCCCAGATTTGACGTTATATTCCCAAGCATTATAGCCAAGCAGAAATGCCTAGGGCTGTCTTGGGAGGAGGTCTGACTGAGATCTAACCACAGGAAGCTTTTACAGTCCTACCAGAAGGTGCTTCCACTATGTCTGGTGAGCAGTCACAGCAGAAACTGCTTCTGCCACTCACACCACTTGTGAATATTGTTCTGCCCACACATATCACTGGGTCAAATGAGAGTCACCACAGCAAATCCAGCCAAATCCAACAGACTGAGCAGAGATTTCTTTGCAAAATATTTCTGATGTCATTTTGCTATTTATTCTAATTATTATTGTTACTGGGATACACAGCAATTACATATATTTATTCTGATCTCCATTAGATTACTGTTCTGCAGATAAATGTGTACAGCCAGTGAGGAAAACATGGAAAGAGCCACATTAATCAGAACAGGCTCTTAAGGCTCCAAAGCAGCTCAACCTCTACCCTCAATTTAGGCAATGAAACTGTACCCAGGTCAGCCGTGTGGAGACTTTTGTAATGCCTGATACAAACACTTTGGGAAATGCTCTGAACCATCACTGATAACATACTTTTAAAAATTAACTGCTGAAAAGTTGCCTAAAATAAAGAAAGGTTTGGGAGGAGGTGAGACCTCCCTGGTTTTACTGAAAAAAAACCTTTAGTCCTGACTACTGTATTTAAATTAAATCTATTTGCTTTTTGCACAGTTCGAATAGATGCTTTTTAATTATTGCTAATTGTTTAAGATATTGTTGTATCCCCCTGAAGATTTAAACTGAATAAATTTAATTCCTTTAAAATATCCTTCAGCTACAGGCAATAAAGTAAGAAGCCCCATAGGTATGGCAGTAAAAATAACCATAAAGGCATAAGCATTTAAATGAGGAGAGCATGGAATACTTCCCACTAGATGAAAAAAAAAAAAAGTTAAAAAAAAAAAAAAAAAAGTGAGAGAGAGTAAAGAGAAAGAAAAGAAAAGAAAGAAAGAAGGGGTGGGGAGGGGGGGAAAGCTATGTGTTTTGGAGACACAAGAACCAAACCATGAAACACACAGTTGAAACATTTAGGATGACTATGAAAAAGGTCTATGTTCACTTGTTAAGGAATGCGCTAAGGCAGACTAAAGCATATGAATGGCCCTTTCACAGGTCACAGATTCTATTCAGTTCTTGGACATTGTTATTATCCGACAGAAATAGATGGGCCTAATTAATATTCTGGACATACCTGAGAGAACATTCTTAAGGAAATCATCCTATGGTGGTTTGGGTTTGTTGTGTTTTGGGGGTTTTGTTTTTTGTTGGGTTTTCTCTATGCTTTTTGGTTTTGTTTTTAACAAACAGGAAATGTTACAAGTAGCATCTGGTTTAAAAAACTGTGAGCATAATTTTAGTGTTAAAAGTTTAATAAAGAGTCTACTTCTGAATATACTTGTTTATGCAAAGTCTTGGATTTTTTTTTTTTTTTACTTTAGTAAACAATTTTGCTATGTAGATTAAAGCTGAACTGCACAGTCATTTTGCAAGCAATTATATTCTTGGCACTTTTCTGAACATAATATAACAATTACCACAGCAACTGCATTTTATCAGAGCATTCCAAGCATGCAGCAGGTTAATATCAGTTTTCAGCAACTTCAGATAATATTTCTAAGATGCTAATGTTAGGCAGCTTCAAATGAGCAAACAGCTTCTGATATGAACTAAGCTCTGGTCTTTTAAGATAATGTGGTTATATAGCCCCCAATTTTATAAGTAGTGGGACTACTGTCCCCTTTATAAAATACTGTTAAACTTGATGGGACCCTGTGCAAACAAACCCAAATGCAGGGCCAGTTTCACAGCAAGAAAGACAGAGCAACTGAAAGGTCAATTTTCCAAAGAACATAATGTGCTGCACAGCTGGGTTGGGATCTTGGTGCTCCCACTGCCTGATGTGGGACAAGCTGCCCCCTTGTACAGCTTCTCCATTTACCTCAAAACCTTTGCAAGAATTAGCTACTCTACTGAGTGTCCTGATATGATCCACTGCCCTAAAATGATTTTCTTGTTAGTACAATCTACACTGAATTTTAAAGATATGTGTTATAAAATATATATGCAAAAAATCCCCAGAAGAATAACCTCATTTTTTGTGTCTCAGTTTCCCTCACTGCTGACCCTCGTGACAGTTTTGCTGTTGACTTCACAGAGAGCAGAAGTAGGCCCCAAAAATGTATGATCCTCCAAAGTCATGCAAGCTGTATCATTGCATTTTGAATTCAGGACAACGCTTCAATACAGTGACTTGTTATCATCTTAAATGTCTGGATGGAATATAAATATAGATAAAAGTAGATACTAATTATCACATCTATTCTCAAGGCATGCATGGAGGGAGGCAATAAAGAGGAGGGGAAGTTTGTGGGTTACTCCCACACATAAATCCTCTATGTGTCAATGGGTGAATAGACACTACTTTAGTCTATTGTGCAAAGCTGTTTTATAACAGTAAGCTGAAACAGAGAAGAAGCCATACTAGAAAGGCAAATATCAAAATACATCACTACTAAAATGCCTGCAGGCAATCAAGTAGTTCTGTAGTACATCCAGAAACAGGAGTCAAGTTTTTTGTACACAAACTTTAATATGGCATATGTAGAAAAAAAATCCCATTGAAATAAATAGACCTATTCATTTCAGAGACAGTGAAAAAGAGACGAACTTTCTTTGCCTTGCCACTTTAGAGCCCCTTGATAGCATTTTCCCTTTTTATTGTCTTTTAGATATAGATGCCCCTCTGCTTAAGTATCACCAAAGCTACTAGTAACAAATACCTAAATATATAACAGATGCATAAGTGCATCTTGGGATAAATACATTATGGACAATTAACTGTCATCATACCCCTCAATTACATTTTCACCCGCTCCTGTAGTGTACACCTGTGGCTTGTTAGTACTGCAATAAGTGTTGGAAAGCAACTCTAAGGTTCAAAGGTAGCGCCGCTAAAATCTGTTTTCCTCTTTCTTCTTAAATGTGTATTATATAAATGTGAAAACAGAGAAACAAACACAAGAAAAAAGAACAGTACCATTTTGTTTACTGGCTGACACTGTTGATCTAGTGAAAAAATTTCACTTTCCTGTTACATCACACAGGAAAGAGCATTTGCATAGAATATTTGGCCTGATTCTGAATTCAGAGCAGTGTAGAAATCTAGTAATCTCTGTAGTAAATTCTGAATAATGTAGAAATTAACCCAGGAAATAGCAATCAAAATTCACTCTAGTACCATTTTCAACATTATTTTAAATGCCACTTTCTCAACTGTGAGGGAATAATATAAGGACCACAAACACAAATTGAGAATATTTTGTATGCACATTGTTTTTAGTAAAATGTAAAAGAACTTGTTAGAAGCATAATTAAAAGTGATACGTAGCTAGGTTACATTATAATCAAGTCTGCAAGTTTTCAAAATGGATATTTGTTAAAGTTACAAGTTAAAGTAACTATTGGTTATCCTTACTATAACCATACTTAGATCCATAATAGCTACTGGAAAGATTATTTATTATTAAACATGTAAGTGGCATAATTCAGTAAGCTCTGTATATGACATTGATAGATTGCCTGTAAAGAAAAATGTTAAACAAAAATATATGGTACAAATGGTCTTATAATTGTAGCTGAAGGCAAATTCAGCACAGAAATACCTCTCAGTCCATATCCCAATGTCATTAACACATTTCTGTGGCTTCTATATTTGTTTAGGTACTGATAAGGTAAATCAGCTGAGAAAAGCTAACCTTGCTCCCAATGACTCAGGTGCAATAAGATGTTTACCTACTCACCAATAAATTTCAGCAGTTCTTGCTACTTTCCTTTTCTCTTTTGGCAATAGAAAGTATTTTTTTCAAGTCTTCCCATAGCTATTTCTCAGATCATTTGTAAAAGTCAATATTTTTTTCTGTATAATGAACAGTGGTCTCAGATGAAACCTCTAGAGCTTTTTGGCAGCTTCCTTTAATTGTATTGTTTTTTTCTTTGCTTGTCTTTTAAAAATTCTGTGAAGGTGAGCTGAAGGACACGACACCCAGATATTCACAGATAGCACTCAAGAGCTGCATTTTGTTCTACATCCCCTGTGACTTACCTGAGAGACACTGAGAGGCTGGAAGTTGGCCTGCAGAATTAATGAAGAATATTGCAGGTGATTATTTATAGGCAAAAATCAAATATGCTTGGTTTGACCAACAGTGACTCAGGGATTATCAAACAGCAGCATTTCAACATGTCCAAGCAGCCCTTTGAAGAACTGGGTTAGCTCACTAAGTGATAACAGTGACTGGCCAGTCAACATAAGCTGTGATGAGTTATATCGTCTTTGCTAAATCCATGGTCTCAAAAGAGTTTAATCACAGTTGCATGACACAAAGCCAATGCTTTGCAATGACTGTCAGCTAATTTGCCTTTTTGCAACCACATATGAACAAAATATCATTAAGTGGACCCTAGAAGGAGCAAGAGAGGAGACATAAACACAAATATTTGAAAACTGTTAGCATTAGCTATGGGGAAAATACTTAGCAGAAACAGGAGAGGAAACACTTGTTAAACTGAGAAAAACCTTTCTGATACATGCTGTGTGCAAATCCTCAGATGTTTGGGTGCTTCATTGCATGTCTGAAAAGTCTAGAGATGATCAAACAGAAGAAAAATGTATTACAAAGAATAATCCTGCATGATTCAGGAACTGGACAGGATGATCTAATAGGACACTCATTTCTAGCAATTTTTTCCTTGGAAGTATTACTACTTTTGCTAAAAAGCTGGCACCATTAAAAACAATAAAAAAACCCTGTCTTTCCTGTATCATGTTTATTTTATTTTATTTTATTTTATTTTATTTTATTTTTATATTTAGGATCTTAATCAAAATCATCCTTAGGATTTTGACTTCTTAAATTATGATAGGAAACACCCTAATTTCTATTGTCTAAGTATTTTCATTGACTAGCCAGGGAAAAATTAGCATCAGTAGCATTTACATTGTTCTATAAATGGCCTGAGCAAAATCTCATAACAAATCCACAGTGTAGTCGGAACTCATCTGTTCTTTGCACTTCCTACTTTGCAGATGAGACAGTCTCAAAAGACTGGGTAGGCTGAAGACTGGTTGGACAACTCTATAAGTGAAGTCTCAAGACTCTTGTCATTCTAGCTGTCTAAATTACTTAAACAGGACTCAGAGGGATTTAAAGGGGAGAAACGACATGACAAACAATTATATTCTAACACACTATTTATAACAATGCCCTTTCAGATTATTGTTCCACTCAGACTGACACATTACTGTAATCCCAGGGATGAATCAAGGGACTTAGAGTTAGATCGTGCACAGCTTGTAGGCATAAAAAAAATACGAATAAAGAACTGACATTCAGGAAATATAGAGCGACTCAAGGATAAATTCTGCTGGGATGAGCTTAATTTATCAATGTCAATAACAACGGTGAACACATCGCAAGAATACATGCATATTAATTGAAAATAACTCAGATTAAATCACTGCAGTTTGACATTTTGAGATAGGCACTTTATCTTTTCAAGAAAGAGAGCACTATAAAATCTTTAATCTGAAAACACATCTTAATTGCGTGTTATCACCTCCTAATTGCTTCTATATTATATTAAACATTTTGCTAATTACTAGCCTGATCATGGTGTAAATAGCTTGAGGCTAGAGCTCATAACCAGCTGAAGACAACTGGGCACAATGAGGGCCACAAAGAAGTTTATCACTTCGGTGTATTATCGCGGACTTCCATCATTATCAGTGTCTATCACTCTTTATCTCTGCTTCCCCTGTGAGATAAAGAAGAGAGACAATAATGTAGATCAGAGGTTGGGTTGCATTTCAGTTAATCCATCTATTTCTAGCTCTAGATTTCTAATATTCCCCGGGGACAAAAGTTGTCTGCCTACTGCTGTCACTAATCTACTGCAGGAAGACTGAGGCCAGAATGCTATTTGCTCTACCCCGAGCCTGGGTAATGGAGGTGCTCCCGGACAGCTGGAAGTGCTGCACTGAAACCAAAGGACATGGATGGAATACGTTGCTGTGAGCAATCTACCCACTTAGCTTCAGACACTGGGTAATACATAGATGATACACAGGGAGACTCTGAGGCAGCAGCTTTGAATTCATCAGGAAAAAGATATTTATGTATAGGCAATGAAAATGCTCGTACAAAACTGCCAGGTGACCCAGCAATGAGAGCAGTCACTGGGGCAACAACTAAGCATTTAGGTACCGCACTTGTTTAAACAATTACTGTTATATGAAATGAGCTGACCAAAACACAATTGTTAGGAGTTTTTTTGAAAGAAAAAAAGCTGTCCAAAAAACCTGTCCAACATTCAAGAATTAAGAGGCTTTTGGTGTTCCAAACTGCAAGGTAAAACACATCTTGGTAAAAAATTACTTGCACTTCTCAAAGAATCCAGCCTTAAGTAGGAATAAATCATCACACTGGTGAACAGCTTTTCTCAGTCCCCTTGGTGGAACATGATTCTAGCCAGTGCAAAGAGGACGTGACTATGTGCAGCCCATGAATTTTGCTCTCTGTGTTTAAAATTAGATTTTTACTATATCTACTTTGCCAGGGCCTGCTGTAAGATGTCAGAAGCCCAAGTTCATCTCTGAACTGGGCTTACTTTTTTGTAAGTAAAAGCTTACTTTTTTGTCTGAGGCTACAACAAAGACTTTACGCCTTGAGCTTCATTAGCTAGGTGGATTAACCTCACAACTTTTACTGAGCAGAAAGTTTACAAGTCAAGCAGGAAGAAAGCAGACTGAAAATGAGGGAATACAAAGTATGGATGAAATTAGGCCTGAGTTATGAGGTGCAAAAGCAAAACATTCTCAGCTCCAAACTGTTTTATATTGGAAGACCATATTTAATGAAGTTGTACATAATTACTTAATCAGAAAGTAATGCTTAAATCTCTAGAAATCTTCTACCCTCCCCACAGAAAGGGAAGCTTAATTGATGGGGTAAGTGACACTTTCTCCAGCGAGACAAGAGGTGCTGTCTCTGCTTCACCCTTTACTTTCCAGATTCCCTTGCTCACACCTCCTGGACTCAGGTATGGAGTTCTGGTTTGTTTTTTCTTTTTCCCATTCCAAGGATGATATCACTCTCTCTTTACCTAGGCTTCTATTTTTCAGAAGAAACATAAAATAAGGTAGAGAAGTGGATGGTGTCCCTGGCTAAGGGGTTGGAACTAGATGATCTTTAAGATTCTTTCTAACCTACCCTATTAATGATTCTATGAAATAGGAAGTACTAACTGCAGCCCCTTGCTCTACCTGTGTCCCCCTCATACTTGCTGCTGCAGGTGCTGCCCACCTCCAGGGTCTATCCCTCTCCTCCCCTGTGCCTCCTGCATCCCCTTGGCTGTCCCATGTCTGCACCACTCTTCTGTGGCAGCACAATGGATGGTTTCAGTGACTTGAGCTTCAGCATGACATTGACACGGATCCAGGGCTCTGACAGAATTTATGTCAAAGCCTGAGAAACTGGGTTCCTTGTTAAAAAAAAGAAGAATGAAATACAGCGCAGCAATCTTGAAGGAAGCAATGATGCACAGCTGTTTTATTGCCTGGTAAAGGTAAGACATTTTAGGGAATATATTCTGTCTTTTAATGAGCCCAGAGCAGAAGGCCCTGGATTTATCTCAGCTGCCAGGATCCTCTCACTCTTTCAGGTTCCCATTATCTTTCTCTATTTCCACCTTTCCCTGTTTTTAGGCTGTGTCTAAAGTGCCTCAGCCTTCCTATTCAGCTCCTAAGCAGTTTTTATTGGTGCCTGTGTTCTCCCCAAGAATTCCTAATTTGCCATCTCCACTTTGTCTCATGGCTATGGGAAAGCCATGCTGGATTGTCTTCCTTTGCATCCCAAGTGAGGAGGGGGAGACATTTCCCAGTAGGATAAATATTCTGCCATGACAGTTGGGTGCAAGGCTGAGCCCCCTATGTGGTGGTAAGTGGTTCAAGAGTACCTTGTATGCACAGGGATGCACACAGCTCATAGGAGAGGCTGTACCACACAACACACAACTCTTCCAAGGGCTCATTTCTGCAGTTGCATTTTAAGCCCATGCTACAGATGAATTTTATGATATTTGCTTGTTTGTGTTTTCTCCTCTGTGTTAGCGTATATTATCTCCACAGACACTAATTCTTGATATAAATGATGCTAAGCAGTAAAGTATGGTCCATTAACTTGATTTTTAAAAGTATCTAAAATTTACGCAGTGATTTAAATAATAATATAAATTATATTAAGTATGTGCAGCAGCAGAGGGTACGGCCTCCTAAACAGAATGAATTTCTCCTTGGAGAGCACTGATTAGTTCATTTTTCCTAATGAATCTTTCGTTATAGTCAGAAGTTCCTTTTTTTCCCCCTCACTGTCTCACTTATGAAGCATGCATATGTATATATGTATGTTCCATTTATATATTTGATAGCTAGATTAAGTAATATCCTACTTCACCTCCAGAAAGGGCACAGCACGTCTTGAGGAGGCAGCTGCATTTCTTAGGTGAGGGAAACTGAGGCCAAAGCATCACACCCACAGGTCCTTGACCTCTTCAATCTATGGGCCAGCCACTTCAAAGCATGAAATTCATGGCTAAAATCCACTCTGCAGAAAAGTGGATGAATACTGCTGCTTCTCTCAGGAAAATTTATTGTTGAGGCCAATTAGAAAGTGTTACCTGTTCAGAATGATAGAGTTATTATTGCTTCTGCCCTGTTAAAAAAAGTGCAGCAGATGGTTTTGCACTGCCTCCTCCAGTGCTTAGCAATGCCCCTCTGCTTCAGCTCTCCCCTTGCTCTGTGTATTCACACCACTCTTCCCCAGGGCAGGGTGAAGGAGAGAGAAGTCCCCCCATTCCATTAGAAGTGCTTTACATGCTCCTGGAAGACAGGCTGCCATCTGGCCTAATGAGCTTTGGAACAAACTGCTTTTAAGACAACTTTCCTTTACCTGCAGCGACCCTCCTTTGGTGGTTGTTTACCAGCACCCCGGTCATTTAGGAGGTAGTTTAAGATGCATCACAGTTGTTGGTTTTTTTCCCTAGAAATATCAGTGTAGGTAGTGCTTTCCAATAAGTGGACATTAATTCATGCTGAATTACAGTGGGATTCCCAAGAAACTACATATGAATACTGAAAGAAATCATTATGATTAATGATATAATTTATATGTGCATGTTGATGAAAGAATCATAATCTAGAGTAAATTAGTAGAGATTTATGTACTAATAATTTTGTTGTGCTCTAAGGTCCAGATGAAAACCAACTAAGTGATGTTGTATTGACAGCAGTACATATTAGCATATCTTAAAGGGATAGTATAACAATATCAAATAAACAATTTCTAATGCATATTAACTCCATTTCACTTCCCCTCCCCCCATAATCTATATTTATGGCATTGACAGAAACAAGGTTTCATCCCTTTTATCTTCACCTATGTGCCAAAGAGTCAGTGGATGAGATGACTGAAAATATTTAAACAGAAATAAAGGACTTTTCAGAGAGAAAAATAAAGGAACTGACCTGATCCATCCACATGCCCCTGAGTGCATGAAGGCCATGTGGCTGCATTCAGGGAAGAGGAATCTCTTGCCTTCCAGGACAGCTGGTGCAGCTCTCCCCAGGGCCCCTGGTGCCCCAGGTCAACAGCACCCCACACACCCCCGGGCACCCCACGTGCTGCAGACTTGGCACCTCCCCATGCACAGCACAACCTTCATTACCCAAATGCAGCCTTTATTGCTCACTGCACACAATGCAGCCCTGGCACGGGGGAGAACAGAGCCCATGGAGTGAATTCATATTTGGTTTCCACACAGGAAAACTCCAGGAGAAGCATCTGTTTTATTGGCAATATTTTTTCAAGTGCTTATTGCATAAGCTGGGGCACACCTGAAGCTCAGGGTAGCCTGGGCCTTTTCAAAGCTCTGTGGCAGAGGCCATGCACCAATGTCACAGAGTCACCTTGTAGGGTTTGAAATGCCAGCTGATGGTAAACATGTAAAGTGCATTACTTGATAATCTAAAGAGGTGGTTGTGAATTGTCACACATTAATCACTACAGCAAATGTTTATAAAATGCATCTCTGAATAATTACTAACTCATCTTGCCTCTGAAATTCTTAAGGAAAATAAGAAGTGGAACGTGGGTGAAATTGTCTGTTCCAATTTATTTTTAAAAACAAGGATAACTCACTGACCTAGAAAAATCAGAAATATTTTTTTCTAGGGTGCTTTTAGTACATAATATTAATTTTCAAGGAGGTTTTTTTTAAGAACTTGTATAATCTAGTCAAAATAGTTGTATGTTTTTCTAACAAGATACTTTATCAATCTATAGCAACTCAGATAGATCTCCTCCCCAAGCAGTTTAGAGCTTAAACTCTTTGCAATTTCCAAGAAGAAAACATCCCCTGAGCTGCGTGTCTGAGACTGTAGTGATATGATCTAACAGCAGCACTACAACTATACAATAGTAATTTAAACAAGATCCAGAATCTTTCCTCCTGTATCTTCCCTTTTAAGTTAGGTATTTTAACTTTTTGCTGCTGGGGACATATTTTTTTTGTAGCACAAAACTGAATACCAGAGACAATGTTTAAGTTTTATACAAACTTGGATGTATTTGTTTGTAACAAAGCCTTTTGGAGGAATTAATTCTCTTCTACAGGGAACCAATGTCAATTTACAAAGGAGAAACTACTAACAACAATATTTCTATTGAAAACCAGTGCCTTTGCATTTTACCTAGCTATGGAACCTGTAGCCACCATTAGACACTATGCAGAATATCTAACTAATTTTCAAAATCCTCACTTAAACCTTAATTCAAGGGAAAGACCTCTTGATCTTACAAAAGGCATTATTGCTGGAGATTAAACTGCTTGATGCTGTGTATTGTTCTAGCTGTAGTCAAGAGGGAATATTAATTGAGATGTTCCATGGATTACAGTGTGTATTCCACAGTGGTTCACATGTTTCCTGGTGGTCTTTCCAACAGGAGTAGCACAAATGAGGGGAATAAGACAGATCATTTTGAACCTTAGTTGTTAAGCCATTGTTCTGTTGTGCACAAAAGGTAATGCTTGGTTGATTTGCTTTATTTCTGAGCTGTTCTGATTTTTTCCCTGTGCACCTAATCTCTGCCACTTCCTCTGTGAGTCATCAGCAGCTGGACCCAGTGAAACCACAGGAACTAGCTCCTGGTAAAGAGCTCTAATGGTGCTATTACTCAAGTTCAATTCTCTTTAAGCCTGGTAAAGAAGCATCATGAGTCATATGGTACAGACAAGAGTTCTTTTGCATTTGCTTCTTTAGGAAAATCAAAACCCATGCCTTGCTTTTTGAGAGTGATTACAATGGGTGTCTCTTATACCTATGTCACTCTGCCTGTCCTCTGAAGGAAGGACGAAGTGTCATTTTCTTTTCAAGTCCTCATTATTTTTTCTTGCACTTACCAGTTGCACTGCCTATAATTTAAAAGCAAGATCTTAAAAATAAAACAAAACAAAAATTCCCCACCGTTTAGCTCTGTCCTTTCTGCTCATTTTCACTGCACAGAAGTGCAATGTGGTTCACACCTCCATTCAGCTGATTTGATTAGTTGTTGCTGCCATACACCTGCTGCTGTCACTGCAGTAGTCTGTATTTGTGGCAAACATTCCTGCTGTCTGACAGAACAGGTGGATATTGTGTAGGAGATTGAAAAGAATGGATGAATGGTAATTGTTCTGCATCCCTGCTTACACAAACTCAGCAAAAGTTGGGTCTATAAAATGAGTCTCATGATTTGCCTTCAGTAAATAGAGTGGTCAGGCATCTCATTTTAAACTAAAGCCAAATTTTTAACTGTAGAAGAGAATAACCTCCTTGGATGAACTTTACAGGGAGATGGCTAGAAAGATTTTATAACCTTTGTTAATTTCTGATACTCAGGCATTTCTATACAAGACAATTTGAAGACTTCAGAGAGCTCTGGGGGATCTCTTTGACTCTTGGTAGGAGTTCCTTTCCTCTCCTTCAATTAAAACAAGTCATTCTTAACATTTAAAAATGGTCCTTATTAAAAGAATGTCTCAGCTATTATCCTCTCAGACTAGCGTTTTGCCTTCTGATGAAGGCTTGCATGCTGGTTGAAGGAGGTTTACTTAAACTGTAATGCAATGCTGCTCAGGGATGGATGGTCTGTGACTCTGTAGCACTGGGCAGCAGGAAAAGAAATGGAGTTTATTGTTCTGCTTATTGAACAGACTGAACTGTACAGTAGACAACAAAGATCCTCTTGCAAAGTGGACAGGCACCTCTGAGCATACAGGTCTTTGAATTATTCTTTAAACATGAAATGGGGAACACCCTAAAATCCAACATGCTTTCCAAGTCAGAAGTATTTCAGTGAAGAAGTATTTCAGTGACAGTGCAAGTAGCATTTAATGGGTAGGGAGAAATGGAGAAACCCAATACAGAAAATACGAAACCTCCCAAAGAGAGGTAAAATGACACTGTAGTCTCCAAATCAGATGGTTTGTTTGTTAGAACAGTTGCACTTTAATGATTAAGAGCTTCAATACAGCACTCCTAGGTTGCAATCCACATACCACAAGTGAAATGCAAGGACCTGTCCCCTGACATGTGAGCCTGTGTGGAGCTGCAGGCTGAGGCTGCTGTCACCACAGCTCTGGTGGCAGCACTTGGCAAGAAAATGTTCAAAAATCCTAGTCCTGGAGATTGAACACTTTTCCTTTTCATTCAAGATAATTTTTAGGCAAAAAGTGTGCCTCATCTAAAGCACACACATTATTCCTCCAGTTTGAACTAAACCAAATATTTTGATGTTTTCATCCAATAAATGTCATCTAAATAGCAACTTGGCAGCAGTGCCAAGATTTAAAATTGTTTACTCCTGCCTATTTTTCCAGCTAGCTATTAAATTTGTAGCACATTGTAAATCATGGTTCTGTAGAGGAAAAATCCAACAAATATTTGAAGACAATATTGTGCACATTTTTAATGTGCACTTTTTTCAAATATGCGCATCTGAACTGCTGTGTGATGGAAGTATTTTTCTAAAGGCAGGAAAGAAATATAATGAGATATAATTTTAGACAGACTTTGATTCAACATTTTGAAAGTTTCCATAAAGTTTTATGGCACCTATTTCAGATTAATATTTCATTAAGCTACTTTCATGTGCTATCTTTAGAATGATTAATTTGATATTTTACTTCAGGTTTTACCTTTTATCTATACAGCCCACATTAGTGTTTTGGAATCATGCTACTGATGATTTTTCAGCTCAGGTACATAAGAAGGTAGGATGGAACCAAAGAGCTTTCAGTTTTCATCCAGTTCTTACAGATGTACTTGATTTATAGTAGAAGCTAGTTTCATATTCTTAAAAATGTTGTAAACAATTTGCAGCTGCTTGATTTTTTGATGCCATCATAAATATTCATGATCATTTTCCAAGATCTACAAAGATAAGGTGACCTTAGACAAAAAAAAAAAAAAAAAAAAAAAAAAAAAAAAAAAAAATCAGACTTGGGTGGTACAGAGTGTTAAGTCATTGCTTTTTCACCTTTCTAAGAATTATAGGGACAGCTGCAAAGCCTGTACTAGACATCACATGCATGGCTTCCAGAAAATGTTTTTCAATGTATTTTAAGCAGAACTGATGAAAAGGCACTGTAGTAAAGCTATGCTAGCACAGAGTCTGATAACACAGTTTGGCATAAGTATAGTGGCCTGACAAGAAGTCAGTGGGTGTGTAATGAATAAATGTGAATATGACTTTTAATCACCTTAGTAAACATTTTTCAGCATGTCATGGCATAGTTCTCTGGCCATAAGAATGGGAGAGAATGACTGCTGGAAAATGGGTGGAGGTATGAAAAAAAGTAAGTAAAACTGGCAAAGCTGTTTGAAAACCTGTTAATTGTTCAGCAAATAAAAATGACACTAAAGCAGAGAAAAAATATTGTATGTAACTAACATTTTGCTCACTCCTCAGTAAACTTCTCTCTGTTTTGCCCCTTGAGATTTTCTTCTTTAGCATTTTCACACAACACTAAAACAGGTATGTTTGTGTTTCAGGTGAAATTTTTACATTCTTTAAGACTAATAATAGAATGTATATGGAGACAGTAATTGCAGCAGTGCCACAAGCCAGTCAGATAAGCCAGGGATGGGAAGGTAGGGGGTCTTGACTAAAATGAGATGTAAGAAAAGACTTGAGAAAGTGAAATAATTCCACTTAGGAAGAAGCAGGACTTTGAGGGTGTTGATCTTCAGTGGCATAAATTGTTTAAAGTGATGCCGAAGTACATCAGCTTGCCTTAAACACTTGGGTTATCTGATATGTAATTTAAGCATGGCCTATGTGACTCAGATTTCTGATTATACAGCTCAGCAAGTAATGACTAAAAATGACACATCAGTGGCAAAACCCCAAGATTTGTCCCAAAATTCATAGCACACATTTCCTACTAACACAATGCATCTGCAACACACCTTTCTCCTGGAGTATTCACAAGGTTTAAATAAATTACAGGTAATATTTTCTTAAGTACACACATGATTTAGAAATCTATGCCCCATTTTTTAAATTGAAGGAAAATGTTTAAAGTGATTTCAAAGGGACTGAGGTGATGAAACACTACAAAAAGGATCCTACCAGGCTCCTCTTACATTCAATATTTGACCATAGATTCTTAGATGTCCCTTTGAAGGTCAGTGAGATCTAATGTACTAAGCATCCAAGCTGCTTTCAGAACTGTGAATTATACCCCTAACATAGGTAATTTTGAAAATGAGATCCATCAGAGCCTTGTGGACACGCTGGGTTCAGTAAGGGTATCAGAAAGACTCACCTGTAAGTCTTATAAGCGTTAGGAACCCTTGAAAAAGATCCCATATTCTTCATGCATCATTCATCATCAGATGTAAACTGAGTACAGTCCTATGAACATAAAGAACAATATGAATTATCTGGGTTTTAATTTTTATTCCCAAATTAGCATGCAGTCTAAAAGAAAAGATAAGAAAAATCCAAATACTTTCAGAATAATTCCCACATACTCAGAGATGTCAATGTCATATGGCTGACTCAGAACTGAGCAGCACAGTGAAAACTGCACCACAACCAACTCCACAAACCTCATTACTGTTTCTTTCAGGTTTCAGAAAACTTGTATTGAGACTAATGCCAAAACATTCACTCCAAAAAAAAAAAGAAATTAAGGATAATCTACTAAGAAGAACTAAAGGTTATATATTGATGTATTTCTATATTTTTTCTGATATGAAGACTTTTAAGAGACGACAATGACATATGAATTATACATCCAACTGATTAATTGCGTTTATAGGACACAATGCTCCAATATGAAAAGTCTAAATTTCTTTTTTCTCTCTGTGATTTTAATAAAACTTTTGTTAATAAAACTTTTCTCCAGGCCTTAATTTATGCAATAAATTAAGGAAACATATTTTCCAAGTCAATTTTTTTGACTGTGGATATGGGAATTTTTCAAGATAGTGAACATTATCTAGACACCAGAATGATATAAAGAAAGTATCCACTATTGGTAAAAAATATTGGCAAAAAAATCAAGCATTTCTGCTTGATTTTCCATACAAATATTAGTCAGGTCACCCTTATCCATCTGAGGATGCTCAGGATGTATTATTTCTTAATGCTTCCTTTACCAGGCAGCACAAGGCACTTGGGTAGATATGTGGCCACTACGAAACCATTCCCAAACATCTTTGTGATTTTCCCCTTAAGAACATAAACCATACTTCTATGAAGGCTAATTTTGGAGTACAGAGAGATATTTTATTTTAAAATTAAAAAAAAAAAAATCAAGCCTGATTCACAGCAAGTCACATCCTTTCTACATTTCACAGATATGACATATCATTAGGAAGTGATGCTACTCTTGGTTACATTGGCATGTCATGTTGCATTATAAAACATGATGTGCTGACATAACCATGCAAGACCCTTATCCAAATGACAAATTAAATCCTGGCAGTTAAGAAAGAGGCACATTTAGATCTCAGTACACATAGTCTGCATGTATCATAATCTGCACAAGTAAAGTGTAAAAGATTGGGAAAAACCACAAGGGAAATGTGTTAATTATGAAGTTAAATCATGCTTTATTCAGCATTCATCCAAATTCACATCTCAGTTTGTCCTTATGTACACATATAATAGCGAGCACAGTCCCTAATGGATCATGTGTGCAAAAAAACTCCCTTGAAAATATATAAATAATTATTTTTAAATACTAGAAGAAAATAGAATCACTTTTTATTACCTCCATAGCTGTTACAGTTGGTTTTTATATTTCATTCTTTCTCAACTTTTGGTGTGTGTTAACATCTGTGACTCATCACGCTATCCGGCATTTCAACAGAGATGATGTCAGTGGTGCCAAATACTTTGACAAACATGGCTACTGCATAAATCTGAAGAACAGAAAAACCAGACAAATTATGTTTAAGATTAGAGACAAAATTAGTTGTTTGTACTGTGATTTTAAGTATGTTGAACACAGACTTGCTTCCCAGAAGGAAGACATTGACTGAAAACTGTAAAAGCAAGCAATCCTTTTTTTCCTCTCTCTTTGAGAGTCTGGAAGAGCTTTTGATCTCCCAGTGTCCGTTACAACCTTGGGGAAGGTTAAGTTAACCCTTTGAACATACATTCCTACCAGCATCCAATTCACACAAAGTAACTTAATCACCAGCTAAATCGAATTCAAAGTGCTCTAAGAGAGCATGAGCTGACAAACCTCAGCTCTGATGACAAGGAAATGAAAAGGGCTGACTTTGCTGCTGAGATGCACTGAGGGGCCCAAACCCTTGGTTCCAGCTCTGGAGACACCAGGCTCTGTGATTTCATTGCACAGAGATGTTGGTGCAGAGATGGCCGAGGTGCAAGTTGTGTGCTGTGGTGCAGAGACCCACGACTGAGACCTTCCCTTGCAGTGCTGGTTGGAGGGCAGCACAGGATAGGGGACAAATCTGGGGAAGCCTGTCCTGTCCCACCCTGCCAAAGGAGCAGAGGTGACAACTGCAGAAAGTGCTTCACGTGCAGTCCTTTCTCCCTCCTTTGGAGGATGAATTTCTTTCTCATGCTTTTCTTCCTGTGCACCCATCTGAAACCCAGCAGACCTTTTCAAGAATTGTTTTGTTAAAGATATAATTCAAAAGGGAATGATTCAATTCAGTATTGACCATTCCCACCAAGAATTCATAAAAGCAGCACAACTTTACCAGTCTGACAGAGCAGGGATGCAGGAGACTTCAAGGACACAGGTTTATGAAGCAGAATGGTACCACAAGTTCTGCATTCCTCTGCTGCCAGCGTGTACCTACTGTTACAGGAGTTGTGATCAGTGGCTTCTCCAAAAAGAGTGTAAACAAAAGAGGATGATTAAAGGAGGCACAGAAGCACCAGTTCTTGTTATCAGGCCTAAACCTGGCACTGCAGCATTTCCAAGGGGTGATAATTGCGCGGGGAATTTCTGTGACATAGACACTAATTCACATTACAGCCGGCTTAATCATGTAACCTCCAAACAACTGCCAGCAATATGGGATGTACATAGCAAGGTATGTTTACTACCCAAACAGACAGACAATGATCTTGGCTGAGACTTATCATTCTCCAAAAAGAAAGTAAGATATTCAACAGAAAGGTGTATTTCAGCTATCATACAAAAGGAAAGATGAGACTCTAGATTATATATAAAATGGCAAATAATCAAAACAACACAGTGAAGGTGTCAGTTAAAGATTTGAGTCTTTTAATCACACTGCTAATAGAATTCAAATGAAATTAACTCACCCATCGTTTATTGTGCCAGACAGAGTGCAAGTTCAAATATTAAGCTGAAGAATTATTAAGTCAGCTTTCAGCTGGCTCCAAAAGCTTTCATCTGCACTTGATATTGGTGAATACTTTCGCACCAGCTACTATTACTTTCAGCCCTCGGGTATAACATCTTGCACACAGAAGTAGTAGGAACACATGGATATTTTTTCCCACACTGGAATATTAGCCCTGATACAAGTACAATATCTCTTTATGCTTAACCATGCCAGTATTTCCTTTTTGCTTTCTACCACATGCCTTTGTGTAAAATCTCTGATAAAACTAAAAGGACAAGGAGCTTTATAAAATAGAATAATCCTACTGGACATGCAATCAATTAACTGAAACATGGAGATGGATATTTTCTGAAAGCTCCTTACAGGGTCTAGACAAACACAGTGAGATAACAATGGAAAATTGTTTGGCTTACTAATTGTAACCAAATGTATGCCATTTTATCAAAACATTCTCAGGAGGATGTCAGAGACTTTTTAAAGTAAACATATTGTGTCATCCTTTTACTGAAGTGGAACAAGGGTCTCCAATAAAAATCCTACATATCAAGGACCCTCAAAGAGGTATATATATATATTACTGATCTTTGAAAATGCAGCTTGAGGGGTATATTAATAATTTCACCCAGCTGGGCAATAAACATTCCTGCCAAAAGAATTATGTAAAATTACATAAACCCTTTTTAAAGAGAATAAAGTTTCAAGAAGACATAAAGTATAGACTTACTTCACTTTTTTTTACAGCTGTGTTTTACAGAAAGCATTTTAGCATGTAATATCTCTGTCCTTGTAAAGTACTCCAAAGAGAAGCCAAAATTCAAACCTCTGTGTAATGCAGAATTTTAAGATGTTGAAAAAGTTTAGCAGAGAGAAACAAACAAACCTCAACAAATAAAAAAGCTTTTCACAGCTGAAACAATAGATAAAGTAGCAATGAACAGCTAAAGGCAAACACTTTCATCAAGGCTTACTTTAACCTTTAAATACAATACATATCCAAGGGGAACGACCACGCCGTTAAAGCATTTGATCGTTCTTCAAGTGTGGATTACAGTGCTGGACTCCTATGCTGAAAAATTAACATCAATTAAAATCTCACGTTTTTCAAAAGAACCCAAAAATTGTAACAATGGATCCAAGCCTGGAACTTACATTAGCAAAACATTCAAGCATATTCCCACCCAAGCTTCACAGGAGGACACAGTACTTAATCAAGCAAGCAAAATTTAAGAAAATCAAGAGTAAACAGAAGTATTTTGATAGATAATAAATAAATCAGTTTTCCAAGTTTGACCAAGGTGACTAAAGATAGTTAATTTCACTCAACTAGATAGCAAATTTTGCATTCATTTCAGTCATAGAGAGTAAATATGTGACTAGAAAAATACATGCTGCCATGGGTTCTTAGCAAGTGATAAACAGAGAGCTACAGGGAATTTCAGCCTTGTACAATGCTACAATAATTCTTGGCTGGGATTTCTGAGAATTCCCAGTACAAATACAACTTAAAAAAAGACTGCTCCTTTATAACTTCATTTTCAGAATCAGGAAGGAGCTCCCTCAAACAGATTTTTAATAGAAATTCTTCTAAGGAACTTGCAAAATATTTTCCATCTAACATGCCCTAGAAAAACTATCTTTTATGGGAAAATCACACAAAAGTTTAAAGATCCTGGAATAAATTATGAGAGATTGCTAGTTACCAACTAATCTCCCATGGTCCTCTGTCAGCTTTGACATGTGAGAGCCAAGCCTGCAGGAAATATTCCTAAAGCTACTGGGAAAACTTAGCTCTAAGAGGCTGAGGCTGCAACTGGCTGGATTACCAGCCTCAGGAAAGCAAGGATACCATAATATTTTTTCTCCTTTTTGTTTTCTTTCCTCCTTGTAGGCAGTGAAGGGATTGCAAACTGAGAAGTAGACAAGTGTGAAAAAAAAAATAGGGAACTTTCTTTTGGTCCTTTTATGCTTCAGTAATCTAACTATCTGCAAAATAGAGAAGAAAAATCAAAGCACAGAATTTAAGTATAAGAAAACTGGATGAGAGCAAAAATCTCTCTGGCAGAGTTCTATTTCCTGCAGCAGCCAGTGGCAAAGGCATGAGGAAGAGGTGAGGAGCCAGGCTTGTATGTTGAGATTCCTGTGCTTGGCTGTACTTTTCCAACTACCAGTTTCTAAAGGACTATAATGCAGTTCAAATAATAATAAAAAAAATTAGTTATGATTAAAGGAAAATAATTATTAAAAAAAATCACTATTTTGTTAACATCACTTCTTTGAATCCAGATGCCTAGTGAGTTATTAGTCTTGAGGAAGCATAGACAGATGCAATTTCTGTCAGAAAACTGAGTAAAATGTAAAATGGGGAGCTCAAAACTCAAAAGTCACTAAAGCACAGTAATGACAAGTTAAACCGTATTTGAGGGCATGACATCGCTAGAAAAAATATAACAAACAGCATTTTTTATCATTTCTTTATCATTTCATAAAAGAAAATCAGTAACAAATACAAGTCAGTCCTAGAGTTTTTTGATGTTCCCTGGAGCTGCGGTGTTAGTGATATAACCTAAAGAATGGAGCAATATGAAATGGATGGCTGAAATATCAGAGGGAAGAGAAGCTGGTTGGTTTTTTTAAATTGCTGCTAGCAGTATCCAGTAATAAATTTAATAACTGACTGCCTTCGGTTCCGCACAGACATTTTTTCAATGTCTGCTGTTCACTATTACTTCTTACAGGCCCAGTGTTTCATTTCACACTTTCCATCCACATCAGAGCTCCATAAGACTCATTAGTTCAGGGGGACTATGCAAACACTGATCCAAGTTCCAGCCTAAGTGATTTAACAAACTGAAGTATCTGAGTGCATTTCAGGTTTTTAACCAACAGCAAAACTCTAGAGAAAATGTCTTCAGAACACATAAAATTATTGAAGTTTCTGAAACAGAAAAACCTGCCCTCCAATATTGTGCAATGGCAGATTACATCTGGTATATTTAAAGAATGAATTTGAAGCACTTTTCTAGTCTCTTTAGTGGATTTTTATTGTTTTCATGACAAAACTGTTTACAAACATAAAATCCACATACAGTTTTGTAGAAAATCAAAGTCTTTTGCTGTAATATACATAGTTAGATTCACTTGAACTGTCTGCAGAAAACAAGTGCTTATGGGCACACAGATTTGTAGGTGGATGCACACACTTGTGCATTTCTATTTCCTACTGGATCCTAACTTTAGTCTGCCGCAGTGGAATCACTGCAACAATTCTGCTGTCAGACAGGACTTGATTACCAAGCAAGGGCAACATTTACAGCCCTTTGATTTTAAATTCCTACAGTCTGAGCACATATGTCAACTTTAGCTAGAAAAATGTTACTGGTTACCAGCACATAGTTGTGTCTTTTAGCTAAACTTCGCAAGATATGGAGTAGTTATATTAAAAAAATAAATGTATTTCAGTTAGAAAGGGGGACCCTAATAATGAACAACATGTAGATTTGTATAAAAATATATCTCCTCTATAGATTTAAAAGAAATGCAGAATGTTCAAACAAAAAAACCCACATATGTATGGACTGAGTTAGTGAGACACAACCATGCTAAAATTAAGATTCACAGATACTGACAGCCAATACCTAATTTGATAAACTTTCAAGAGAGAGTTAAGATCACTTTTTACAAAATCTGAAGTAAATACATTTTGTGACGTTGTTCTGGGTTGCTCCACAACAAAGAGAATTCATGGCCAAAATATTATTAAAAGCAGAAAGCAATATTATCTAAGTAGCATGGGTGGGGACTTTGGAATGATCTTTTACCATAACTTGTGACATGAAACTGTTCAAGTCACTTTTTGGAAGTTCAAGCCTTTGCTGCTATACTCAAGCTGCTCTTTGGATATGCTAAAATTTCACAACTACCACATGATAAAATTAAATATTTTGGCAAAGGGAACTGATAATTTAAGAAACTGTATTTGCATGACACACCAATAGAAATTCCAGTCAGAAAACCTATTTTTTCTCTAGATGGGATTCTGCCACACTTCCATGTGACCATCCTGACCATTTTAGAATTTCTCAGGTAGATAGCATGCAATATGAAATTATTCATTAAGACAAATTACTACAATCTTCTGCCTAAATTGATGCAAATTTAACTCCTTCTACATAAATTATTCCACTACTTTCATTGCAATTGATTAGAGTCAGTTATCAGCCAGTGTGAGTGACAATGGCAGAACAAGGCCCAATGCAGCTGACAGGAGAGAGATTTTTAATAGTTGTCCAAAATATAATTCTGTCTTCTCTACCAAAGTTTGGCAACAGCTTTTCAGTGTATTTTGTTGAGATATTTTGCATGACTGAGATACAGAGCTTTCTGGCTCACAGTCTGCAATCTCCTCTGCTAGATTTTGGAAGGAATTGAAACAATAATCCATGAAAGTTTTCCAGTTGCAGTTTATGCCCTTAAAACACTCTGCTATAATTAAACAGTCTAGGGGTTAATTTTTATTTTGTCTGGATGACAAAATATTTTTTAACTCCAGCAGTTCAGGCAATGCTTTCAAATTTTAAAGCTTAAGATTCAGATATTACCATTTTCTGTCTTTTCTGTCCTCTCTTTCTCCTCCACTTCATCATTTATGTTTTGTTGTCCTTCTCAAAGGAGATTTTCTTTTTTTATTTGCTACATTTCCTTTATGTGCAGCCCTTCATTCAGCCTGAAGTTCAGAGTAGACTCCTCTCTTCATATTGAAATTAAAATGCAATTGAATAAATTAAGTAAAATGAAAGGACTCAACAATGTTTTCAAATGTTTCTTCCTTTGTTTAGGAGAAAAGATAATGATAAGAATTCTACCAAGAAACTGCCCTCTGCTGCTGTTGTGATCATCTCCATCCTCTCTCTGATTTGTCAGGCTGTGTGTGTGAGCAGCTACTCTGACAGCCTTTTGCTGCCTGTTGTATTTTGGAACAGGTGAAATATTTCAGCTCTGCTGGATGGACAGATTGGAGTCACCTGCATGAAGGAGTGGCATAGCTCAGGGGTGGGTTTCTCTGGGATTGTCATGGGGTACCCAGCACAGTTCTGAGTGGAGACCCTCTCCTAATAAACCAGTGGCATGCTACATTTGGGATATTCTGGACCTATTTTGAACAGATTTCAGAAATGGCAAAGAGAAATGGTTTCAGCAGGAGATAATAGGCTTTATGACTTTTCCCAAATTATTCCCTTTTTAGTAGCCATCATCTTGTCGGGTGACATCTGGAATGATTAGAAGACGATATTTTAGAGTGACAACTGGGCTGTCATTCACAATGTCAGTCAGCAAACACCCAGGTTGCCCAGGGTTACAAAGCTGGTTTATGCCTTTGTCCTGCAGTATTTAGTGCTGCTGATTCTTTGCCTTGATTCCAGCTGAAGCGGGTCTGACAGGCAGCGCCAGAGGCAGGCAGAGCGCTCATGTCGAGGGTGGGAGTCCCGTGGTGCCTTTGTGTGAGAGGGTTTTAGAGCTTTGGTGGCAGCCCATCAGGCAGGAGACAACCCCAGAGTATTAGGGTGGGCCTAGGAAGTTCATCTGCTTTCAAAAAATCTCTGGCCTGGGAACACATCTAATTATTTTAGCCCTGTATACCTGAATGGGAGTTTTCTTACACAGCACAGCTGTCTGCAGAATTGTTATCCTAAAACAAACAAACCTGTCCAAAGCAGACTTGTCCTCCAAGGATGAGCAGCATCTCTGCAATCCTCAGCAGGCAGAGAGCATCCTCACCAAATTGGCATCAAGAATAAACATGTTCCACAGCAACAACTTCACATTGCTCAGCCATTCTTGATACACAGTCCAAATGCCATTTCACTCACTCACTGTCCGTGCACATCTCTGATGAAAACAAAGAGCTGAGACTTTAAATGTTTCAGTCTGGGAACACAACTTTTGGTAACAGAATCCTGGTTTTCAAAGGGAAAAATCACCCGCAGTTGTCAGAAAACTCAAAGCAGTGTTGTGAGTGTGTACCAGCTCTGATACTCAAGACCCAGGACAGACCAATAGGGAACCCAAGAAGCAGAGCACCAAAGACAGCCTCCCTGCAGCTTCCCTCTATTTCTCTTTGCCTCAATGCATTCTTTTGACACAAAACTAACTTTTTTTACAGACGTAATGAGAAAATGGACTACTAATAAATCTTGATAATTTTAAACTAATAAACTAGCTGACAAATTGAGATAAGGAATGCCTAATATCCAGCATGTTTTCCGTGAGCAGGTAAGTAGCTCACTTGAGGTTTCAGATGTATAATAGTAAAAGCCATCCTATTGCAGTGTTTCGCAGACCAGTTTAAAACTCATAACATGTTTCTGTAACATTTGCCTTCTGCAAACAAGCTTGTAACCTTGTTGTCAGAAAACAGGATGAAAGACTGTGCTCAAAGAAAATTTGCTTAAAAAAATCAATAAAAATGCCTTGAAACACTGGGACAAGTTGCATAGCCTGGAGGCAAGGAACTCCTTCAGTAATGTTTCTAGCTAATGCTTCTGAAGCATGCAAAAAACTAATAGCATTTCATTAAAAAGTTGGAAAAAACCAGACGACTATTTTCAAGTGTTGGATATATTAGAGACTGTAACACCTCTATTCAGGCTGTATTCTGCCTCCTGTGTACTTCATTCCTGGTGCTCTACCAGAAGATGCTTGCCAATTACAGACACAGAAAAGCTGAAACTAGAATTCAAGAAGCATGTAGAGATGTGTGGACATGGTGTTAAAACAAAAGGAGAAAAAAGCGGTTTGAAGCATGCTTAGGTAACATTGCCCTGGAGCTCAGGCCAACAACTTTCTATAGAGCAACAGGAAAGCAAATAAATCACTATAATTTATTTACACTAACTTTTTAAATAGTTCACTCTGATTCTTTTTGAGTACCATCTCACAAACCTGGTTGTTAAATATAAATTAAAAGTATTCAAGAGGTAATATTTGCAAAGCACTTTTGCATCCACAGATGAATGCTGCTGTATAATATGAACATTGACATATTTGACAAGGCAACAGAGTTAAGTGTGATACAGAGTCAGACAAAAGATTTTTTTCTTGTCTGAAAAGCCCTTGTTTTGTTACTAATATTAGAGCTACAGAGGCCTATTTGACAAAAAGCACCTCCTAATTTGAGAGCTGTAGCTCTTAAGCTCCATAGTAGCAGCTATTTACCTGGTTGGCTCACTCTTCACAAAATGTGCCCATTAAGCTCAGGGGATAAAGAAAAAAAAAAAAAAAAAAAAAAAAAAAAAAAAAAAAAAAAAAAAAAACCAGCTAACCACTCTACTGAGCATGACTGAACAAACGACTGTGCTGGTATGTGTTTGATAAGAGACAGTAAAGGAAAAGGAGATAAACCTTGGGGTGTAAGACAGGAGTTACATATTCCATTTAGAACAAAAGAGAAGGCTATTATTGTCTTTAGTGGAAATAACTCATGGTAGCACAAATTCTGGTTGCAGGTGTTTGGAGGATTTTCCCTGAGGGAAGGTTTATGGTATATATACAGACATACATATACAACACCAGTTTATGTCAAGGGAATTTATGCATGCACTCTCAACCGAGAGTAAATTTTAGCCCTTTTCTTCTTCACTGATGTTTTACAAGCATTTTCCCAGCTTGGCAGGGCTAAATTAAATTGGGCAACGTTCTGTGTGTGTTTGATGTCTGCTAAATGAAGTGAGCGTCCAATTCGTCATATTTACTCAAGCTCACTCAACTCTAGTAAAAATTAAAATGTTCCAGTTAATTTAACGAGATAATTCAGCTCTCTGAAATCTTTCTTGCTCAACATTTGTTGCCATTTAGAAGTTGAGGGTATGTGCTGCCATGTAATTCTTTGGACAGATCTGAGGACTAAGTAATAAACAGTAGACTTTTAAGGCACTGGACTGACATTGTACTTAATCTCAAGCAAGTTCCTGAGCTGCAACTGGAGAGGGGAAGTCTAGGATCAGACCCTTTGGGTTCATTGTATAGAGAAAAGGGATCACAAACAAAAATCCATGGAATGTTTAGGCAAAAATCAGGCTGACTTAGGTAGCAGTTTGAAGATGAAAATTAAAAAACTGCCATGTTGAATAACTTGGATAAAAAATATAAAGTAGGCAAGGGCTCCAGTAACCAGAATAATCAAGTATCCACTCATGCTTGGTACTCAGAAAGAACAGCTCTGCCTTGAGGTGAATACATCTTGATCTTGCAACTTTATTTTATCTCAATACGGACAAGGAAGGCAAAACATCATGCAATATTTGTGGTACATATGTGATAAAGTCCACTGAAATATTACTCAGTGAAACAAACCAAGACTGAGAATTTCTGATTGCCCAACTTGTAGCATTGAGATTTACTCACAGGAACTTGCAATATTGTCTCTCTGCAAACTGGCAGCACTTGGACATTCCTTATGGAGGAAGGGAAACCCAGAGAGATCAGCCTGATAGTGCGGGGTGTCTAAAGTTAAGCAAAACCATTCTCAGCCTCCCATTCAGATGCCTTCGAACACCCTGCTTTCAGTCCTTCAACTTTCTGTGAGATTGTGGAATAGACAGAGGCATTTAGGTAAGAGTCCATTAAGCATCTTAGCAGCTTGGCAATGTTCAGTATACTTTGAAGAACACGCAGGTAGGTGAAATGTAAAAAGCTAGTACACGAATGCAGAGCAATTTAAGCATATTGGCGCTGGGGATTTGAGCAAAATTACAGCTATGAGCTACTCTTGCTAGAAAATCAAAAGCAATGCAGAGCACACCTGGTTTCATTAGACAAACCATGAGCAGCCAACGAAGACTATCATTCACACTTGGAGCGATGTAAGTTAGATGGGTGAAGAGCTACCATGGTAATAAATATATTTATTATTAAAATATATTTTAATGTGCAAATATATGGGTTGTTGTCAGGACTTTTTTTTTTCTTCTAGTGATTCTTAAAATGTTTCCATGTTTCATTCAGAAAGACAAAAGACCTAAACATTATTGGTGATCGTATTGAATTGCAGTGAAAAAAACCAGCAAATATGTTTGCAAAAATTAAAATATAATTAAATTACTTTAACAATAATAAAGTTTTTTCAGAAAGACATCATTATTTCTAATCACTTTTGAGCAAAAGGTGTAATACAGAGGTAAATGGGAAGCTGATTTTAAAAATAGATAATTAAGAATAGTCAAGAATCTAAAAAAAAAAACCCCAAACCAGCCCTCACCTGAAGAAAAGTTAAAAGCACAGGATCATTACATTAGAAAGGAGACACATAAGAAGGACATGATCCAAGTATGAAAACAGAATAGCTGGAAAAGGTTAGAAACTTCACCTTGGAACAAGGGATTTACTGAAATGAAAAGATGGCAAATGCAAAAATGATAAAAGGAAACTTATTATCTTCATTCCATAACTGAAATATGGTAGAGAGCTGAATAAAATATTTTTAAGTTTTCTCTTGTATGGTGCACTGTAGTAAAAATAGAAGCATTTTAAATGAAGTATCCATAACAATATTTACAAATGTTATAAATCTAACAAGAACTTTTCAGAGAAAGTAAAATATTGTGTTGAAATTTTAATGTATTGATTCAGCATCTTTCATTGTATCCTATATGAGATAAATGTTAAAAAGAAACAATCAAATGCTATTGAAGAAAATTATCTCAGCGATCAGCAATTAATATTTTGCACCAATAATGGGAACGGGGATTTTTTGAGAATATTTTTCTTTCAATTTTTCTATTTTATGTTTTTCAAAATGGAAATTTTCTTTTCCAGCTACTTTGGAGCTCACCAACACTGGGTTCACTTGAGTGCAAGAATTTACCACGGTTGAACTTCAAAAAAGGAAAGAATATCCACAGTGATTGGAGAGAATGGGAAATTATATTTTGTAAAGAATATTAAATCTCTGAGAGTTCCCTTACTTTCAGGCATTCTGACTTGGTTCCTAGGGTGGTTTACTATTTTTTCCCACTAAAACTGTTTCCTCCGTAGCACCTGTAGGAGGAAGGTTGTAGGGCTGGAATGAGCACTGAGTGTAATGGACTGAGCTAGACCATCTCCCCAGACATGCACTCCTGATGGGAACCCATGAGCTCAGGATTTCTTTTCTGCCAGTAACAGGGAAACAGCTCCCTAGAATGATGCAGGAGCCTTGCAACTCTCCTGGGAATGGAGGAGAGAGCTGACATCAAAGGAATTTGGCCAAACGCTGTCCTTTAGTACCCAAGAACTCAAACATGGTAACAAAAATGAGAGAATGAAACTGGAGCCAGAAGTGGAGATAGCAGAATAAAACACATTTTCAATTCTTTAGAGGTTGAAAAAACCTATTGTCTGGCCCCTATGCTGAAGATGGAAAAAGCACACACATGTGCTGAATTCATAGTCTGAGCGTTATTTGCAGCTCTTTCAGATGATGAAAAATGCAGATGAGGCTGATACGACGACTCAGGGGTTTCTGCTGGGTGCTGCAGCATGAAGAGGTTGCCTTTCATACAGGACAGAAAGCCAAATTAGGTCCATGTAACTGTTCAAAATTCATTAGAATGACCTTAGTTAAGCTTTGCTTCCATGCACACTATGGTATATGATAACATAGCCTGGAGCAACAGCAGTAGTGGTGGTAACACTTTCTGAAATATTTCCACTACTTGAAAGCCATTGGATTTGTTAAAATTTCTAAAAGGATTATAACAGGATGAACTGGTATTTTTCCTTTTACTTTCTCAAAGCCAGTATAATAATATTACACAGAGCTTTTCATCTTCAAAGATCTTTACAAATCTTAGCAATTCACAGTAACTGAACAGTTATAAAACTGTAGTAAAACTCATTTTTGCTGTCTTAATTTTTTCATATTATTTTTAAGAATTAACTTTACATAGCAATAACTTCTTTCATTGGACTTGTTCTGCAAATGTAACATGAAACTCATTACTAAGAGAGTTTGAACAGTCATATCCCTCATTTAATCATTAGTCATAATACTAATAAAAATAAAATATATTCTGACTCCCTGCTATTCCAACAGAAGGTGACACACTTTCAGTGTAGACATTTAATTCATTGCTCTTTTGCTATTTAAACCACAAGCAGGAATAACATTGAAACAAGTATTACCAAAAAAATAATCTTATCAAGTATGCCCACATATAATATCTGTGCCAGATAAGAATGCAAAGTAATTTTATTATTCCCCTTTCAATTTCTACAATAATATCTAAATATTGTTACAATAATATCTAAAATATTCCCACAGCATTCAAGTCATTGGTGTACAAACAAGCAATTTCACTACTTTACACTAAAGGTCTGAGGTTCTGCTCCTGCTCACATCAGTGGATGATGAAGGCACCCACCAAGCAACAATACTGACTAGTTTGGGCTTTATTTCACACCACAAAAGTACACTACACAACACAAGGTGCTTCTCAGTGCAGGGAAGGGAATCTACCCCCAGGCAGATGGAGCAGTTTTGTGCACCTGAAGACTCTCAGGCACCCACTTATTTTGCCCACTTATTCCCAGCAGCACAAGGGCAGCTCCAAGGCTGCCAGCTTGGTCCTGGAGACCTCACTGATGCAAAATGCCCATTGAAACTGGAGCACTTGTGCTCCTGGTATTATTATGAGTATCCCAGTTTGAACACTCTAATAATACTAAGCAATAACTTCTTTGAAGTCAGAGAAGGGGTGAGGCTTTTGATGGCCCTAAAACATTTCCTAAATGAGGCCAAATTCTGCAGCCCTTTCTGACACTGAGTAGTACTTAACTGTCCCAGTGATGCCAAGGTGACAGCTTGCATGGAATTGTCACTGCAGAGGCAGAGAAAGAAAATGTGAAAACTGGATTTAATCACAGAATAGCTGGGCAAGGATCAAGTGTCACTTGTTCCTTTGTCTTAGCTTGCTCCACAGTAAGAAGGTATTTCACATCATCGAACTGCACAAGGGTCCAACAAAGGTCCCATGAACATTTCATAAACCCTAACATTGCCCTAGAGAGAAACAAACTGAGACACGTCCTTCAAAGGAAATAGAGTAGAGAGGAGAGGCAGGATCTCCTGACTTCTGGACCAAGTCTGGTCTTGTAACTCAGTGCAAAATGTGGAGAGGAGCTGAATGAATAGCAGACTACATACCTAAAGTAATAGGAAACAGAAGAGTGGCAGGTCATGATCATAAAAAAGTCTGCAAAGGAAAAAACACTAATTTTTTTTCTCACAACATCTTTGCAGAATGTTTTTTTTTCCTGCCAAGTGATTCCAATACTGCACACTAAAGCCTGGGTTGTGGCCTCCTGGTAATAAGTAATTTGCAAGAGCCTGGTCACAGAGACGTCAGAAAACCATGTAAATTGCTTGGATGGGAAAGCCTCTTTCACAGGAGGGAGCTGTAGGTGGTAGAGAGGCTCCCTGCCACAATTTTGCATTCCCTGGACATAGGGATATAGAAAGAGACAACAGAGCAATGCTGATCTTCTGCCATCGGGCACCTTCCGCTTGCCCTCTGTGGCAGGGATGGGTAAATAGTGAGGATGGTTCCTGTCCTTTATAGCAACAATCTCTACACACCTTTTAGACATTGGCCTGTTTTAAACAGTTGTCCAAAGGCTGAAAATGTTATAGTGAGTTTTACTATACACCTAGTTGCACATATTTAATTTTTACTGTCACTTACACAGAGCAGGGGATTTACTTTCCGTATTTGACAAGGTTTGCTCCTTGGGGATTTACTGTGTGTTTGCATTTAATTTCACTATGAATGCAGCCTTGTGATATGAGGAAAAGAGAAGCTAACAGAGTATGCTCTGGGAACTCTGAGTTCTTCAGCCAAAGTTGTTCTCATCCACAAGCAGAACCAAGCTGATGGCTCGATCTGGGAAAACTGTTAGAGGGGAAGACCTAATTCATGCAAAAGCAGCATTCTGTCATGCTCTTCCCTTGTGGCCTACCTGGCAGGACCAGGACCCTTTTCTGTGGGTTGTATCTCCTCTCCCATGCCATGCTGTTTGCCTCCTCCATTCACCCTGCAGATCCTTAGGGAATAGGGCTGGGTCAACAACTTGAAACACTTGAGTGAGGAATGGATACTGCCATGATGCACAAACCCCACTACCAGGTTATGCACCTTCCTTTCACTTCAAACAAATGTTTCACATTGACCAAACGGCAAAATGAGCACTCAACTCTGCCAACTCCATTGTTCAACTGCATCTCAAATCCTGCTTATTCAGTGCTGGAACAACAGCAACCTTACCAAATGAGTCTAAAATATTTTTACCTATCAAGATACATGTCCTAAATATTTTCTTTTAGATCTCATTAAACACACAACAAGCCACAAAATATATCAATCAGCATTATACATTGTAATACTACCAAAATACAAATGTCACAATTAAATGTAGTTGTAGTGCAATAAACACCATCACATCTCCCATCTAGGGACACTTTTCAACCAACCTTTTTGCTAAAATCAACATGGCTGGTCTGTGTTATTTAGTTATTGTCTAGGCTCAAAGATCACCCTTTCCTTTCCTTTAATTTGAAAAAAGAAAAGCCTTTTCTTCAGGATTAACAAAAATATTAAACAGCAAGACTGTGGAACATAAAGGCCATCGGTTGCATTTTGCACAGGATAGGTTCTGGTTGAATGAGATCTGGGATGTGTGCCAAATTAATAGAAAAAATCCTGTTCTTCCTCTCCAATAGCCACAATGTTCATTATTAAGAAAAGCATATGAACCGCAGGATTTGATTTTAATAACACCAATGTCTTCATTAATCTGTACTTTCCATTTAGCCTCATTATTAAGTAAATGCTGAGTTAATGCAGCACCTATTATTGTTGGATTTTCCATGAAAAAAACCCTTTCCCTCTTCTTTTTTTATTCATTCAAGGACTATCAGGTGTGTGTGTCATGTTTTTAAACAGGCCATCCACTGTCAATGGCTGTTTTCTTCCCTCAGGTCTATGCAGCTACTCCAGTAATGTGCGGTCTACTGTATTAAAGTAACAAAAAAAAAAAACCCAGCCCAAGAGAACAAAACCCTGATAAACCCACTCCTAACTCAAAACCATATTTGTTTTGGTGGTGTTTTAAATGCTGTCATGTCAAGGAGCCTCTTACTATCACCTGCAAGTGAGCTGATCTTCCCTGGATGCTCCATGCAGCCTCCTTCTAAATCACGATTCCTGATGGCCAACACCGCTTTGTATCTGCCGAACAAATAGTGGCCTTTTGTCCAGCACAAGTTCCTAAACAAACTTAATCTCTCTAACACTGTGACAGATGACATTTAGATGTCCTTGTTACCCTTAAAATGAGTTTTATTGACAATCAGAGAACAAAAAGAAGGCCCAGATAAAGCCCAATGTTTTATAGGCCTGCTAACAACATCTTAGTTCTTAGTGCAGAGGGTGTAGAGAAAGCCTGGAGTTGCCCCCATTTTCCCCTGCTTTGCTATATCACCATGACAACAGATATAGAAATCACTTAGTGACTCCTAGAAAGAAAACACAGTGACACAGTACCCCTTGTATGGCGAATCAAACTAAAGCTTGCATTCAAATGGCTATTCAGCTTGGGCATTCATGTAGAGGATGGGGTGGATTTTACACAGGTAACAACAACAGAAAGGCCAGCAAGCACTCCAGCCACAGCATATGGTAAAGTCTCTGTTTAATTAATGCATCCTCAATAGAATTTATCCATTTTAAATTTGTTTTCTTTTACTTGAAACATCATTAATGTAAAGGGCAACATTAATCAACATCTTACAACTTAAAAGGGCATTAAAAAGTGATCTTTCCCCCTCCATGCCACAGAATCTTTTCAAGTACTTTTGCTCACTGCGACTGATTCCAGGCAGAGTTCTTAATCATAAGGCAAATCTAGAGAGGCCTCTACTGGCCAGCCTCTCCAGCTGCAATTTTTCCATTTTTAAGTGACTTGGAAAAGCGAGCAGTGGAGTAGCTGCAAGCTTTTATCTTAAAGTTGCACACAGAACGGATTACTGATAAATATATGGCGCAAAACATAGGATAATTGGGCTTTTTTGAAGCTATCATGTAAGGTATAACTTCGCTGTTTTAAAAAAAGTAAGAAGACTAGAAAGATTTATCCTGGCTGTGATGTGTTTGCCTCTATGACATTTTGAGACATTTTAAGCTTAAAGGTCTAAAAGTTAATGGGTAATCATTTTTCTTTGTGGACAGGGCTCTCCTTAAAGTTGGGGCTTAAATCCATTTACACTTGAAATTCTCATATGCATGTGGCATTTTATATATGCATTTCTCACAACTGGAGTAAAACATACATCAAAGCCAAGAGAAATGAAATCAAGAGCACAAGAAAAAGAACTTATTGAACGATAGAGGATCCCTGCTTCTGTGGACTTTCCACAGTGACAGCATAAAGACAAAGAACTTGTAAAAACCCCTTTTAGGTAAAATTTAATTTTTCAGGCAATGGTCAGTATGCTTTGTGCTAATATCAGCAATTTTGTTCAGAAAATAAAAGAGTTTCTCTTGTATCCTTTAAACAAAAATACACAGTGTGAGTTTGAAGACACTTAAAACTAAATTGACTTTCTTTCTTTAATTTTTCTGATTCTACTTATCCAATACAAGCCATGGGAATAAAAAGTACCTACTAGGTAGAGAATGCAGCTCGCTAGTTTTTAAGTTATTGCTGTGAAGATTGGAAACTTCTAAACACTAAGATGCATGGAGAATGGGCAAACTGACAGATCTGGTGAAATAAGTGCCAAAGTTGAAGGCTGAAAGAAGACACTGATTCTAAAAATAAAGTGCAAAATATTGATGGAAATTACAATTACGAGGGAACTTACTTACCTTGGATTGTGGTAGGTTAGTCCAAAATCTTAGGCTAACTTTCTAAGGTTTTTCTTTCTATGTAGAATACACACCATGGTAACTCTTAATATTATTATTTTTTAAAAAATCTACAGTCTCTAGTAAATCCTTAGGAAGTCACTCAGGTTATTTGTATTATACTCATGATTAAAAAATTTTCAACCAATTTTCAAATGGGTGATATGTAAATATACTTCTTTTCTTAATAGAAGAGGATTTAATAAATATCAAACATTTTAAAAGCATTATCTAGTAAAATTTTAACATTTACAAAATAAATCTCACATCACATATATTCATCTGCCCTTCAACTCGAAAAGTATTAAAATGAAAAAAGAATTATATCAAGATAAATTCTCCCTGACCCAATATGATTTTTTACAAACATCTAAAGAATAGGAAAAAAAAATTAAAAATCTATTTTAACAAGCCTGGGTTGCTTTGTATTTCTTACAGTACCCAGCACTGAATATCTTTTTGTAAAATTCTTATTTGTCCATAACACCGCATAAACCACCAGCTAATTTTTACCTGTGTTTACCTTTTCCCCGGGAAGGCTGGGGGCAGGGGAGGAGGTGTAATACAGGTCAATTCCTACCTCATGGTCAAATGTAGCCCTGAAAAACTGGAGAGCAGCTCCGGAGCTGGCCCTGCCAGTCCCAACAGTGACACCTCCTGGGGCAGGCGGGCTCCAGGCAGCTGCCACAGCCCCAGCCCGCTGAGCTGCTCCAGTCCCTGGCCCTGAGTTTCTTTGAAGAAACTTTTCAGGACTGAAGCACTGCAGGGTGGAAAATGAACAATCCCGTTTAATTACATCAGTTTAGTGTGGAAAGCACAGGAGCCAGCGGCCATGTGGACGGACAGTGTGAAACACTAATGTTATCCTTCAGGTATTTCCTTAAAAAAGGGGGATTCAGCTTGGAGAGTGGTGTTCCAGAAATAGTTTGGGGATATGTCCAACAGCTGTGCCCACAGTGCAGGGCTAACATTAGACTTTCTTGCTTTTAGTGGGTTTTGTTTATTTGTTTGGTTTGGTGGGGGTTGTTGGTTTGGGGATTTTGTTTGTTTGTTTGTTTGTGGTTTCTTTGTTTCTTAGTTTGGTTTGGTTTTGTGTAGTATAAGTTCACCTATGCAGAAAAGCTGGAAACATTTTAAATGACAATTTCCACTGGTCTCACAGCATTTCATACCTAACTTTTAAAAACTATGGGACAAATAGCTTACAGTCTGCAAGTCCAGTTCTGCAAACTCTAGGTAACAGGCACAAATGTTCCCACAGCAGGAACTAAGTAAGGACTGGTCATCACAAAGAGATTTTATCACAAGCCACAGTGTCCTGAAAGAAAATTTATAAAACTGGGTTGAGGGAAAAATACATTTTAAATATGCCTAGATTTAGAATATCCTTTACTTGCATTTGAATTAAAACAGAGAAAAAAATTGCAAATGTAACCCAAGACCTCTCCTTTGCAAGAGGAGCAATTTTTCCTTTAGATTCTCATAGAACTAATATTGGATAAGATAATTCCCAATCAGTTCACAATGGCCAAGATATCCACCGTGGTCTTTGATGTCAGCCTAATAAAAATAAATTTTAAGGTTCATACATTTTTAGGAATATGGACTGTCGGCATTTCATCAAGGAATCTCTGGCATGTGGTAATTTCCTGACAGAGATAGAATTACACAGATTTGGTGACATCAAAGTGTAAAAGAGTTCACACAAATTGGTTGAGAGGGTTTTTGTTTTCTTATTTCTACTGAGTTCATTATTACTATTTAAAAATCCAAACAAACAGCATATGAAATACCAATTAATAAACATTTTCATTATATGAATTTCCAGGAAATTCTGTGAACAAAAATGATCTCAAAATGATACACAATTCCAGTCAAGTCTAACAAGTGATCTGACAGCTTTTTGGGAACCAGCACACTAGAAAGTGCATAGAAGCACCCAGGGGGAAAAATCCCCTCTACAGATCTGCTTTTGCAGGTGGAGCTGCAGTAGAATGCCATCGAATTTTCTGCATTTTTATTATAATTCACAATTATGCAATTTACTAATTATAACCAGTCAAGAATTAATAAACTGGAAGTTAGAAATCCACAAAGTAGAAGTTAATCACCACTCAAGAAATGTATTTTTTTTCAAATTAGCTAGGCAAAAAAAAGGGGAAAGAATGCAAAAAAATGTATATTATTATCTGATTTAATAAAAAGCCCAAGAGTCTTATTTATCAGTATCTTTTATAAATATAATTCTTCTAATTTTGTTCAATAATACATTTATAAAAGAAATATTTTATTTTGGCTTCATAGGAACTAATAGTAAGCATAGGAACTAATAGTAAGCATAGGAACTAATAATAAGTATCTAATCTAAAAATAAGTATCTAATAGAAGAAATAATGTTTAAAAAGGTTTTAAGATAGTTGTATTCACATATAGAATATTCAGAATGACTTAAAACTGCATTTTATACACCTTATTTATATTTTAGAGGATGATTGAATTACAGGTAAACTGGGAGAAAAAAATTTGCCATTTCTGTGTGAAGTACAGAACTCATCTTTTTTTAAATCTTATCATTATATTTTAGATACTGTGTTTAATTTCTGATGGTGTGGTGTTGTTAATATATCATAAAGAGAGTAAAATTAAAGAGTTTGCAAAAAAACACAGATAGAGTAGCAGAGATTAAAGATAGTAAAAAAAAAAAAAAAAAGCAGGGATGAGGGAGAGAGAACTAAGACTAACACCTGAGGCTGGACCTGGCTCTGCCTTTGTGATGAATATTACAGCTTAGGGAAACCAAAAATTGCAAAATGGTCTAAGTTTCCCCAAGTACCTGAAGCAGTAATTTACCTAATGTCTACAGCAGGCAGGAAGCAGATTCCCTCTCTGCCCTAGAAGAGCCCATTTATCTATTTCACAGGGGACTTGCACAGTGCAGAGCTTCCGAAAGCCCATGGGCTGACAGAGGGAAATGGGATCCAGCAGCACAGGGCAGCCTGGGCAGCCCATCAAGAGCAAAGCCACAAAACAGAGCCAGACGCAGCTCCAAGGCTGCCAACACAACTGCCTACAAAAGCTGCCAACGAGCCAGAAACTGCTTGTGGGAAAATATCACTTACCCTTAGCATCTGGGTCCCGTGATTACTGTCCAAAGAAACACAGACTGGTAAGATAATAGCAGGATAAATAGCACTTCATTGCTCCTTTTTCTCCCCCTTTACTCTCAAAAATTTTTGATACATCACACCCCCCCCCCCCCCCCAAAATGGGTAAAATTTTTTAAAAATCAGTTGTTTTAATCTTTGTGTTACTCATGTAGTAAAATGAGTCTTCCTGCCTCATCTCTAAAAATAGCTTTTGCACGCGCTTCCCCTGGCTCTCGATGTACGACACATAGTGGGGCCATTTGTTACCATTATTGACATGTTTGTGGTGAACTGCAAGCGTGTTTACAGTAGAAATGAAGTCCCTGCTCTCTTGGAGGTAATCCTGGGGTGTCTAAAAGACTCATGGGAGTCCTTGATGTAGACTCTCTGAAATGAATTTCTGTTCCCATATAAATAAATTATCTCGGGGCCAAATATTTATATTTTCCTTCTATTTCAGGAAGCAGATGCAAAAGTTCCTGATGGTTCTAGCAATAGTGCCCTGTACAAGCTGTCTGCTATTGGATGTAAGGATGAATGGGAGCAAAAGAGGAAGAGGAGGGCTTTGTGCTTACCCCTTGCAGTGTAACAGAATGAGAAATGGGACTTTTGCAGCCAGTAAATAGGGCAAAGTGAGAACTGGCTCCCTGAGGTGATGGGTGTCAAAATTGCTAGTGGACCTAAAGGCCAGAGATGCCTCATGGCGAGTGAATTTGCCCTAACTTCCCCAAATTATGCCAAAAGTTGACCAGAAAATTTTACAGTCATTAGCTTTTGATCGGAATGGATAGATTTCCATTTCTAGTCACTGCAGTTTCTATTAAAAATATTCATCCTTGTCATCTTACTGACATAGGCTGGATTTTTTTCTTGGAGAAATTCACTAAAGAAGTAAGCTTTAACCAGAATTGCAGTTTGTACATTTGCACCACACTGAAACACACCCAGGCAATGGCTCATTAAAGCTGTCCAGTTCTGTGTAACATACATGGGCCTGTGCAACATGTCAGGTGTTAAACAAAACATGAGGTGACATCATTCTGCAGACTGGGCTACAGAAAATACAATCTCCTGGTTATGTACAGGGAAAAAAACTCACTGCTTTTTGGTGAACTTAAAAGAAAATGACAGAAGAGTACAAGTTTTATTGTCTGTATATTTTGAAATGGGGCAAATCTGTTTCTGTATTCACAAATTCATGTTTATAAGCAGCAAACCTACACTAAATCTGTCATTAAAAATATTCTTTCTAGTGAGGAATAAGGAGCTTAGAGTAAAATAAACAAAATTTATAGGAATATCTGTGAGCTGCAGATAGATTTAAGAGCATAGCCAGCAAAAAAATATCCAAGGGAGGCTAACCAATAACATGATAGGAAACTGTAAACTGGAGTTCCTGTATAATAAACAATATGGAGCAATATGGATTCAATGCCACAATCTGTTTTTCTGTGATTTTGTAATCCTCAAAGCCAGAAAGGTGTTTGGCTATGGACTCCTTTGATTGATAGATTATTTGATCAAATATTGCTGAGGGATGATTATTTCTATTCCTGTGTAAACTAATGAATTCCACAACCTGCTCATATTTGTGGTGATATTAGTACCTTCATTAAACAAACAGCAAACATCATTGCGAAACAGTTCAGCTCCTCCTGATCTGTTGGACAAGGTCTATATCCAAAACCAAATGTATCTCCAGTGTGAGGCTGAGCTCTGAGAGGAAGTTATGGTACATACCATTACTATTAGCCAGTCTTGTCCCAGGAAACAAGAGAAAAAACAGATGTGAAAATGCATTTTCTTCAGTGGAGCAAAGTACAGAAAACTCACCAAGGTACCCATGATGACTACATGACTCTTGCTTTCAATGCTGTAGGAAGATGAGTACAGAAAATGTTTGATAGCTCTGAGTATAGTCAGGAGGAAACATATCTTGGACAACATCACACGTATGACAAGAGATAGATGATAGGCTAACTCTCTTTTACATTAAGCAGAAAAGTTGGCAGCGGTATAAAAAAAAACACTAAAAGGTTGTTGCTAAACTCAGGCTTTACATGCTTTCTATGCAATATCATAGTGCTGGTTTTAGAATAAATCAAGACAGCAAAGTAGGTTATTTGTTCCTTTTAATAGGAAGCCACTACACAGAGCATTTAGCTTGCTTTTTCTGTTCATTCATTCACACTTTGTTTACTGCTTTTTTTTAAATCTGTGTCCTGAATATTTAGTGGTGTACAGATCTTGCTCACATTCAACATTTTCATATTTCATTTTATTTTAATTACTACAAAACCTTATGCATAAGCTGCATTGTAATATTATTTGCTTCCGCTCCACTGAAAATCATGTTCAATTTCTTGATCATGGAAATATTTTTAGTTTTTGATATGGAATTGTCTAAAGTTTCAGCAGCGAGGCCCAATATTCCTAATGAAACACATCACCTATGTTTCAGGACAAAAAAAGACATATATTATACCTTATGTATTTGGAGAGAATGCCAGTGCTACTTCATCTTTCAAAATCTGATAGTTCCTCCATGACCAATAGAAAAATGTTGAAACTGTCACTAGTATTCATCAATTAAAATAAGAAGGTTTTGTCCTAAAATATGTTTGGGTGGTTTTTTCCTACAAAAAGACACTTAGGCTTTTATAAAGGCAGGCGTTTCTTTTCACTTAAGACATCAGCTGAAACTGCAGAGAACTTGTTAGCTGCACACACACACTCCATGTTCATCCTGTATTCTTCAGAATAACTGTCCAAATTTTATTAGGATTTTCTTATAATGATGTTATATGATGTCCTTGTGATACCTGCATATGTAGAGATCTTAATATTGATTTACTGTGTCTTTTGCCCATCCTCGAGCAGTGTAGATAGCAATTACAGCTGTTGGTGGTATCTATTTTGTCTTTTCATAATTGTCATTTTTGGTTCTACTTAGGATTAAAATATGAAAATTGCATCACGTGCACAGGAGCAGGGCTTTAGCCAAGTTATCAGCAATTTCACAGCAAAATCATCATTTTAAGCAGCATCGTCTTCATCTTGTTTATGAAAACCACATACTGTAACATAAACTTTTAGAAGGAATGCATCATCATAAGAGCTGCCCTGACAAGAAGCTCTCATTCAGATCATTAATATCTTCCCCCCAAAATCATCAGGGACAGAGAAACACCTGTACAGCTGTACCAGATGCTTCTGAATAGTTCTGCTTGGGTTGCTGTCTGAGATTGATCAATTCAACACTATTCCTTAGCTGGATCTAAAATCACTTACAACCTCCTTGTGGTCAGCACTTTGCTCAATTAAAGTTGCAAAGGTGCAGTGGAACATGCACTTTCTTAACTGCACGATGGATTTTTTAAAAGCAGTAAAAACAAACATTCTGATGAATAGTAAATATCTGTTCATTCTTCCCAGTAATCAAAATAAAACATATTCCAAGGATATAGCTGGAAAAGAGGTAGATAATATATGCAGAGAAACAGCAGAATATGTGTTTTAAAACTGCCCAAGTTTCCATTTATAAAGCAGTGATTTTCTTTAGCACTAGAAAAATAAATCCTTGTGCAGGGTTGACTTGGTTCTGGTTTCTGTATATTCTTTTAGTGTACAGAGCTGAGATAATGGAGAGCAAACATTACATGCAACATTCTCACAAGCATCAACTTTATGTACCAGTCCTCCCAAGCAGGATATCTCCTCACTTGGAAGTGAACTGAATCTTCTATTAAAAATTAAGTTGAATGAAACAGTCTGAGAAGGTGTTTGGGTTTGGTTTTTTGGTTTTGTGACTTTTTGTTGTTTTTTGTTTTTTTTTTAAACACACCCTGACTGGTATTTTAAAAGAACTTTTGCACACATGGATACAGATGAGAACAATTAAATGCTCTCTAATAATTAATGTATATGCAATCTATAGCATGCATTCTCTTCTTGTTAGAGGCTGTGGGTTTTTTGTTGCAATCTAGCTAATAAAGGCTTTCTTTTCCACAAGAGAATTTTGACAGGGTTGACTCCAGACGGCTTTCCAGCTGAGGTCTGGGGCCTTGCTGAACCTTCAAAATTTTCCCATTTGAGCTGCATCAAAGTGAAGGAAATTCAAGGATCACTAACGTCTCAGATGGTAGCACTTGCCCTAACAACCAAGGTTCAGGAATTCTTTGGAGCAGGCTGAGGTCATTTTTCTCCCCTTTTCTCCTAATGCTTTTCTCTATTAATCAGAGCTCACAGCTCAGATTGGTCTTCAACTTCCTCCCAATCCTTGCTAAGCCTGTCATTTCTAGCTATTATTTACTTTAATGGACTTTGGCTGATCCCTTATGAAGCTTTGGATCTGAGAATAATAAGGCTGGAGAGTAACGGGCACAGACATGGGTGTGGGTTTGCCTGCAGATTAACCGTGGCAGATGGGCTTTATTGCGGTTTCCTGTGTGCCGAGTGTTGATTGAGAGGGTATAATGAGAGAGGTGGTGTCTGCACAATGGCTGCAGCCACTTCATTGCACCTCGCGTCTAAACAACCCCATTTTTCTAAATCTTTGGGTTGTGAAATTTTAGGAAGTCAGAGCACAAGAACAAGTACAAAAACAACTGTAAATAACCATGAATGTTAATCCAACCCTAATTGGTCCCTTCTTTCATTATGGGTGCATTTTGCTGAGCTTTCCCCCCACCCCGCCTTTTTCTTTTAACAAATGAATGATATGGACAGCTATGCATACATTTGACTTTTATAACAGTTTACCACAAATATTACTTCATATCAACTTATATTATTATTAATATTAATGTCCCATTAGCTTTTGCATTATTAACATCAGCAGCAAAAGCTTATCTTGCCATTATCCTGTTATGCTTTAGGTTTTTGTCATCTTGGGAAAATTTGTTTGAATTAAATTATCTATTGTCTAGAGAATATCAAAAATAACAGCAGGAAAATTGCTTAGTATCTGACAGAATGAGTCAAAAATATGCTTTTCTAAGTCCAAATGCCATTAACTTTCAACAGCCATCAGATGATAAATTATTTTCAGCTATAGGTACTATCAAAAGATCTTTTACAAATTCCCCATTTTAAGGATTTTACTTAATTCCTCCCTTTCACTGATGGATTAAATCACAACTATTGATTCTTTTCTTCCTTTGGGGCTTTACCCATCTGTCCTAACGCTTTCATCCCAGCACCCCTTGGGCTGAGAGAAGTGTTCTACAAATGAACCAGTGAAAACCTGGAGAAGATTCCAGGTCAAGTTTGTGTACAAGAGTTTAAATTTTTAGTGACAGTCTTCCCTTAGCACAGACGAAAGTTTCCACACAGAGCCGCACAAGCTAGCCCCACCAATTATCCTCCTCCTTTGAAAACCATTATCAAGTTTTTCAAAACTTCTTTCATTTCACTGTTGTCACTGGATGAAAAGGAAACTAACCACCATGTCAAGACAACTCGGCTGCCTGGCAACCAAGGGCCACATTTTAATTCTGACTTGCTTCTGGTCTTGACTAATGGAAAGTGACTATGTTAAGCCAGTCAGAAGAGTTGTTTGTCACTTCTGAAATGCAAACAAAACTATATTGTTTCGAAAGTCCTGGGCGTGATTGATGTAAAGATTTACAGTAACATCATTCATTTGCCCTTGTGTTTTAGCGGGATTGATGTCATATCTTTTCATGCTTTATTAAATGCTTTTGGAGAACTCAAATACATGATGCTTTTTGTCCTAAAGAATCTAAAGAGATTTTTCTTATGCAAGAAAACTGGACTCCAATTTGAGAGATAAAACGATTCAACACAACATGTGTCTCTAATTTAATAAGAAATATCAGCTGAGAAATGTGAATATATAATCTGATAAAAAGAAAAAGAAGCCAAGACAGGGGAAAAAAATAAAATCAACAGTTTGGGGGAGGGGAAGGAAAGACACATTACTAAACTGCCAGAAGTAAAACTTCTTCGGGCAAACTTTCCCACAGCTGAATTAATTTTTTCACTTCTAATACCAAAAGAGAAGTTCAAATTCTACTCCCCACCTCTTTAACTGTAAATATATGCAGTCACAATTATAAAACATGTGTCCATTTTTCTATAAAACATTACTGAAAATATTACAAGTAATATCAACATCAATTATCCTGACCAACTATGACAGACTCAAAGAGGTTTAAACAGCCTTTTTTTTAGTCATCTAAAAAATTCCTTCTAAAAACAATTATATTGCAAATTATTTTTGTAAAGGCCAGGCTGACTTCTCTATTAAATTAAAAATCAGGAGAGGATGAATTACAGACATCTAATTCACAGACTGATGCATTCTCCATGTATAGATACAATTTTTTGTCATTACACATGCAAAATATATACAAATAAATATATATGTGTGTATGTTTATGGGCAAATAAGAAAGGAAAAATAGCTGATATGACAGTTTCTGTTCTATTTCAAGTATATAAATTACTCTTCAAATGCCTATTATACATAAGGCAATAATTTAATGAACATTTTAGTGTAGTAGGTTCAGGCTTTTGAAAGTAAACTTATATCAGCATCAATGTTATGCTAGAGCTGTTTTCCAAAATAAGTACAATAGCAAAATAAGTACAATAGCTTATTGCTGTTCTGACAATACCTGTTAATAAGCAGACCCTTGCCACTACCTTTTTTTTTAAACAGATATTAAAATTTAAGCACAGTAATAACATACGCTGTAATTACTGTTGCCATCTGGGATCCTCAGGGCTAGTCCAAGAGGACTCCAACTAGTCCAAGAGGACTGAGGGTCAGTTCTCTGGGCAGAGATTTAGAAGTTAAGATGAATGGAAGGTATGTGTGAAGAAAGAAGCAATTCAGCCTTCTTGGTCCATGGTGGATGGTGTTCTGTTCCAAGCCCTCCTACAAATCAAGCTGTCCTACACTCAGCCCTTGCAGTACCAAACCCCCGCCTAGAACCCTGAGTTCATGAGATGTGGGACTTTATTGCCAATGCTATCCAACCTTAGCGACCAAATGGTCCAAAATATGAGTGGTCAGCTCAGCACCAGCCCTGTGTCCTACAAGGGGAGAGGATAATGGATATTGGTTACAGGTGGCTGCCAGCAGCCACCACATGGCTTCAGTCCCCAGAATATGACATGCTGCCATCAGTGGGATGAGCAGCTGCCAGAGCTGTGGGAGCAGGCCTCAGCTGAGGGACATGGGCCAAGAGGGCAGAGCACCCAGCAGAGGACAAGCCGAGGAAGCCCAGCACCAACAGCACCACTGCTGGGGCTGAGCTGGGGAGAGCGGGGGACTCCCAGCACCGGCACCCAACCTGTTGGTTTGTTGATGCACATCAATATGGATGGGGTATTCTGTTTTCCAGAAAATAGTTAATATCTCTGCATGGCCTGCTAATTCAGGATCATTCAAGGCATGATTAAGCTGAAGGATTAGTGACCTCAAGGAAGGAGAAGGAGGAGGAGGAGGAGAAGGAGGAAGGGAAGCAGCTGCCCAATCTTTCCATTGAGGGGAAGTCAAGTCTGGCTCAGGAACAATAACTCCATTGACTCAGGAACATAAATATGCGTTCATTCAGAAGATTATCTAATCAGTCTAGGTCTAGATATTAGGTCAGTGGGTTACCTCAGTTCACCACCAGTCTCAGCAAGCTCTGCATCTCCAAGAAGAAACAATTTAAGAAAATGCACATTCCAGGATCACAGCATTTTTTCAGTGTTCATCATAGCCAAAATGCAAAAGCTGGGTGTAAAACTGTCTCTCTACAGCCAAACAGCACACAAAGCATGTTGTAAATCAGCTTCACCCCAGGGAAGGCAAGCCGTAAACTACCTCTATCATTTTACACAGCTACGTTGAACCATCATGGTGGAGGAAGCCTGAAAAGGTCAAGAGATTTTTCTAAACTACCTACACCTCCGGAGTAGCTCAAGAAGCCACATAATCTAAAGTCCTCAGATAGTATCTCTCTGATTTTTTTTTTTTCCCTTATGGAAACGAATGTATAACATTCTAACTGCCTTCAGCTTCTGCTGAATTAAACACATTCCAGCGTCTCTAGAGCAGCACTCCCCCTTGCACTCTCCTGGGTAATCCTTCTGGGGGAAAGAATACATAAAGAAGCCCTCAGCTGACAATCTGGGAGGCCTGCCACTGCTTATTGCCATCAGTTATTTTTCAACTGATTCAAAGATAACACAAGGGTTGAAAGCTTGTAGCAACTTCTTTTGAGAAAATGGAGTCCAAAGAAGCTCCTCTTAATCTGGGGGATTGCTCAAGAGATCCCACTACTCTTCCTTAGACCAACTCAAGATTCAGAAAAAAAAGGAAAATAAATTCTTTGCAGTATTTGAAGGCCCATGTTCCTTTCCAAAAACAAATATGCAAATAAAATTGCAGTGCAACTGACTGAAACTTTATACAATTGTTCCAGGTTCATAAACATTTCATGAACTCAGATTAAATTTCAATTACAATACAAGTACTTCCATGAGCGGCAGAATGAAAGATGCCTCTTCTACTCTGGCTTTGTGCTTATAGTTCGATTCCCTGGGACCTCAGGGGGTGCAAGTCTCCAATGGAAAGTGTTGCTCAAGGTGGAACATTCTCTGTTCTGCAAGGACTCCTGATACCTTTCCCTCATCAGAAATTATGTACATCTTCCCTTGCTACCAGTCTCCACAAAACCTATAGGAACTGGTCAGCAGATTCATTTCTCATAGGGAACAGACTGACACAGACACAAAACACATGCAGAGATATGTGATGGTCTAAAGCATATTTACAGACAGGATAAAAACTAGATTTCCTTGGTTCTAGACAAAACCAACAATAAGAAGAGGCCAAGGCTACACATGCAGGGGCTGGCACAAGCAGTGAATCAGCAGTGTCCCCATCTCTTTGCCACAGAAAACACCTTTTTCTCTGGCTCCTGCCTAAGCTGCCCTCAACTGGACTTGTCTGCCCTTCCATCTGGTTTAGCCAAAGCTCTTTCATCTTTTACCTTGCGCACTGCTGCTCTCTCTCTCTGGGGCCTGCCTTTCAGCTGCTGCTGAGCTCCCCTTCTCCCCGCACCGCCCGGGTCCCCCCGCTAATTCCCGGCGGCCGCGGCATTCCCAGCCCCGGGCACGGCTCCGGCAGGGCAGGCACACCCTCCCCAGCCCCACCGGGCCTTCCTTCCACGGCGCTGCTCACCAGCCCCTCACCTCCCTCCTGGCAGTGAGGGCTCTTCAGCTGGGCTCACACTGCCCCCTGTCCCAAGACAGGCCCTTCCTTCCAGCCTCCAAAATCCCCATCTCCAGTTAGGGGATCACTGCCTCCTGGAACTCCAGATGATGCACTGGTGCCTCGCATTGTGCACGTTTGTCAGCTTTTCACTGTATGTGCTTTTCAGCAATGAATGCAGCTTATTTGTGTTGCACATAGTGCCATGCAAATTTAGGGCACTATTTTAATGCATGATAAATAATTACTATAATTAACAGGGGGAAAAAAAAAAAGCCTCCTGGCAATTTGTCAGGAACAGACACCTCTTTTCATGCCAGATATTTTCATATGTATGACATGTACATATAAGATCCCTCTTGCCTCTGTGTGGGGACATGCATCTCCCATTAGCAGTAATGGGAATTATGTGTGTGCACTGAGGGGAAACTGTAGTCTACCCTGGCTGGTGTGCTATGTTAGTTGTGTTTTATTGGATCATATGGAGCATGCCATATAAGAAAAGAAAAAACACCTTTCCGTCTTCATTGTTGAGAGAGAAATATACAGAAAGCCCCTGTACACAATCATGCTTTTAATTAAGTGCTATTTGCAGGTGCTGTTTGTCTCCTATTTCTTATAGCCCTTTCTGAAAGAGCAATAACACGAATAATCTACAAAATAAAGTGATTAGGGATAAAAATAAGCTAGAGTTACTAGAATGATGAGAATTTTTTTCTAAAAATGAGCATTTTTAATAAACCACATTTTGAAACTATAAACATCCTCGTATTGGTAGATGCTGCACTGCAAAATACTAAACTTCATTTCACTATCAATTTTCTGATTCATCTGAAGAAGTTCATTATCTGTTAAATTGAAGGCAAGCCTCCCACAGAGGAATGCTATCTAAAGATGGATGTGTTTGTGTGTGAAAGGATAGCCTTTCTTAGCTGTTTATCAAAAAGGACATTCACAGAATAGGTACCATACCTCACTACTTTGTAAATATAAAGCACAATACAAATATACAGACAATCATGACACTGGTTCATTTTGGTTGTCTGGTTATAACACATTAGTACAAATTTAGTCCAAACATCCAAAGTTATGCTGCTAGGAATGTTACCATCTGGTTTTAATGAATATCTGGGGTCCATTTTTAAGTTAAGCTTTGCATAGTGTGTTTGTATGTTGCTTTTTCCAAGATATCTGCATAATTGCTTAAAGATTTTACTGCAAAATTAATATCCTCACTGTGAATGAGGGAGAAGGGCAAAAACCAGGATGACAAAGGCTGAAATGAGGTGAAAGGCAAATTCAATTTTTCCTTGCACCATAGAAACCTCGTCAGGACTAGCTTTATCTGGTAATCCACATTTAAACTTTAACCTGTAGGGGGGCTCTTTGTGTTAGTTAATGTAAGCATAAAAAGAGTCTGAACCACTAATCAGATTAATCATATTTTGTGAGACTCAAAAGCTTCATTAAAAGGACCTCGTTTCCAAGCTACACATTTCAGAAAGAGAAAAAAAGTTGGCTATGAAAAGGAAAAAGTAACACTGAAATTCAAAAAGACACAGACTGTGTGTCTCCTGGAATTAAACCAAAGACAGTTAAGACCTGGAACAATATCTACCTTCATAAAATGCACCTTGAGGATGCCAAAATAATTAGGACATTTTGCTATTGAAATTATGTATTCCCTATATTTGCAAAGCTTTATCTTAAGCACAACAGAGAACTTTTTAAATAGGTGAATACAATAAATATCTTCCCTTTCCTCACATTTATGGAAGAATCCCTCTCTGCTGAAACAATCATATTTCCTAAATACTCCAGGTGACCCCTCAGAGACAGGAGAATGTGAACATCAGAAGAATAAGAATCTGTCATCTCCAGTCAGGCTATTACAGTCACACAAGAAACACCTCACTTCTCTAATGAGCATGAAAGTGAGAAAGCAAGTTATTCTCCCAGGTTGATGCAGCATTGTGCTCTCTTTCAAAAACAACAGAGTATTTCCATTTTCAATAAACAAATGGTTTCCCAAAAATGAAACTTCACTGAGTTTTTGCTCATGTCTATGAAATAAAACATGGTTTACTTAAAGTTTTCATGAAGTTTAACAGAAACCATCTGCACCTAAGACAAACATTTTGCACTTAGTGTGGAACTCATTCCTATCTCAGTCTGCACTGATCTGGACTCAGTGGACCTTCAAAATCAGGAGATGTTTTGAGGAAACATTAACAAAGTTGAAATTCTTTGGAAGATTATTTAATACTGGGCAAATGAAATACATCAGAGCAGTTATATTCTCTCTAAAATATATTTAAGTGCTGAGAAGAGAAATCAAGACATGACATCATGGGGAAGATCATTTGTAATACAGACTCATCCATTTTCCAACCTTGGGACAGGAGAAGTGGAGTTAGCCTCACTTTTGTTTTCCAAGTCAGGAGGAGCAGCCTCGTGCTGTATCACAGCCAAACTCTTTGTTAGCTTTTCACCATTATGTGTTCATTTTTCTTTCCCCATAACTTGCCAAGGTAATCTTGCTCCCAGCAGCTGCACAACCCTCTGCATGATCTGTATTCAACTGGTCCTTTACTTCTGGACAAATCAGGCAACATAAAATACATTGTTACGCACACATCTATGGTTCTACACTCTACATAAGGTAATGCATTTAATTAGTAGCTTTCTAAATGTCTATTTACAAGTTTTGTCTGTAATTGCACTGAGCCTGCACTGCTTGGCATGGTCAGTTATACCTAAAGGCACTACTTGTTCCCTGGCTAAGGTGACAGCAGGTGAGGAATCTTCTGCAGGAAATTACCAGTCACCAAGGATTTGTTGCCGCATGCAAAGCTCAGAAAGGAAGGTCAGGGCTTGGGTGGGCCAGCTCCCTCTCCCACCTTCACTCTTTCACAGAGCTGATGTTTTTCTCTTGCTACATGTGCTGCAGAGGCTTTAAAAGAAACACAATGGCCAAGCTGTCTGCACGTCATGGACCAGACACTTCGCACAAAGTTTTACCACAAGCTGTCATTGTATGGCTACAATTCTAAGTGTGTGCCATTGTGTGCCATCCTGTGCCCTGAGGTCTTCAGTGTTTCTTCATCAAACCAAGCAGCTGTCGAAATGTGCCTCAGCTCCATCCAGCACACATTCCCCAGCTTTCCTGTCCAAGGAAAAGGAGAGGAGAAAGGACAGCAAGTACCAAGGTCTTGCTCCAGTGAGGAGCTGGGATGGGGCCAAGGACAGGCTCCCAGGCTCCTAGTGTAGATGTCAACTATTATACCAATGAATTCTTCAGAGAATATCACACAGATCTAAGTTGTTTACGAGCTGATTTCAACATGTCTGCACCAGTGTAAAACTGGAGCAACTGCAGTATCTCTGACAGAGTCCTTCTAAGTTGAAACCAATGCAATTTAAAGCAGAATTTGTCCCTTTACTTTGGATAATGATCTTGAAATGCTGCCCTAAAGATACAGAAACAATGAATTTTGCCTGAACACAAAGAGAATTGTTCATAGGTCTGACCCAAAGCTATGAATTTAAATGATCCAAATGTAACTCAAAGAGACCCGACCTTTGTATTAGGAAAATTTAGTAAAGCACTGGGATGCATTGAGACCATCAGTTTGCATTAGGCCAGGTTTTCTCAGCCTTCCTGATACTGTCTCACCTTGTTTTATGACAAGTTCCAGTGACATGCATATAAATACTCCCAGAGTATATTTCTGTCCAGTGCAAACAGTTATGGGAAAAAATATCCCCTATCAGGTTGTCATCCAAGCTGTGGTACTTCCCAGACCACGGCAGGGCAGAGTCAGAGGGATTAACTTGCAGCACTACTGCCAGTCTGCTACATGGAAACTCAACAGGGCAGGCTCATTTCACCAGAGATGGACCTACAGTGGCACAGCAGCAAACTGAGTTCCAAGGCTGGGAGGATTCAAATTATACTTGCCATCTCACACTAAATATGTTCAATATTTTTTTCCTCCCTCATTTTGATACTACTAGGTTCAGGTAATGGGATGTCTAGTGAAACCACATAAAAACCGGCGAAGTCTGTACAAGCTTTCAGCCAGAATGGTGTGTCTAGTTAATGGGATAAGTTTTTCACTAAGATCTTGAGAATCTCTGTAAAAATAAGAAAATAATTTATGAAAGTCTGACCCTGCCTTGCTTTCAATTTGTGGGTCTGTCAAAACCAAAACAACTTTTGAGTTCATTACATAAATTGGATAAGGTCCATATTCCCTGAGCTGCATAACATGACTTGTCTGCTCATTCCAGAATACATTTCTCCTTTTTCTTTTCTTCCTAAACACACACACATACACACACACACATAACCCCCAAACAAAAAAAAAAACTCTTCAAACAGAGAAACAGCTTCCCCATTGCTTTATTTCCATAACTGATAGAGTAGTTATTTTAAAAGGTAGTACAAACCTTATAAATTCAAAGAAAGGCAACACCAAAATGCCCACAAGTGCTGCCCACAGTAAAGGAAACACATCCAGAGATTTTATCACTTCAAATAAAAACTTCTGTTCTGCAAGGAGAAAATCCCCTCTCTTCTGTTGTTCCAGACTCTACAGATCATTAGGTAGGTAAAGCAACTTCTGATCTTTTGATCATTCACAGCTCTTTGGAAAGAAGTTTCCCACAAGGCTCATGATGCTCTAAATCTTTTTTTTTTTTTTTTTTTTTTTTTTTTTTTTTTTTTTTTTTTTTTTTTTTCTGTTCTGCAGGCTCCCTCTCTCCAAGTTAAAACTCATGCAGAACAAAACAGCACTGCTTATCTCAGCAGCATCACGAAGGAGAAAACTGTGGCACCCTAAGGCCTGATTGTATAAAAATGTGTACCGTTACCAGAAAGGGGAGTGGGAAAACATTCCCATGACTGCTTGGTAGGGCTTCACACCTATAAGGCATGTGTGAAGAGAGCTTCACACCTATGAATAACCTGGAGTCCAACCCTCATTTCTTCTCTGAGATCTTAAATAATGTTCCAGCTGGGGACCCAACTATAAACATTTTTTTGCACTTAGAGAGCAATAAAAAAAGAACACATGGGATAGGAAACACTTGGTTAAATTTGCAGCTTTTCTCTTCATTATAAATAATGAGGATGCATTTTTTCCTTCCTCCTCTTGTCAGCCACCTTCTGTTCCCTTGCTTCTGCTGTACTGCCATCTAAAAACCCCGATCTTTAATCTTTTAAGTACCTGGATTAACTTATAGCATCTAGAATACTTTGGGACATAAAATTGCATATGGCGAAGAGTAGAAGGAGAAGAGTAAAATTAATTCCCTCTTCTGTCAGAGCTGCACCCAACACAGAGAGGATTCCAACATTGAAAATTCCTGATATACCTGACACTGCACAGGAAACTGCAAAATTTCTTCATCTCACTCAGCAAGATTGTACAGAGAAAGTCTAAACCTATACGCTTGCCTAGATAGGATTTGGGTGCATGTCATGACAAAAATACAGAAAGATTTTGTTCCTTGAGTATCATGAAAGATTTGGATGGAAATAAAGTACAAAAGATCAGACCAGGACCTTAAATTGTGGGTTCAAGACAAATCAATCTCCAATTGTTTGGATTTTTGTTTGCCTTTGCAAATCAGAAGAGGCATTTGACCAGAGGACCTGTTGGTTTGCTGTATTTCAGAATATTACTTCAGCTAGACAAACTATAAGCATTATTGCAGCTGCAAACACATTGAGTATCTTGAGGGTTTAATGACAAAGTGGCATTGTGTCTTTAAGACATTATATTCCTATAGTTTTATTCAGATCATCAGAATAATGATAGAACAGTTTCCTCTTGCCCAAATTGCTGTTGAACCAAACAACTCATTTCTCTACTTCTCAGTGAAGAGAAACAAGGTGTTTTTTCCTGTGCTTGGCACTGGAATTTTAGGGTATTTTTAGAATGCTTCCAGTTATAGACCCATCTGCATCCTATTCCACTGTTACTGCAGAAAGGAAAGAGAAGCAGAACTGCATAATAACAGAGGGACAAAGAAATTTCTCCTTCTATTCCCCCCGCCCCCCCCTTAACATGAAAATGGATTTCTAAATATTATCACCTAGCATCTCAATTGAGAGGCTGCACTTCACCAGTGATGAATTTTCTCAATTGAAATCATGGTATGGGCACATTGCTAAACTCATGTTTGCAAGCTAGCATCACCTAAATTACAGTTTTATGACACAGTATGGGAACAAAAGGTTATGAACAGAGAACCCGATTTTAACTGGGAATGTAGTACTCAATTTAGTAGGGATATTCAGTCATTGAGGGAAGCATTTTTAAAAGCCATATTGTCTGGAGGAACAAATACATCCCTATCTTCCAAACTATCTTCTCATGGGTCTTAATAATAGTACTTTTCAAGCAGCTTTTTGTAATGAAATAAGCATTAACCCACATGCATAGATTGCACACGGGTCTCAGTTGCTATAGCACAATCCCACTCAGCCTCTCACTCATCTCATACTGCAACTTTCCTGCATTTAAAGGGCTAGACTTCCCCATAACAGATTTGATTGTAAATCTACTAAACCCTCTGTAATGTAATGCTTCAGCTATAGGTTGTAGCTTTACCCCACATGCAGAACTGAGGCCCCGAAAGGCTGAATGAGCTGCCCAAGTTTATACAGTAAGTTAGTGTGCGAATGGAAAGATTAAGTTTATTTTCCTTCCAGTTCCACACTTAGACTACAGTTTCTACAATAACATAAGCTGAACTTATGCAGACCTTAGACAAAGTCCACTGCATTTGCCTGGTGATTCCTTTTTAAATAGGCAGAGAATATTTGTCTCTCCTTTCCTATAGGTAGAGTTTGGGATCATCTTAAAAGGCTCAAACTAGGTGCTTAAATAGGTAAATTTTTTGAAAAATTTCCCTAAAACTATCTTTATTTTCAGTTTGAAAGTAAATACTAGTTTCTCTGTGTGCCTGGCGAGTCCTTGATGTCAGTAGGTGAATCCCCTCTCCTCCCTGTCCCACCAGGGCATTTCTCTACCCTTTGCAAGAGAACAAGTGAGAGATGTGCCTTGAATGTCACATGCCAGTAGAGGAACAACTCTTTCTTCCAGGAAAATGTGTCCTTCCAAATGTAACAGGGATCATGCAGAGTAAGCCAAAGACACTAATATTGATACTGATGGTTATGTAACCTGTGTGAAAACATGTTTAGTTCAGAAATTAACATAATGAATTGTTGTGTGAATGATAAGTGTTGTTTTATTATAAGGGAGAAATATAGTTTGGAATCTAAAGGACATTTCTCTTACTCTTTCACCATTAAGTAATTCCTTCAGCTCTCCACACAGCTAGATCTTCTGTCTCCTTGAAACAGTAATCACAAGGGTGAATTTTCCAGTGGCTTTTCAAATGATTGCAAAACTATTTTGCAAAGGAATCCCAGGGGAAACTGCATAAATGGTCTTTAATGCAGCACCAACTTTTACACCTACCAGAAAAACAAATACATTTCAGTGAAAATCAACAACTTTACAGTCAGATATGAGCATGGATTTGCTCAGCTGGTTGGTGGTGGATCACCCACAAAAGAGTTTGAAGGGTCTCTGTTAAGAACTGGGAAGTTAGGATTAGAAATGTGTCTGACTTAAGAGGGAGTTTTAAGCAATTAACTCTGCAAACACACATAAGTGAAGCACAAAGAAACACTAATGGGAAGAGATCATTAATGCAATCCATCCACATTCTCCATCTATACGCTCATTACCTGCTGACAACACCAATAGGATTTGCCTATATGAGGAAATGGGCCAAAATGGCTATTGCAGAATAAGCCATTCTTCAATAGCTTTCTGTTTGTCCCTGTGTAGACACTGTAGGAATAATTAGTGCACTTATTCTGTTCTAGAATAATTGCTGCACTAATTATTCCAGACTAAAGTATCTTTTATTCCAAAACAATTTGTCCACAAGGGGAGCTATTGTGAAATCTCCTCTGCTCAATTTCCATGTGTAAAAGGCTGTAATCCTTGCGGTAGGAATTGCTGTACCCCAGACTCCAGGAGCAAATCGAACTATAGACAAGTTTCAATTCTCACATTGCTCTAGGATGGTTTTCTTAAAGTAATTGAACACATACAGTTGTTGTGTAAACAGGATTCAGCTGAATGGCAATGAGTAAACCCTTTTAAGAGCTTTTCCTTTATAAAATTATTTTAGTCACATTTGCATCCAAGTTTACTGGATTGGATTTAAGGATTGTAGTGAGTAGAGGCTGACATGGTAGATGAGACTTAGCCCACTCTTTTGCAAAGTGTGAAATGCTGAAATTGGATAAGCACATATCATAATTAGCTAATTTGTTGGGGTAGCTTTATCCAGTCTATGTGTTTAGAAACACCACTGAACTCACAGTTTTTTATGATGAATTGCAATTAAACTAAAGACTGATATGCCTAGACAGTGAACCTATAGCACTGTTAAAAACCTTTTAAAATGAAGGACGGAACTGGTGGTGTCAGATCTTCCTAAACTGGAATGAGAGTACCAATTCTCTAGTCTACTACTTCTCTCCTTTCAGACAGAATCAAACCTCTATTTCTGTCTGTTTCTGGGGTACTTTTTGCTTGGTGGGTTTTTTTTAAATCTTTCCATTTTCTCAAGGGAAGTATAACCTTATCAGAAAAATCTGTTCCCTCCTTTCTGCTCAGGAAATGGCAGAATAAAACAGTGAAATAGGTTCCCCCAAATCCAACCCCACACAGGATTTGGCCAATATTTGGGAACAGTAACGATCAGATAGAAAGGCTGTGTAATACTTTTTGTGAAACTGCATACAAGATATTTATATGAAATAAATATAAATTTTCCACTTATTTTCTACTTCTATATTTCATACGGGTGGCACTGTCCCACCTCTCAACCTCTACCTTTTTTATTCTCGAGAGAAACTAAAATCAATTTGGGATATGTTTCAAAATAAGCAGCATTATTGCTTAGCACATATTTTCAGTGATATTTGTAGTGGTCATGGGATATGATTTGCATAGCATTTACCAATCTCTCCTGTGTCTGGCTAGGGTCTAGGAAGTCATCTAATATTTCTCAAAATAGGTCTATTGTCTTGAAGCATTCAGTCCCTGCTCCCAGTATTATTTTGGTATAAATAACTCAGTCTTTGATCTTGAAGTTTATTTAACACAAAATACATTGTTAACCAATAATTCATCAAAATTTACTACTAAAATTTCTTTCCGTAACATTCTAAGAATGGACTGACGTTGATTCTATCACGTCATGCCTATTGATTTCTATCATAAACAGAATTCAGTATAGGAAAATTGTCATTAAAAGGCTCCTTAACAGAAGAAAATATTGACATGTTCAACATCTGTAGCTACAGAAAGCTCTGCTGATGGATTTCTTTTCACTTCACCAATATAATAGTATGAATTTGATTTATTACAAATAACATTTGTCTATTTAAGGCTCATAAGACAGCTTTTTGAGATTCTTGTAATAAGTTTTTTGTCAATTAAAGTTTCTGTTCATTTACGAGATGTATGCAATTAGAAATACAAGATGTTCAGTATTCTCAGCTCAAACCCTTTTATTATCTTGTGTTTTTCTTGTGTTACTGTAGCTGTTCTACCCTGAATTGAAGTAGATTATGATTACTAGTTAAGAACTGAAAACACTACCACTTTTTACTTCTCTCTGTTACTTTGTAAATAAATACTTTCAATTACAAAATTGTTCCCAAAGAAATAGGAATTATGTTGAAAATACCCCACTGCTGCCGTAACAGTTTCAGATTTATTGAATCTTTCTCACTGTATTACAACAGCTCCTGCTGTTTTACCTGGACTGCAGCAATACCAGACTCCAGCCTTGTATTTTGTAATGCTTCAAACCATCTGGGACAAAAAAACACCCTCAGCATTCTTCTATCTTCAAGTTTTTGATTATAATCAGAATGGAAATGCTATGAAGAAATAGCAAAGATGTTTTACAGCTATCTCAGGTTTTGTGGGCAAGAGTCTTATTTTATTTGTATTTATTAAGGGCAACTCTAGCACAGCAGCACAGGCAATACAGCCAAGAGAGGTCAGTGAGAGAAGCAACATGTTTAGCATTAAAATGATGCTGAACTTGGAGAGACATCCTTCTTCATCTGCAGCTATGCTACACCTAGTGCTGTGCTTTTAAAGTCATTCTTGTGAGGAAGTTTCATATCAGGTTTCTTGGTCTGACTGTCATAATGGTTAAAGAATGAATACAGGCCCTGGATATGGGCTCTATCACTGTATGAAAGTATGGCAAAAATTCAAATGTTTGTCCAGTCTACCATCCTGTTGCTTTAGTAGTGGATCATTCTCATTTCTTTTCCAACACACCAATAATTTCCAAATGAAAGCTGTGTGACAATACTCTTTCTTCCTTATATCTATACTGACCTTTGTATTCAAACTTTGCCTCAATCTTTTAAATTGCTTCTTTAATTTAGGTCATGGAAACTGCAAGTTTTAGCTTGTTTAAGACCACTGCATCCCAAACAACAAACATAAAAAATTCAAAGTAGCAAATGTTCCAGAGTGAAGAAGTACTGACTTGGTTTTACATTATAAATAACTCCATTGGACCCTTCTGATGCACCAAGAAGGAGCATTTGTTTTTGTTTTTTTTTCTATTTAACCTTTGCAGTCCTTGTTGTATATATGCATGGAAGAGAGGGAAAACCTGCTCCTACCTGCTACTCCTTAGTTCTTACTCATTTGATCACCTAGTAATCTAAAGCCAAATATTATTCACATATTTAAATTGTATCACTGAGTTTAAAGGGATTATTTATTTGTCTAAACTGGTCCTAAGTAAGTAAGAGAACTAAATGATACATAGAGATTGTTCCAAAACAAAATAAACAAAACCAGATCAGCTGTCTTGCCAGTTGCTCGCATAGAGATTCCAGAAAAGCTATCCATAACACATCAAATTCTTTCTTTTTATTTTCATTTTTGACAAACTATTCTTTCATGAACACAAGGGCAGGAAAAATCAAGTGCCAGATGGTGAGCTAGGGTATCAGCAATTGGATCCAACAGCACATTGAAAGCAGCCAACATTCTCAAGGAAAGACATTTAATGGTATCTGAAAGAAAAAGCACCCAATTTCAGGGGGGAAAAAAGGAAAACAGAATCAATGAAATAGACAACTGCAAAGCAAATCCACAAAGAGAATCACTGTGTAAGCCGAGATCAGAAGAAACTGAAATAGCTTCAAGAGAGCTGTTTAGACAGTGACTTTTATTATAAATTACATACACAGAGCAAGTCCTGCAAATAACCAGCTTTCCATGCCAGGGCAACAGGGAGTCTGTACAGAAATTTATGCTGAATTTGTCAGAGGTACATGACATCTTTGGCTTTTGTGACATTCCTATGCCTATTTTTCACTGGTATTCTCTTCACTCCCAAAAGCATTACAGAATGCTTCCTCTGTTCCATCCCTTGCCACCTTTGCAGATGCATTCACATTACTGAAACTAGCCCTCCATGAGATCCTGGCAGTTTAGAACAGCCTCAAGCAGAGGAAGAGATAAACACATATTTGTATAACTATGAAATGCCTCAGTTGAAGGTAAGCAAAGAAATTAGACTTGGAGAGTTCATAAGGGGAATGCAGATTGTAAAATCCACAGACTCCCTGAGATAAAAATAATGACCAAGCACTTTAAGCCTTTAACACACTGAAGATCATACAAAATGAGCTTGGCAAAGCACAATACACAGAACAGTCATTTGCAAACACCATACTATGCTCAAATCAGGGAATCATTCCATATAACCTCACTGGTTTGGGGATTTGTTTTATGATGGGCTATACAGTGAATTTCCAAATGCACTGTCAAATCAGCCCCTAATCTGTATTTACAAGCTGGACTCCTTTCTTTTTTGAGTTTCTTACCAAATCTCAGCTCCCTGCCTGAGATTTAAAAGGGCTTTGGTTTTCTCTTTTGCAATTAGGGGCTTTTAATTTTTTCCCCCACCACTCAAGTGTAAGCAGTGTCTTCAAACATAGTAACTCAAGCAACTACAATGGGATGACTCCAGATATCCACTAATTTAACCAAAGCAAATATTTGGCCTGTAGAGAATTAGTAACCCTCTCACAATCTTTTTTAAAATGCAACATGAAGACACCTTTTAACTGTGACAATAGGAAGTTCGAGAAAAAAACAGCTTTGAATGAGAATCTGTTTCTGTCTCCTGAACATCAGAGAAAAAAATTTTCTGAGGTCAGTTTATTCTCTAAGTATTGATGACAGAGTAATTTTACTTTCCTCTGAAACATTACATTCCTCTTGTTTCTTCCAGTCTGAAATGTTACATTTCTCTTGTTCCATCCAGTCATTGTACTAAGTGGACCATAAGAAATAAAAAGGAAATAACATGGATATTTACATACTTCCATTTTCATTTATGGACCTAGCAAGAAAATGGCCTTGTAAAATTATGTTCTTCCAACTGATGTCTAACACTTTTCACTATTTTCACAGTCCAAATTGAAGACCTGCTGACATCCAGATGTCCCACAGATTTATATACATACCGTCAAAGAATAGCAAGGGAACGGGGTCCATTGTTATGTCATTCTACTGTGGTGCATAAATGCAGGACAGAAGAAGGGTGGAAAAGCAGGACCATGGCTGAAATTTACCCAGTGTTTTGGCTACCAGAACTAGCTGACAATATAAACAGAAAGATTTTTCATCCCCTGAAGTGGAGCAGCAGAGTGACAACTACTTTGGGCTGCCAGGACACCTGGTAGGGCTTCTGCATTTTGAGACAGAAGTCCTTGAGGCAATATGACTGAAGGGATGCAGCTCCCTCCAGTGCAGGGTTCTGCTTAAATGAAACACTGAGCCCTGGAAAAAGATATTAACTCATTCCTCATTTGAGCTGCCAAACGTACCAGGAATACCTGGCAGCAGCTCCCTGCCATGCTGCCAACCAGTCTAGGTACACAGCTGGCTCTTTCAGTGATTTCAGAAGAACTCAGAGGATTTACAGCACAGCAGCAACAGCAGTGGAGGAACAAATCCAGCATTTGATTTCTTTTCACAGAGGTCTATCCCAGACAACTTAAACCCACCCAGGCACAAACCTCCAGAATTAAGTAATGTCCTGCATGGCCCAAGCCCAGGCTCAACTCCCTCTCTATAAATCAGATAATTAAACAGCTGATACCAAGCAACTGCCTCTCCCATTCTCAGAATGTTTTATGTTCACATCACAAGCAATCCTGCAAAGCCTTGATAGGTATATTCATTATTTATGGTCAGCCATAATTATATTTGGTACTTCTAGTTTAGCCTGCAGGAGGCAGTGTCATCTGTGCAAAGTAGAACTTATTAATGCTAATGGAATTTTCAGGGGTTTTAAGACCATGATTTCTCTTAAAACCAAGAAATTCAAAATGGCAAGAAGTTTAGTAAGTAACATCTGGTCTAGGGCAAAACTGTGAAGGGTGCCATCGGTTTAAAACATGAGGGTTTACCCTCAAAATTTTTTCCCCTCCAAATAAAAACTGCAACCTATCTTTTAGTTTCTACTTTTATGGTGTCCATGTTCTCAGTTCTTTGCATAAATTTTCATAGACTGCTCTGGAGTTTCGTAATAGCAAGATATTTAAGTAGTGCTCACATTCAGGCTGGAGCTAGCTACCACTCACTGGCAGCATCTAATCTGCTAGCTTTTCAATGTTAAAAACAAAATAAGGTGATAAATCTGGATGGAGATATCTCTGTATTTTTCCCAATGCAATTTCAGTGAGTAAAAATCAAGAAAGTGGCTGGCAGTCATACAAACAACATTGTTCCTATTGGTGTATATAGGCCCAGGGGCATCTCTAGGATTATAAAAATTTGGAAAACATTAAGGTCAGTAGTGTAAAGAAGGAAGAGGTAGACTACATGGTACCCTATGGCTATGGCAGAAACTGTTCAAACCAAGAAACTGGCGAGACAGGGAAGGTTTCAAATACAAACATTCAGCTTTGAACTGAACCAGTGAAGAAACAGATGATAAAACAGACATTCAACAAAGGCTCTTCACAGAATGCCACACAAAGTTGCAGCTTTTTTTTTAAGTCTGCTAATTTGTGTTTATCATCACGATGAAAGGTTGGGCATGGAAAGATTCTCAGAACTTAAAAGCTAAAACTGGACTGTCTACATTTCATTCTCTTTTTATTAACCAACAGTAAGTGTTCTGCACAGACACAGCCCATGAAAGTAATAATAGAGGGAAATTAATTAGATGACTACATTTCAATCATGGGGTTTTCTTGACATTTTATACCAAAGGAATGCAACTCAAGCAGTTTGTAACTGACAGCAATGCCATGAAATTGCACTACAGCCTTGATAATTATCCTCTTCATTATTTTTATAATATATAAAAAGATAAAGTACAACAACCCCTTTCATTTTATAATTGTATGCAGTATAATAGAAGCAGCTGAAGGGGGATGTTTGTCTTACAATGCTACAGTTTAAATCTAGTGACAAGAAGTATCACGCTAATGATGCACAGAGAAGAGCACTACAAGCAGTCATCCTTTATATAATTACTCTATGAAAGCTGTAAACCTATGGGATAGATAATATATCCCAAACTTTTTTTCCTTCCTCATTCCCTAATATTCAAGAAATATCAATGGCAACTCGTTAGAACGAAAAATATATTATTTAATTTACATAAATTTCCTTAATTGTTAAAAGTTAGTGTAATCAAAGCTTATAAAAACATTGATGACACAGAAAAGTTGATAATTTCTTTTGTATAGCTGTACCAAGTACTTGTACACAAGCCAGGTCATTAATTGAAAGGGGAAGAGTCCTTTTGGATCCATATGGAGACACTAAAGGAGTAGAAGTCTTATCAAGTATTATGGATAACTTTAATTAGGAAGAGTAGTAGTAAAGCAGTAACAATTCCATAAATTGGCAAACTCTTTTGGATAATATTCAGAAAATGTAGTTAGGAAAGTCTCAGCTGGAACATGACAAACATGTACAAGAAGATGAGAAGTTACCCTTTCCCTGTCTGCCACAGCGCCAGCTTAACTTGGTATGTGAACAACAGAAGTCAGCTCCAGATGGCTACAAAAGAAGTCAGTCTGTTATCTTAGTAAGGCAGAGCTGGAAATCAGGATAGCTTTATGAACAGCAACTTTGCAGGTAGTTTCAGTAGAGGTTTCTGAATTAATCCTGTAGAGATATGAATCATTTAAAGCAGCCGTGGTGAACAGGAACCTCCTGTCTCTGAGCAAGAAGTTGGGATATTTTCTTGGTGTGACCCAAATAAATTAATATTTATTTAGTCTTGGCAACCTCAGGTTCTTAGTGTGAGTTAATTTATCCTAAAATCATGATGCTATATGGTTCCTGTTGTAGATTGCTTGTCTTCAAGAGAGGAGCTGGATTTTTATTTTATTAACTAGAGTATCTTTAGAATTTTTCTTCAATCATTGTAAAGGAGCATGGCTTGCACATAACTGAAAATCCATTGGCAAGTTTATAATTTTTTTATATCACAAAAGGAATGGGAGACTGTGGTATCATCACTCCAAATAGGAGTGTTGCAGCCACAGAATACAGACTTGGACCACATTTGCTGCAGTATAAGGACATTAACTTGAGGGTTTCTGACTGAAACTTGTTTCTATTATCCTTATGACATGCTTGTTTGTGGGTGCTCTATGCTACTTATCACATCAGCCAGTTTCCCCGAGGGTTTTTCCATATTCAAGTTTAAATGAATCTTTTAAAACTGGTAAAAAAAGACAGAAATATTTGGCTCTTTGCCTAGATATTGTATATATCATAAAACATATCTTTCTGCATTTTCAAAGCAGTGTGTTCTTTTAAACATACCTGACAGCTCCAAGTGTTTTGGCAACACATACACTTTTGCAATGAGTTCTGGGTAAACTTACGACTTCAGTCATTCACTCATCAGTGACACAGCTCAGCTAAGTCTGTAGTTTTCTGGAAACATGGATGCAAGTCCAGGGGCAAGGGCAATGTCTGCTCTGCATGGCTTGCCTCTACAGCACAGAAATACAGAACATGGGGTAGGCAGGATGCTAAACACAAATCATATATGTAACCCACACATCCATGGCACTGCCAGTGTGTTCTCTGCACAGGCATGACAGAGCTGATGCTTCCTCACACAAAAGGTTCACAGTGCATGTGATGCAGGGCCAGTCCACAAGTGTGTGGTGAGTAGAGGACTGTCAGATCTCTCATGCACACAGAGATCAGCTCAGTGTGAACAGCACATCTCTGAGACAAAATGAACCACTGCAATCTTGCCCAGTGACACAGTGGAAGGCAGCCTTTAAACATACTTAGAGACAACTTTATCACTAAGGGAAAGCAGTTTTCTGTTCTGAAACACACTATGGCTCTTCAAGAATGCTCTGTTCCGTTGCGTTTATACCCCAGGCATTTATTTTCATCGTTTTTCCATGGATCAGAACAGATGATGGCATTTTAGGGCATACAAAGAATAAGGCAATACTAGCTTTTGATCCTAAAGAACAAAAGGCCAGCATTAACCTATGTGCAAAGACAGAGGAGCTGGCAAAGTGGGGGGGCGGGAATGGGGGAGAGAGAGAGAATCTGGCAGATCTTTGAAGTAATCCAAGGTCAAAAGTTTCCCCTTAAGACTATATGGGCAATGTGAACTTACCATACCCAGGAAGCCACCTCACAAGGTAAACACTTTCAGAAGACAAGTCCTTGAAACTCTTCATAGTGTCAAAGGTTGAAATGAGCAAAGTGGCAGCTGGTTTAAGGCATTTCTCCTTTGAAATTTCCAAACTTCCTTAATTTTCTGAGATATTTGGCAGATAATGACAACAGTTCCCTAGGTATATATATATATATATATATATATATATATATATATAAAGAATCTACACCCTTGAAATAAATAAAGGGATTCAAGATAAACCAAAAGGAAAACAAAAACCAGAAAAACTCTCTGCACCACTCCCACAAAAAAAAAAAAAAAAAAAAAAAAAAAAAAAAAAAAAAAAACCACCCCAAAACAAACAAACGAACAAAAACCCAAACAAACAAAACAAACAAACAAACAAAAGCCAGCCCAGTAGACAGATACTTCTAAAACATTAACATGATCTGTGTATCCAAAAATGTGAGCTATTAAAATCGCCCATTAGAACACAATCAGAGAGTGCTTTAGAAGGAGCTGAAGCATTGAAGGCCTTCCTATCCATCAGGTGTTCAATATTTGCCTCAGCTGAATTTCCAGAGCAGCTTCCATGAACTTGCTGGACGCATGAGTGTCACTGTCCAAGCAGTTTATGCTGTGAGGGCAAGTTTACACCGCGCTGACAGCGGGTGTGCACACAAATCCGTTTAGAAATTTAGCAAAGAGTTAATGAAGGTTACCTGAAAGGAACCAAAACATCCTCCTGTTTTAAATTGTAGAATTTTGTACTTTTATGTATAAACATAAGAAAAGTCAGACTTATGGGAACAACAGTGTAACAACACTACCAAACAGCTGTTGCTTAAATAGACATACATTGTTTTCATTTATTAAAACTAATTAGTATTTTCACTTTTTCCATTGCTAAATCAATAGCATATTAAGCACAGGAAAAGTTTTTAGCACATGGATAGGACCATTAGATTAGGTCTGTTCACATAGGTACTACAATTCCCCACTGACTTAAGTACTTAAAAGAGATCTACAATTAGAAGAGAAACAAAGAGAGGACATTTCTTAAAATGAAAGCTTGAAGGGACATAAAGTATACAGCAGATACACTATTCAGATTTCTTCATATGGAGCCACTGCTGCAACAGTGTTGTTTCTTCAAAGTGATAACCCCTCAACAACACAAAAATATCCAGATTTTCAAACACAGTGAAATATTTTCTAATATGAACATCCTAAAAAGGGGAAATCAATAAATGGCATGAAAAACTTCAAAGACGGACCTCCTGTCAATGACAGAGGTTCTTCAGCAATGTAAAGTCTTTGAAGAAGGACTCCCAGTGCTGGGAAACCTTTGAAGTGACAGAAAGCAGACATTTATAATTACAGAAAGGTGCGGTGTCCAGCAGAGATAGTAAAAAGATATAACTGGGGTATGTGTGGGGGAGGCTGAGCGGTGGCTTGGGCCCTGAGTGACCCTGTTCACTTGAAGCCTAAAAGCCTGCAAGGTCAAGCCTATATCCATATGAAAGAGACAATTAGTGAATTGGAGATATGGGTAGGGCTTAGAAACCAAATTACTGCAGCTTTCACACTTCTGGCATATGTTTATTAAACAAGGCATCTCTCTTTTCTCACTACCTCAGATTCCAGCACACACATACCCACACAGGCTCTTCTCACTTTGCAGCCCACAGTTCCCCTGAGGAGAGAGTGAGCCTTGTTATGTCCATTGGCTCAGAAGCTGACTTAAAGTGAGGCAGTCCAGCCTTACTTATATTTATCTGTATGGTTTTCATGAGTATATCACTCCTGGAATATTTGCTTCTGTCTTCCCCCTGCTTCCTGGCTATTTCTTGATAAAGTGATATAGAAATCCAGAAAAGCAAAAAATTATATTATGGAAGAAAATGGAACTGTCTGGATTCGGGAGTTCTTTGAATTCTTGTGTGCTTGAAATGGAAAATGTGAAAGTTTAATTTACATTAATAGATTTTTGCCTTCCCCTCAGACTACAAGGCAAGTCTCTGCTGTGTCTTTGGAGCAGAGCAGGGGCTGCCCACACTCTGAGAGCAAAGTAATTTCAGCATGGTACTGAGCTCACAATTGTGTGCCCAGCTGAGAGACAGAGGAAATGGCTCACACTTGTCCCTGTCTTTCATATATTCACAGATCTAGGTTCTCCTAAAGCACAGGGTCAGATCTGTTGCTTATACCCCAAAGATCACACAGCTACATCCCAAATATTCATTTTTAGTTATTTTCCTGTCTGTGACATGTTAAAACATAGAAAAAAAGAAATTAAAAAAAAACCCAAATCAGCATCTAATGTGAGCCAAGATTTCCTGGGAAGATGAAGTGAAAGACAAGCAAATGAATCAGCAGGTATTGTCACCTTTTTGAATTCATCTTTTCTTTTTTGTACAAGGCCAGGATCTGGAAGCAGGACTACTCACAGTGGGCTGAAATGGGACCCCAGACAAGAGGTTTGTATTCCCTTGCCCTGGTGTGAGGAGGACACCAGAGAATTCTCTTCCTCAATGACCACAGGCTCCACCTGTGAGCCTCAGATCCATTCAGCCCCTTGGCTAGAAGGAAGTGAGCTATTAAAAAAAGCAAACACCAGCTCCCACAGTCTTGCATAGCTAAGAACTCCCAAGCAAAGGCTGGTAGAAGATGGCACCTTTTAAACCCTGAAATAAACTCATGAATAATGATGCATGTTTAATTTTACACACACATGACACCCCCAGATTTCAAACCAGTGAGTAACCCAGTTTATGAATGGGAAAACTGAGACACTGGAAAGAAATTCAGGCTGGCCTTGTAGAAAATGAACTCTTAGCACAAACATATCAACATTTATTAATGCAGGAAATTTGGAGTATTCAGCATTGAGTCTATTTTTGTCTTCATATAACTTCCAGTCCCAGGTTAAGGTCAGAACTGGAGAAAATAATACCAAAGTCCAATGGAGTCTTCAGAGAATTACTGAAGCTTATTTTGTTGAACTCTTCTTTTGCTGGCCAGACAGCAACCATGTAATTAGGATAACTATGCAATAGTGTTTTTAAGGGAGTGCTATAAAGAAAAACTCAAACTACAGTACATATAAAAGCACTGTATTTGTTTTCTCATGCATCAACAATTTGGTTTTTCTTCTGTTCAGGAGCTTGGCCTGAAGGGAATGGAAATCACAGAGATTATTACCTTTTTATAACTATCTTTCTAAAAGTTATGGCATCAGCTACATGAGGTGTGTAGTAAAAAGGAAAAAAAAATCCTAAATGCCAATGGAGAGACCGTATGGAAACTCACAAGCAATTATCATGCAGACAAAATTTTTAAGAGTAGTGATGAAATTAAGCATTATTGCCAGAAGATGTTTACTAAAAATATCTTTCAGGTCTTTCAAAATTTTGCTTGGAGGATTTGGCATGACAAAGAAAGCAGATGCCAGATAACACATAACACATCAAGAAAACAATAATATATTCTGAGCTTAAGAGTCCTGCTGGTGATATGGGACAAAAATATGCCTGGGCAATCTGAAATAGCTTTTAAATAAAACAAAACCAAAACAAATTGCAATGTTTTAAAGTGCCTACATAACATGTAAATTTTGTGCTACAAAAAGTTAGGCAACAGACAGGATAAACTCAGCAAAAACTGTATTACCCAAACGCAACAGATAAGTGGAAATTGTTTTCTGATGTGTAGTATTTGCTCCCTCTGTAGTATGTATTATAAGATTCAGACCGTTCTGAAACAAAGGTACACAGTGCTGTTGGTACCACAGCTGTTAAATGCCAACACTTCCATATAATAAGTCCCCTAAATCCACAGCTGGGCATCATTAAAAGAGAAGGGTGAAAACATAAGCTTTTCCAACTGAGAAGTAAGGATATGTTCCTCATGGCTGCTGAATTATGAGCCTTTTGCCTGTGTAGCAGTGCCACGTTCTGTGTGCTCTGGCACAAGACACAACATGGCAAGATCCACACCCTTCCAGATACCTGTCTTTTCTCCTTCTGTCCCTGATACTGGGCTCCTTCTGGACTCATACAAGATGTTCCCCTCTCTCACATCCTGGATTCCAGGATATGTCTGTCTCAGCAGAGCACAGGTTACTAAGAGCAGCAGCTTTTCCTCAGGGCAGAATGAGGACACAGTGTCTGCTGATGATTTCAATGGCAGCAGCAGTTCCCCTTGGACAACAGCACAGTACCAGAGGTCATTGTACCACCACAGCCTTTGGGGTAATGTCCTATTTGTAAATAAGGCCAGATAAAAACAAAATTATGTTGAGTGCACTAATTACACACAGGGACATCCTGTATTGTAAGAAAGGGATCTGAGCGACCTCCACCGAGGAACCAGTGGTGAGGTCTTAAAAATAGGAGCAAAACCAACTTGAATTTAACAACATAAAACAAACTAAGAGCAGAGAGTACTGTGATTCAGAAGAGGGAGGTTGCAATACCACCAATACCAGTATTTCTGTCAAATGGAAAAACGTCCAGGCTCATTTCCAGGGCAAATAATTGCTATAATTTGTGTTACAGGTAACAGGAACTTAACAGTCTTGGTGGAAAGAGCGGAGGTACTACATTATTCATGTATTTAAAAGAAAAAAAATTGTCAAATTTGGCCACAGTCTAAAAATCAAGAGAAAAAATAGCACAGAATGACCTAAAGTTACATGCCTGGTTGATATTCCTGGTTTTTAGTGTAGATGATAATAAGTTTGGTGAGTTTGCCAAGATGTCATCTTTGTCATATTCCTTTTTGCTGTTCTTTTCTTATATTTTCCCTGAGAACACAAGAATCAGATTTATGAAAAATGTATGCTGTTGTCAAGTACATACAAGTAATTTCTGTGAAGTGTTAACTAAGAAGGACTTATCTGCCAAAATTTAAGTATATGTTTGTTTTTAAGCACTTTTTATTTTCATTCTACTATGGGAATCATCAAAATATGATAATATACTGTTTAAATTCTAAACTTCAAACTAACCTGAGACAGGACTAATACTGAGAACTCAGTAATTCTTCTTATACCCACTGCATTTCAGGCACACTTCAAGCCCCAAAATGTACTTCAGATTCCAGAGAGGTCTCACAAAAATAAAAAACAATCAAAACCAATACACAGACTTTTCATTTCTTTCAAATATCAGCCAGAATACGTTGCTTACTTCATAAGATAGCTTTTTCCAAACATACAGGAGCTGCATACAAGGAAATATTGAAACGCTGTATTATAACCACTGACAGTAAATCTGGAATGAGCAGACATTATAAAACTTTTCCAATATAGAGTCATCAAATGTATTTAATTCTATCAGGTAACACCAATATACAGGTCCCATAATAAGTTATTTAAAAAAAAATATTGCTAAGAAAGAAGGACATGGGTGAGACATCTAGTATTCTTTATTCAGCAAATCACAAACAGGAGAGAATCTTTTGCTCTGACAAGTGGATCATGTTATGATCTTATCCTGCAAAAGGTGATGCATGTGTGAAATCCAAAATCAGTAATTGTGAAACTAATTTTAGCAATATTAATTAAATCAACTTTTGAATATTAACTTCTTAGCAGGATTGACTTAACACATGAAATAGAACAGAAAGGAGAAGATAAAAGTCACCATGGAACAGAAAATGTTAGTTTAATTGCAGCTTTCTCAAGACTTTCTGGCTCCAATCTGTGTGTCACCCATGCAAGACAAGTGTTTGAAATGAAAAGCAGTGGACAAGAGTAAGACTTCAAAGACCACAGCATCAAGATTTCTGTGGCTTTCTAGGCATTAAGTATTGAATGAATATTCAACTATTCAGCAGTGAAAAGGAAGCAAAAGATGTCAGATATAATATGGGACAGATACTGGGATTTTCTGGAACAGCAGACAGGTCAACAGAACATGGCTTCTTAAATGGAACTAAACTGCTGTGTGGAGGCAACTGAATGCTTCTGCAGCTCTTGGCATGTGGGGACCCAGCTCTGAAGTGCAACCCAGAAAATCCTTCCAAGTCCCTGTAAGTGCTGATGTGTTTTGTCTGCAAGTTTCCTATGAACACCTTAACACTTGTCCCTTCACTCTGGACAGGTGAGTGCATTGATTTAGGATCCACAGATTACAGGATATACTGTAGAACAAATTCAACATGCCAGTCTCACTAAACATAGCAGATGCTAAAAGTTCCCTCAAAGGCTTGAACAGTAAAGGTCACTGTCACAATCCCACTGTGTTTATTCAAGATTTGGAGGACAGTAACATTGCTTTCTGCACTGAAGTGATGCCCACTGAAGCCCCCTAGCTACTGGGATTATTTAGGAATTAAGTGATTACCCACTTACATATATCTAACTATTATATGCTTTTATGGAAAAGGGGCAGGGACAATAGTCTCCAAGACACTTAATTGTTCTGTTGCTCCCTGAGTGTCCAGTCCACTGCTCAGTCAGACTCATTTCTCTCTGCCTGAAGGATCACCCTACTTCCAAAACCAGGATTCAGCCACTGCATGACAAAAGCCTGAATCCCACATCCTGAATGAGTCAGATCACAGCCTGGGTGTGCACTTATACCCCACAGCTCAGATGAACTTATTATGGTCACACTGTGTCTCAGCAATGGTGATGACTGCCCTTCCTCAGGCATGTTGGAGTGGGAACAGACCCAAACAATTAGGAGGCTGTAGCTGCTGGGATGAGAAGGGTTGTCTATGACACCAGGCAAAATGAATTCAATTCCCACAGCTGCTAAATGACAAAGACTTCAGAGACACCACTCCTTCACTTTGAAGGATAGCAGGATACAGAACAGGAGGGGAAGAGGTGAGCCTCATCCAAGAGGAAGGATGGCTACTTAGACTCTCCTCTCTGCTATTTTTTTTTTTTTTCCTAAAAAGAAACCACATGGACCAAAAAGCCACAGGTGAAAAGGAAAGCAATAAGGGAGCAGAAGATTGATTTTCTGTAAGATCTAAATTCCTTGAACATAACAGAGTTTTGTTGTGTTACAGGAAATCTGGACATCTAGCTGGAGTCCCCTGGCAGAAGTAAGAACCCAAAGTGTGTGGGTCTTTGACCTTAACCGATTTTCAAGGTCATTTTTCTCAGCCCTTTTGCAAACTGTTATCTCAATTTCTGTGGCAGTATCAGCCTAAATTCCCAAGCACAAAATTTAGATATGTCCCAGACTGTTTAGGTTTTTTGTGTTTTACTGTCAATATTGTAGTACAATATATTCAGAGTCTAAGTTTTAGAGGGTTTAGAATTAACCTGTTCAAATTGTTATTGTTTGAAGAACATGCATTTTTCCAAGAATCACCTACCTCTTATATCCATAAACTATGCATAGTATGGTGAGCTGGATAACATCAAAGGAAGCAGATCTTTTTCAGTAATATATCTTATTCCGTAAATCAGCTTGAAAGGTATTTTTCAGCTCATTTTGATTTTTATGCTTTCTTTTTCCTGCTGCTTGATGTAAAACTGACAAAGTAAAACTGACAATAAGCTGCAGAGAGATGCAAGCTTCCTGTTACAGAGGAGTAAGCATTTCTCCTAACAGATGGAGTAATTTTCACTTTTATTATCATTAACAAACTTCAAAACTCTTTGCAAGTGGAAAAGTCAGCAAGCCAGCAGTGTACCCCTGGATGCTCCTTTACTGCTATATTTTTACAGATACTTGTGTCTTTAGAAGATCATGTAAGTGAAGACATTATCAGCTACATATTGGGCATCCTTTCAGCCTGCAGTCCAATACTTTAAGCAGCATCAGAGCAATTGAACTGTGAAGGACAAGACAGACTCTTTGAGTAACTAAACTCTCATCATTCAAAAGCCAGTATTTTCCACCCCACAGCAACACTGGACTGCAGTTATTGCCTGCTCTCTGTCACAGAACAGCTGCATTTCCATGTGGAACAGGGGTGACAGTAAAAATGTGAATGTGTAGGTGGCCAATGGGGCAGCCACACAAAGCCACTGCTTGGGAGTGAGGAAATCCTTGGGAGAGCAAATCTCAGGGGAGACCTGATGCCTGAGCTGGCAAAGCTGTGTAACTAAACTGTATTTGCCCCAAAGTGTCCACAGGATCAATTTTTCTTTAGAAAATTCAGTCTATATGAATCTTCCCCCTGTAAACCACCCCATCCCTTTCCACAGAAAAGCAAAGAGAACATACTTATTCTCTGTGCAGCCCACAGTCCACTGCTAGTAATGTGTGTGTTGTTGAAAGCAGCATCATACAGTGATGAAATTGTTCCTTCCAATTAGTAAAATTACTTTAAATAATTTTTTTTCTGTTAAGCCTTTTTTCTGTCTACAATACACTGATTTTTTTCTAATGTATAAAGACATCTGGCATCTGGAGTTGTTTTACATAAATTATTTTTGAAAAAAATACACATTATGAATCACAGGGGCTTAAAACTATAACTGCATTTACAGACTCTTTGAAACTGCTCCAAATTTAAATATAAAATCTCCTTATACAAGGTTTTCTTTAAAATTTCCATTATTTTATACATTCAAGCTGGTGGCAAATTGTAAACATGGATAAAACCTGTCAAAATCTTTTTATAAAGAGTATAAAAAGCCATGAAGCTTTTAGACATTTAAGACATTATTAATTTATTTTAGCATTTGTGAGATGTAATACTGTAGCTATAGCACTTTGTTTTCATGTGTAGTTGTAGACTTTACTCATCATAAAAAGGATTTTTTTTGTTTTCACAACAATTTTCCCTCCACATTTCTTTTAGCTACAGACTAATCTGTAAGAGCATTTTGTTTGACTGAAATGGGCAGCAATTTAATTTTCTTTTTGCTTCTTTAATGTATCAGCAGAATCAGTTAGATGCTGCAAATTACTAAGGAACAATATTATCCAGAGAAAACTACTGAAATAAAGAGTAAATAACTCAGTGTTAAAGAAGAATTAATATAATGGGATCACTCAGAAACTATCAGGATCATTAATAAAATTAAAGTATAACCCTTACTAATTTAAAAATTCAGTTAAAGGCTACATTTAAAATTACTAAGTGTCAGGGGAAAATATTTAAATTATGAAAATTATTATAAAGCTCTGACTGGAAAGTACCCATTTACACAAGCCTTGGGTCACCCATTGAGTTTATATGCATTGATACTCACACTATATTATTGAGCAGAAAATTCATAAGGGAAATGGCTTAGTTCCATTTACATTTAAATATAGTTACAATACAAAAGAAAAGATACAAATACAATTCTACTGTATTTATTGTATTGGCTCCATCTGACTTTTATGAAAAATACTTTTAAATCTATTGGATTTTCTGAAATATCTACACTTGTTCATGTACTTAGGGGATAGATTTACTACCATCATGTTGGGTAGTGCGGGGGTTGTAGCATCATATCAGGGACGAGGCTGAATTGCTGCTGGTTCTTTGAATTCCTCTCCCTCATACCCCATACAGTTACACCCATCCCCAACCCCCTTCAGAGCACATGCAAACAAAACCATCTGTGATGCACTGACCAAGAGTTCTGTGCAAATACCAGCAAAATTTTCTAAAATTATGTTTAAAAACTCACAAGATTTTTTTTACTGTACTCTACAAGGAGATTGGCAAATTGTTAAACTCTGAGAAAGGAGCCTGGAACTCCTGCTATGCTGAGAGACTAAAGCAGCTGAAGAAATGATTAATATCTGTCAGGTTCCCAAGGTGACATCTTAAACCCAGGGATGTTTTGGCTGATGTTCAATAGAGAGAACCCTGGATTTTACCCACAGTTTATGGGAGTTTAGGAAGAAAAGCTTATAGACAGAAGTAGCACCAGTTATTTGATAAGAGTTGCTCAGTAGTTGAAGCTACAAAACCCTTCTTTTCTTTACACAACCACTGGAGGATTTTAAGCCACTTGAAGCCTGTCAATCAAATTTATGTGTCTTCACTCAGCTCCTCCAGTTCAACCAAAGCCAGTGTCAATAATGGAGAATGTCAAAATGAAACCAAATTCTAGACTGTGCTTATGCAGAAAGTCTGAGCAATTATTTTTCAATCCTTTCTGTTAGATGTAGAGTCTAATTCCGACATTTAACTCATATTTTGCTTCACACCCCTGGCACTAATACATTTTAAATCCTAGAAATGCTACTAGTAGATCTACCTTCTTCCCTAATAGTCCATGTCTTCCCTAATTAAGTTTATGTTGTTGCCCAGTTTATTTCCTGTTTGTCCCAAGCACAAGGATAAGTGTGGGAGAACTGAAGGTGGCAGCAAAGGAGTTGAAAAGACCATACCCTTCAGGGGTTTTTACAAAATCAGTCCAATGACAACACTAAGGTAAATAATGCCTTTGTGTACTGTACATCAATTACAGTATTTGCTTTCAGTGACAACCTTCTGGCCATCTCCACAGTCATTCCACAGTTACGACAAATTGCTAAGACACCAAAAATCAGTCAATAAACATGTAAAATTTGAATTAGCTTGCTGACCTCGATGGAGGAATTGCAATGTTAGAACAGCAAAACTACAGCCAGACTCCCGATGTACATGACATATTATTTTAGAGAATATGTTTCAGAGGTCTGGATGTACTCCCTACAACCTCTTCAAATGTAATCAAATGAGCACTCCTGGTCAATTACAGCACTATTAAAACATACAATCAGAATGATCATGGTCTCTCAAACAGAATTGATTTTGTGCAGTATTTGAAAAACATTTTTGGAGATAAGCTGAGAGGGGGTTTGTGTTGGATTTTTCTGTTGTTTCAGGTGACCTCATGATTTATTTCCAAATCTGGAGCAGTCTGTTCTTTTCTTTTGAAAACAAACTGAAAAAAAAAAAAAAAAAAAGTAGCTTTAATAAAAAAACAAATCTACGAAAGACTTTAGTGAGTGTATTTCTCCTTCATTTCATTTGAGATGATCAAACAGCAGTTTTTCTTTGAAAATGTTCATTGGCTCTCTTATAGCTACTAGATTTGATTATATTTAATGTAATTTAAAGATACATTAAAAAATGTGGAACAGAAGAATGAAAGGAAGGGACCCCTTGCAGATGGGTCAAAATTATTTTGCTGCCTAGAGCAGTTTACATCTTGAATTCTTTGATGGCACTTTAAGGAAAATAAAAGTACTTATTAACACAAGCACACGTGCACTTGCACACACAGAGACACGTATATTTGAGATGAATCATGTGTATGATGGATACATACAATCATTGATATCATATATATATGAGAGATGGAATTTAGTGATATCAATAAATAAATAAATAAACTCTTGATATAAATTACTGAGATATTTTGCTTGCCTTGTCAGGATGTGACTCTACCCCAGATCCTATAAAGTTTTTACAGATGCAGCTTCCATTAAAAACAGTAGAGGTAAAAAGGAAAAGAGAGAGAAAAGGAAACAGTAACATATTTTCTTTGCAATATGCAAACCTAGCTAGAAAAAAAAACAAAAACAAGACAACACCTCACTGGAAGCCAGGTTTTTAAAATGTAACTGCAAAATACCAAATGCAAAGTCCAGACTGTTCAGTAAATCACCTCCAGCCCCTGACAATCAGAGAGCAAGCAGAGCAGGAAGCAAACAGCAAGAGGCTTCTTTGTTCACAGATCCAAATGCTTCCTCGCCAGTGCTCATCTCACATCACTCTGCTTTCTCCTTCACTCTCTTTGCTCTCTCTCAGAGCAGCACCAGCAGTGATTCTGCAGAAAACAATATGGGTTTTCATCCTTGTCTCTGGCTGCCCGTGACCCAGCTACTCACAGGGATGGTCCTGTCAAACTGCCCTGCAAAATCCTTCCATACATATAACTAAGCTTCTCTCTGACCTGCTGTGTGGCTTTGCTTTTGCATTCCCAATAAATTCAGCATTTTTTTACTCTAAATATGACTTTTCTTATGTCTTCTATTCACTCTTCATTGTCAGGTAGCTGTCAGAGGCTTCTTTTTTCAAAATCACTGTTCAAACAGTAGTGCATGAGAAGAATAAAACTCCTTGCAGGTGTGTTTAGTAATAGACTGAAAGAGGACCTTAGAACAGAAAAATATGTAAAGGGACAGAGTTTATGAAATCTAATAAAAAACCCAAACCTGCATTTTAAAATGTTTCAAGACACATGGGCTTCAGAAAGAATCAAGTGCTAACATTTTCAAAAGCTCCAGGTTAGTTTTTAAAATACTAGTGGAAACATATATGATATTTGACCTCCTAACTGGAAAGGTATAAAATATGGGTTAACTTGCTTAAAAGGCAGTTTAATCTTGTTAAAAGTCACCAGTGGGAGCATTTCACTGAGCTGCTCTGCATTTGAGAGCTAAGAAGGACTGTGCCTTAATTTCTGAGTTTCTCCTGAGCTTTCTGGTTACTTCTCTAATTCCTGCCTGAGTTACTGGTGGACCAGTAAAAAGGAGGAAACCATGTGGATTTTTGTTGGACCTCACATAATTCCTGACTTCAGAGAGCTTCCACTGGATTGGAGTTCAGGGGCTTGCAAGGGTCAAGGAAGAATTTTGCCCAAAAGAATTGGCTTGTAAGTAGTTGAAAAACAAAAATATCTGATAAGAAGTTCTGTTATTTCAGAGCGGGTAGGGGATAAAATAAGTAAGAATAACTGGACCAACTGAAGAGAAACAAGATTTCATTGAAAGACTGCAGGTGAACAAGGGTAACCATTTAGTGTGGCTCTACTTGAAACCAAACCAACCAAACCAAGTCATCTGAAGCAAAAAAATGCCTGTGTGTAAAGAAGCAAAGTATAAAAAAGCAGCCACAGAAATCACTACAATGTGGGCTTCTTCATGAAAATTATTACTACCTTGATGCTATATATATATATAACACACAGAAACAATTCATGCATTTGCAGTAGAGCAAAACAGATGGGAAGTTTCTTTTCCCTGCTTTAGCAACATTAAAATAATTACTTATAATAATCATGTTTACCAACCTTAATGCATGCACAGTATATCAAATATTGCTGTGCCTCATTGTGAGACTGTCTACCCTTCTTCCTTCTTCCTGTGTCTCATCCAGCCCAGACTTTCTTCCCTGCCCCAGCCCACAGCTACTGCTGCTTTACTACCAGCAAGGCTCCAGCACATCCTGACCCCAGGATTTTACTATGGAAATTTTTCTCATTCCTATCTGTCTGGCATTTCCTTGTCTCTTTGAGCTCATCTTTATCATAGTCCCACTGTGACAGTCCCCTATCTACAGGAAGTCCAATTTCTACAACTGCACCAACTTGTTAGTGATTACTGACCTGAACTCAGACTAGATCTGCCATTTGTGAAGTTTCCCTCAATGTTTTGTTCTGTCAGCATCCATTTCCTCCACTGATTTCACTGTTCATTTGACTTTCTGTGCCACTGCCCTCATGCACAGAACTCCTTGACAGCTTACAAAGAGAGGCCTTTTTTCCACACCACCATAACTTGCAGACTCTCCTACTATCTCATTCCTCGAGGGACTTCCAAACATAGCAGGCATCTGACTTCCCTAATTGCCCTGTCATAGAAAAAGCAAAAGCAAACGCCTTTCAAACTGCTCATAACATTACCATCCAAGGGAAGTAGTCAAGTTCCTATTGTCTGAATTGTTTAAACCAGACAGTACAAAGCATCACACTGCACACATGGGGAAAACCCAATATTCACAAGGGACTAAATTTGGCAACGTAAAAGGTGTTTTCTGTCTCCACTTTTTGCGATATCCTGAAGTGCTTTCCTGCACTAAGGTAGAAATTGGCACTTGGATGTGAACCTTTCTTACAGTATAAATAATGGCTCTAGGTTCCTTCATGCAACTTTACTTCCTTACCGTAGGTCTGCATCTGCAATGCCAGTTCAATTATCCTTAGTGATTTTATTAGTTATTCCTCTAGTACCTGTGAAAGATCTTTTGTTTCCTGCTCAGTGGAGTGATTTAACAGAGTAAAATCCCATCTCTGAGGCCACCTTTAAGAAACTGGTCTCTCCAAACTATGCACTGAATGTCACAGTGCTGGTCACCTCTCAGACTGTGTGTTCTGCCTCCTTTGCCAAATGCTGAAGAATTGGCATGTTTCCATGAGTGGAGACAGGACAGCACTGTGGGGAAGGCATGGGGAGCATGCACATTTGTGTACCACATGGGAATGTAGATGCCTAAGGAAACGCAGAGGAGGAGAATGAGCAAAGTCAGAATCCGTAACCAAGCAGTACCTTTTTTCCCCATGGAGGCAGAGTGCAGGAAGAATGCCTCCAGGGTCTCTTGGCTCCACAGCCCCTCTCTGACCAGATGGGTGCTTTCTTCACACATGCAAACCTTCAGGGTTTAGTTGAAGTACTCACCCTGTGACCAGAAATGGGTTAGACCTGAACTGTAACTCCTACAATTAGCCCTCACAGTCTTCATTTTATTGTATTAAACCCTAATATTTACATTTGTATTTGACTCAACCACTTTTCAGGCTCTTCTGTTCATTTGTGCACCAATTTTAGATTTTTCTCTCGGGCAGTTAAGGAGTTTCAGCTGCTGGTGGAAAGAAACAAACCAAAAAACTAGTGAACATGCCAAGGGAAGAGCAGGGCTAATATCCTGTAGCCTTTATACATCTATTGAGGCTCTGTGTAAATTGTAAGGCCTCTTGTTTTACTGCACACTGTTGGCACAGTTGAAGCAGGAGTCTTGTAATGTCAGCCAAGAAGACCCACACACAGTCACCGAAACCCCAGGAAGAAAAGAATTAACAGCCTTCAAAAGTGGAAAAGTTTTAAAAAGAGATATTTAAAAGGTTTGATTTGCAGCCAAGTGTTAAACAGTAAATACAAGTTTTAAGTGTCTTAACGATTGAGATGAAGTATCATAATTCAACAGCATGGAATGGGACCTCTTACTGGGAGAAGCTAAAGAAGAAAAATGAACCAGCACAAAAGGAACCCCCTCTAGGGAAGATCTCACACATTTGGGTCTGGAGTCTAGTTAGAGTAGGCCAAAACCTGATACTTTTATCTCCAACCTTTGACCCTGACATCTGGAAACTTAGTTTGAGTCAAACAGAAGGAAGTTTTCTTTTCTATTTCAAATACTTTATAGAAGGAAAACTTCAAGTATCTACAATCAAGTCTGTTAGTACAAACTACTTCTATTTGTGCACTTGTAGTGAACTCTAAAATATGGAACATTTGTGCAGGAAATGCATGCGTCATGACTTTTGGAAAAAGAGAGTAACTTGGTGAAACTGGCACATTGTTCGATGCTTGTATGGGATCCAGATAACAGCCCAGATAAACATCTCCAAGGGGGTGCTGAAGAGTATAAAAGGTCCAGTTCCTTTGATGTTCTTAGATGTTCTCATTTAATAGCTATCAGCCCTGGTGCCAGAAATAACAACATGTTTAAACATTCTGTATCAAAACACAAATTAAATTCATTTAGCGTAACCTGTTTCCAAAGTTAATTTTCATCTTTAGCTGGAACACTAAGTGTGATGTAACTCATGTTCTTCCTGGCAGTTATTTTCATTATTATGTTTATTACTTATTTAAGAGACCCTTTTTTTTTTTTTTTTTTTTTTTTTTTTTTTTTTAACAGAGGGATTAATGAATTTAGACTGCACATTATAACATCAAAAGCTTTGGTTTCAAATAAGCCCATCTGAGCTACAGGAGATTTTCTCTCCTTATATGAAGCTAAACAGCAACTTCAAAAACATATCTCAGTTAAAGTATTATTTTCTAGTTGAGTGAAGTCATGGGTTTTATGTCAACCTGTTATATTTGCATATAATAAATGACTACTTATTTGTATTGTCCAAGTGACTCCTTTGACTCCTTTAACCCACAATCTGTTCAGACGTCAGATGCTTTCCACAGATACCAGCTCTCTCTTCAGGAGAATTTCTCATCATGTGAAAGAACAAAAATCATAATAAAGGGACCTCTTTTTCAGGATTCAAGCAATTGTTTGAGATCAGATGATCAGAAGGGGGGAAGACAGATGCCAGCATTTTAACACCATGTTGTTCAGGCCAATAAAAATAAAATAAGAAATAAAGAGCACAATACATAACAGTTAGCAGAAGTATTTCTTCCCAAACATGATACTTTTGATCATTAAGCCTTCTGTTTACAAGTGGAATTTTTTCACCCAGTATTGATTAACAATGAAATCTCATAGGATGGGCATACAGAAATCTCAGAACTAAAACTGACTTTATAAATGAAGGCAGAAATCTGCAGAATTTTCTGTTTAATAGTGCTCTCTAGTATATCTGAAGTCCCTCATTGGATATTTTTCTATACATAATAGAATATTGCTTACCATGCCAGCTGAATTATTTTTACTTTACTAATTAATACTAAGTTACTCCATGCAACATATTCTCCTAATTATTTTCAGTGATTATAGGGAGGTTTGCAGCCCTGCTTTTTAAAGAGAGTAATGTTTGAGTTAGAGCTCCTGCCTCTGCTTTTCTCCATATGGACAAAATATCTCTCAAATCCGTGGAAGATACAGGTCTCAGCTAAGGAAATGGTTTCTAAAGCATCACCTTTTTTTTTTTTTTTTGTGCTGAGAATTTCATTGTGCTTGAAGGGATTCAGGCAGTAGGAAGCAGCAAGATACATCTGCAGTCAAAACCAAGGTATTGTCTCTGAGACTGAAATTCACTGATATATCTTGAAGTCACTGTGGATAAACACCACAAAATACCATTTTTTTAAAGAGAAGACCAGGAAAGTCCTCTTTGGAAGGAAGTACATGCATAATTGTTTCTATTTTAGAAAAGGCACTCTTGCAGGGAACGTAATCAAGTGGAAAAATGCTCTGTCGTTTTGAACTACAAAATCAGAGGAGTTACGTATTGTTTTACTCAAGACTGCATGACACATATTTGCAGAGGCTGAGACTTCCATCATGCTCTCAAAATCTCCTCTCATACTAGAACATGCAATAGCACTGTATGAAATGCCTCTCATGATTCTTTTCTTGATGTCAACCTGTCCCCCATGATCTCTCTCATCATATGCAGCTGTCTACTGCCCTCTTTTCCATTTTCCATAAAGGTGGCCAAACAAAAGAAGGCACACAGTCAGTAAAACGTGCACTTTGGCAACACAACCAGACCACCACAGTTAATATTTACATTATGGAAGAGTAAAAAAGCACATCATCTCAGGTAGCAGACTGCTTCTCTCCTCATATCTTCTGGTCCTCAAAAAAGGCCATCCTGTGGAGGCTGCCATCCATGTGAGTGGCCGTGCTCTCCAACCAGCAGCCCATTTCCATAGCTCTGTCTGACAGGGAATTTGGCTATTCATTTTTAGGTGACTCGGGCTCTAGGAGGAAGGCCATGCTATTCAGATTAAAGGTTTTGGTTTAATAAAACAGTACTCACATTTTCTTTGTTGAAACTCAGATTATCATTTTCAGGTTTACAGGTAGGGCTGGAACTATTGATGCACCTATTCATATTACCTGGACCTCTTCCCAATCTTTACAATTAATTCTTTTCAATTTCTTTTTACATTAGCATGCTCCAATCACACACTGCACTAGAAGATTTAAGGTCAGGTGGCCTTTTTGTCAGTGATCCATCCCTTGATCCTGTCACACAAGCAATGTGAGTGGCTCAGTTGGCAAAGTTTTATTTTACGTGTAAGTGTTGGAGGGAAAAGAAAAAGTTAATACAGAAATCAAGGCAACTAAGGAGAAAAACACAAAAATAATTTGATGTTTTAGCATGATATTTGATAACTTGATAGAAATTGATAAACTGATATTAATAAATTGATATTTTAGTATGCAGAAAAACTAGAAAATACTACGTACAGAGATTTAATTGTCTTGTTTCCAAATAAATAGCAGGAATGCCAAGGCAGATGGGTTTTTCGGTTCTCTAAATTTTCTTGCCTTAACTCTACAGTATAGCAAGGGACATAGTCTCCTTTTGAAGCCCAGACCTAGCATTAACATTTATGGGAGTTATACACACATCAAAAGAAAAACCTACATTAAGAATTTTATAATCTGAATATTTTTTCTCTGACCAATGCAATTGCAGGATTTATCTAAAGGAAACTGCAAAAATTTCTCATGCTATTTCTGCTGCTGAGTGCTTGTATGGTGGGGAAAGAGAGGAGCTAGAGAGCCAGAAGAAGAGAGAGAGAGAGGCAGAAAGAGGGTAAAAAGGAGGAGAGGGAAAGAGAGAGAAACACACCACTGAGATTTGAAAACTCTTTAGAACATTTCTATTCCTGTTGGTATGTTTTCCTTAGCCTTTGAGGGACCCAAAGCATATTTGCATATATTTAGAACTGTATGTAGAACTGTTTCCCTTCCCTAAAAGACCTTTTTATTTTTTTTCCCCATTTATGGAATGTGTACATGGCACAAGTTCACAATGTTTAAACCCTTTCTACATAACGCCATGAAGTACTTGTACTCCCTTCCATTTTTTCAGTGTCTTCTGATCCAACAAATTAATGTGTGTTCCCATCACTATTTTGTGATTAAACCCTCTTGATCTTTACATGCACAAAGAGATTTCTCGGTCATACTTTCCTATTCAAGAGGGCTGATTAAAAGAGTCCCTTTTCCTGATCTTTCTATGCCTTTCCAGTTTAATATCTTAGAGAAATAACCACTTCTTTTTCCTTGTTTCTTCCTTGGTTTTTTTTTAATAGATTTTGCCCATACATATTCTCTTTTATCTGATGTGTAAATTTAAATTCAGCATAAAAAAGTAAACTTCAGCTCTTCCTTTAGAGGAGTAAGGTGCTTCTGTGACCATTTAACAAGTTTTACAATGAATTCACATTAAATTTGTGCTTGGCCGTAGGGCTAAAAATGCCTGGTGAGAATCTTTAATCCCAGCTTTGGGTTAATAGGGTCAGTGAACCAGAGATGCTTCAAGAAAATATTCTGGGATTTACAAGTAAACACTTTTCAATGATGCCATATTTCTTTGGCAAACGCACTTGCCGCTATTCAGGAGAAAACTTGTAAGTCTGAGACCAGGATTATATGTGGATTTTCAATACTGCAAGGGACCTTGGTTGTCTTCTCTACTGCAAACCACATCTAACCAGCCCACACTCAGACCACCAGCTGTTATTAGATTTTTATGTGTTTGCAGTGCTAAACCTCACAAGTCTCCATTCCATTTCTCACTATATTGTTTAGTCCCTCAAGAGGGGCTTTATTTTATGAGTTGTAGAGTAAATTAACCCCAACAAAGCACTGGAATGCTGTGGCTGGTGTGATGTGTTTCCTGATCTACAGCTGGCCATTCTCCTGGAATATGCAACATTTGCCCTACCTTAGGCCATAGATTCATATTTTATTCCTATAAAATATCTTACCTGTTACCACATAGTTTTAGCAAAATGAGGCCTGATGCATAGTCATTTGAACATTTTGGTACTGAAGATGTTTTCTATACCTGTTTCTGGCTGTGAAATATTATTTTTGCATCAAGTTGAAAATGGCAGCTGGCCAAAGTATAGCAAATGAGGTGTTTCCTCAAAATATGACTAATGTTCACATGAGGTTTGCGGCTCTCTTAAGAAATAGTGACAAAATATTAAGCAGGCTGTCAGACAGATATGCAGGGATATGTTTGCATTACAAAATCACTACATAAAAATATAAGGATTTCCTTGTCAAAACTTTGCAAAGCCAAGATAAGAAGTTAGCATATACAAGCCAGTTAATAAAACAAAATTACAAAAGTAGTAGTTGGCGTACCAGTTGCTATTTGGGTGCTAGTGATCAGGTTCTATGAAATAAAAAAGAATTTTACATGTAAGTTAAAACATTTATTACAGGTGCTTAATCATGAAATCCGCTTAATCGGGACATTTCCCAGGGAACCAAATTAAGCCTAATGATACTTAATGGCAAGGACTGCTGCTTAATTGGGGTGGTAATTCCAGTTAATTGGGATTCCTGCAGGTGAGTAAATGGCACTCAAATAGAGATACTGTATCTGGCCTTCATGATGTTCCAGTCTTGGTGGTGCTTTGTCTTCCTTCAAACAGCCTCTCCTGCCACCGCATCAGCAAAGCAAAATTACTTCTGTGCTTCCATTTTGGTCCTTTCAAACATTGCTTAAAGTTACAATCACTCTGTGTGGGCTGGAAACACAAGAGAACTGCTTTGAAGTCTAGTAATTCCGAATTCGAGGATTTATTTGTATTTCACCAGGATTCTGGAAAGATCACACTCAACCCCTTGCCTGACCAAGAAGCTTTTTAATAAATCTTCAGACTTCACGGAGATGCCACAAAGATATTTGAAAACTGTTGGTTGCAACTTCCACTGCAGAACAGCATGTCCTAATTAGAAAGGTTTCTGCACTGGCTTATGAGTATAAATATTCAACTACCAACCCCCCACACCCCTAACATACATTCCTTTCTTCAATACTAGAAAAGACATGCACTGTCACTGCTCAAGGTTTATTTTAGTCCTTCACACACACAGAGCCACACGCTAAAATACTTGGATTTTTTTTTTTACCATTATTAAAATTGTTTAAATATTCAGGTTTTACACAGCACCAGAGACCCTGAAAATGAGAGCTGATAATGACATTCAGCTTATTAGAAAGATCTGTTTTCATCATTGCTTCTTGAGGTGCTCATGCTCTCTGGAGGACGTGGTACCCAGCACTCCGTGTGCTGCACCGTCGCTCGCTGAGCTGGAAGCCAGGCAAGCTGCCAGTTCTTGGGAGAGAGAGCTGTAGCTGCAGTGCCTGCAGCTACCTGGGAAGAGCCACTATTCTCTGTAGGTCTTCAAAAGCACAGCAGAGTGGCCTGACTCCAGTGCTACTGCCTCTCACAAATCCACAAGAGGCTCTGCAACTCCTAGGCTGTCTTGGGAATTTTGGAGAGAGAGGAAATCTTGCTTGCTCTAGTCCCTGCAAAACCCAGGTTGCCACTGAGCCTGTACTCCCCAGCGTGCAGGCAGGCCTGCTGGCTGGAAGAAGATTCCACCGGTCAGCTGAGAGAAGCGGTTGCAAGATCCAGGCTGCTGGAAAACAGCATCCCTAGGTGAGTTCAGGTTTAATTGGAGCCAGGAGATCCCCAGACAACAGACTTTGGCTTTTCAGAGTGGCACATCTCCCTTTGTGAGCTTGAGGGGGACTGCTGCAGCTCCAGCAGTGCTGACATGCAAGAACAAGCTATTACCATGAGCTGAGACCCCCTCAGCCCCCATTTCATACAAAAATCAGGATTGCACCTCTGTCAGAATCAGCAGCTCCTGACTCCTGGCTCCTGCTGAGATCAAAACCATACCTGATTTTTCCCCCTCCACTTCAAGCAGTGGTTCGTTTTCTCAAAAGCTTTCACAACAGAGGTGCTCTGAACAGAAAAGGAAACATTCTGAAAATACTTTGTAGGGCTGATTTTTCTATTAGCACAATGTACCCAGCCCTAAGGATTAGTACATTCCACAGCTCCCGTGGGTGAATGCCAGCAGGAGCTCTAGTTTTTACAGCTAGGGAATAGTACCTCTGCACATATTTCCCTGAGCCTCTGTGAACCTCCTCAGTTCCAAACCAACACACAATACCTGATTTTGATTCCCCTTTACAGGGGAGAGCTTCAGAATGAGAAATCAGACTCAGAGAAAAATAGTTCCCAATAAAAGCACCATAGTCAGATTTTACATGTGCTGTGCTTTGTGTTCTTAGACATCTATAGGCTGGAGATACATTTGTAGCTCTAACAATCAGCACTTGCAAAAGGAAAACGAGAATGACAATCTCAGGGCTAAAACAATTTGATCTTTGTTGTGGAGCTGTTTAAATGCTGTAGTTAAAACACAATGAAATTCTCAGGTGAAGTATGACAAAAGATTTCACTTCAGTTTTTCTCCATCACATCACTTTCATGTCACTACAGATAAACTAAAATAAAGGACAATTAAATGACTGGGCCAAAATTAGGAAGGATGTCTGTTGATCTACTGCTAAAAGGTCTTTCTTCAGTACAACATAAAATCTGTAGTGTAACAATTAACCTAGTTCTTAATTTATACCTAGTCATGTGTACTGCATCAAATGAACAAGATCATGGTTACAAAATAGTGAATACACTCAGGGAAATCTAAATGGAAGCCATTTTTCATGCTGATCTCATACTTGAATTTACAGATTCTTCCCAAAGCTAATCATAAAATATTCACAGAACTAGAAGAATATCAGTGTTAGTAAATTATTCACAGTCAAATGTTAACTTGAAGTAGCAGCTTTTTCTTTTCTTCAGAGTATCCATGCACAGAAAATGAGTCACTGAGTAAAGCAAAGATTCATCTTACACATGGGACTACCTTTGATGCAGGATTTGACCAACAATATCGTCCTACATTTCCTCTGCACTGGCAGAAATCAGAGGTTTGCTGCCGAGGTTCCCATCAGAAACAGAATAGCAGCAGTAGAGATAACGTCAATAACATCAATAACAGTGGAAACAGAATGACTTTTCTATTTGGAATTCCCGTTCAAAATTTTAAACTGTTTTCTACTGATTCCTGTATGCTGCCGGTTCCAAACCGAGAAAAAATAACCAGGATTACTTATCCTCAAGAAATGGTGCTCTAGCAACAAGAACTTGCATAGATCGAGAGAACCCACCACGAATTAGCTGAGGGATTTTAATGGACTCTGCAGCAATTTTCACTGTTTAAGGGGAAGAAATTATATGAGTTTAAATAAGTAAAATGTAAATTACTAATCATCATAATGATAAAAAAGTTGAAGTGTCAGAAAAAAAATTCTGTAACAGAAGATTAATGAGGACAACAAAAAAAAAGGAGAAAAAAGAAAATAAACAATTATTAGAAAAGTCAAGAATGTTAGTATTTGAAATTAGTTATTGCAATGAAATACAAGGGCTCAAAAATGATTGAGTCAGCAGGTGATCAAAAACATAAATGAATATTAAAATAATGAAGGACAATAAGTCAAGGTGAACTAACTGAAAATCAAGCCAGAATGATTTTAAGGCATTAGTAATGAAGAGAAGGGGACAGCTCCTCAGCAGGTAGAAATCCACCAGAGCTATGCTGATTTAGACCAGTTAAAGTGGTGTCTATGTGCTGCCAGTAAACAGGAAAAACCTCACCTCTCACTCCTGAACCCAAACTGGAAGAAAGAAAAGATGGCAGTCACCCAGATGAATTTCTGCCAGGAGTACAGCATGCAAAAACTTTTCAGACAAGTAATTTATTCACTCAGAAAAGCAGTCAGGTCTGCCATACGTATCTGCCAACTTGGACCTAATTCACCAGGCAGCACCAGTCAAAAAAATTAAATCCAGAACACATGCAATTCTGAAACATTTTATTTCAATGTTTCTAAAAGCATAATTGATTTTTTCATATGTAGAATTTTAAACTGACAAAAATTAATATCAGAAAGATGTTAAAATCCATTTCAGGTTGGAAAAATGTTTCACTTGGGCTAAAATAATTTGGGGGAGTTCATTTTGTTCAGAAAATTGAAAATCCATTCTTTTCACAGCTCTGTAGCTTAGACCATTTATGGAGACTCATATTTGCTCTAACCTCAGAAGCATCTAAAATACAATCAAAACCTATATACTTCCAGGGTGTACAAATGATTACCCTTTAAACAATGCAATATGCATAAATGGAAAACCCTACTCCAACAAAGACATTTGTATTTATTTTAGGAATATGAGTTCTTAAACAAATGAAAGATTTTGTGATGTGAACCATGAATAAACAGCATAAGATACCTCTGCATATTGAGATACTTAGCGATGTAGACAAAATTATTACTGAAAAGTATTTTTCAAATTATAAAGCAAAAAATTGACATGATATCACTTATGAATTTATTTAAATTTTTGAATTTATTACTCACATCATACCATATAGTAATTCAGTTAAGGAATGTCTTTTCTAATTGGCAACACTACCAGAGTGGAAGACTTAATTTTATTTAAAGGCTTCAAACAAGAAGGGAATTAAAGCTGGCCATGGCTTTCCATAGGTACTTACCTAAAGATTTTGACAGGCTTCTCCAAAACACAGTAATTAAGTAATTACCTAATACAGGGCAAGCATAAGATTTTAACTGTTGTTCCCTTAGAGTCCCAAGTACAAAGCTGAGCAAGAGATTCATCTGGCCACAAAAATGAGTTTTAGACAGTAAAGAAATGGTGTGAGAATAAAAATGAGGACACTAGCTATCCTGAGAGGAAGAGGGCCAGCAGCCCAGAATGAGACAAGTGTATTTTCTGTGTTCTACACAGTATTTCTTTCTCTTCTCAAGCTCCCTGGTGAGCATCATGAGCAATGCCATCAACACCCAGAGCTGTAGATCCATTTGAAACCTGGTGTGACTCCCTAGAGAACTTTTCTCCAGCCCCTGATAGCAAGAATCAAGCTCTTCTATCACTAACATGACCTTAGTCCTCAGCTTCCACCTGACACATTCACAAAATGCTCCTTGGTAAAAGTGTGCCAGGTTGTTCTACCAAACACTGCAATATCTCAGATCAAACTTTGCCTTGACTCTGTCACAGGCCCAGGGAAAAGTGCCCCAACAAAGAGGCTAAAGCAGGGAATCAACAAACCTAGACTCTCTTCTCACTACTATTTTACTATGTGTTCCTCTACTTTCAACATTAGCATGCCTTGTTTTTCAAAAGAAAATTCATTAAATGCTTATAAAGAATTCTGGGATTCTCTGAGGGAAATCGTTACCGACATCCGATATTATTAGAAATAGCATGTAGAATAAGCTAAAGCAATCTATCTCAATTTAAGTCAATATGCACATTTTTGTATCATCTCTCCAGCATAATCTCCCTGCTAACTGCTGGTAAATGACTGCTTTCTAAGACTGGTTTAAAAAATTGTTTACACAATCAGAACTGCATCATGTGCATTTTAAACAAGACTAGAGCCAGAAGCAAATTCCAATTCCACCCTCCCCTGCCTCACCCAGTGAAGTCCACAGTAATGTACATTTTCAATTACTCTCCATTCAAAATTCAACAATTCAACAAACTGTCATATTAGAAACAATTGTAGCTCGTTGGCAAACCCTAACACTATTATTACACAGAAACTGTCAGCACAAAAATAGTGTCATTTCTCATTGAAAGAAATGTTCTTGCAGAGGTCCATCCAGCAGCAATGGATGGTACAATTTAGGCTGTATGGTTTCTAAACAGAGTAGGATCATTTAAATATCATTTTTGAGCAATCACTATCTCTGCCTCAGAAAGTATAGTAGTATCCAATATCTAATTATTATTCTGAAACATTCTACACACTGTATCTTGGAACAACATGAAAACTAACTTCTTTTCTATTCAAACACTGAATAGTTTAATGTTATGATAAATCAGACTGAACTGGAATTAATAACCACCAGGTGCAGAATATTATTATACTAATTCATAAAGCACAATTCACATTTTCCAGTATGATGAATTATCTTGCTAATGAGGGCTGCAATATAATAGAGAAGCTAATAGACAGATTCTTTAAAGTCATGCAATATAAGTTACTTCCCACTCAGTTACTTAGTTTAATCAGGTTAAGTATTATTGTATTACATTTCCAGGTTCCTTGGGGAGATAGTGTCTCTTTTGATGGAAAGCAAGGTTACTTTGAAATAACAGACCATCTTCATCAACTGAGGACATCACCTAAATTGTCTCTTGATTTCTACAAGTTCAGGAACACAACAAGTAATTACTAACAGCCAGGTGATGAGTGATATCTTGCAGAATTACTGCCTGCACAGTTACTGCTTCTAACTCCACAGTAAACAGAATATCATTTCAGATTATTTCTTAAAAAGAAGGGTAAGTTGTCTCTGGTATACTCTGTCCATAACCACAGAAGGGCTGGCTCCTCATTTCTTGTTTACATGGCCTACTGTGTACTCATTTTATTCAAAATGGGAACGAGACAGGCAGAAGATTGGCCACAATCTCAGAAAGATTAATTCACTGTCTTAGGCTTTGGGAAAGGCCAAATCACCATGCTTGGAATGGAACAAAACACCACAAAATTTAGCATAGTATCAAATATGATCAAAAAAAAAATGCTGCCTCAGGACTGTGTACAAAGTTTGCAGCTGGACATGATGGCACTATTCAATATGTGATTGACATCATGTGATGTTATAAATTTGCACATGGAAGGACGACTAGAATTAATGAAACACAATTGGATAATAGCCAGGGTGCACTGTTGCACACATCACATCACAGTTCTGTTCCTAAATTGGAGAGACTTGATTGTATTTTTCAATTTCCTTGAACCCCAAGCTGCAAGCTACACTGCTGTCTGCTGAAAGACACTTACAGAAATGTTTCCAACAACCCTGACAAATGAAAACCACAATACTCTGCACAGCTCTTTTCTGCTAATGCAGTCCCAGTCACATCTGGTGCTCCTTTTATCTTAAAACAAAGATAAATTCATATGTGAGAACAAAGAGATATCCATGTCATTTGGTGTTATTTTACAAAAGAGAAAAAAAAAGAAAAAACAACAAAACCTTTCTGGTTTTCCCATGTCAGCAATCAGAGCTTTAAATCCATGAAAGGAGATTTGCATTCATTATTTAACCACAAGGCAAGACAATATTTTTAAAAAGCATCCAAGATTGACTAAACTTCCCCTTGGGTCTCCTTTCAGACATATCTTCTGGAACTCCTCACACTGCAAACATCCCCCTAGAAAAATGTATCTGCCAGGTTTTAAGACCTCTGCAATGCACCTTATTAGCATATTATTTTCCTAGCCCACCCCCAATCAATAATACTTACCTTTCTCTTACAGCATTTGATAGTTCTTAATCCATCCTACAGTATCTCGCTCAGCCTGCAGCCCTGGATGTGTCCTGATTTCAGAGCTTGTCATCCCTGGACATACCTCAGATAATTGTTTGATTCTCTTCCTAAATCCACCTGCAATTTTGGATACTTGCATTACAAAAAAAAAAAAATTAAGAATTTCTTTAGCTTCAAAACTGCTGTTATTAATTATTACCATGGAAAATGTTATTTAGTGACTTAGGGCCCAATCCTGTTCCCGCTGAAGTCAATTACAGGACTCCCATTTACCTTCAGAGAAAGCAGGATAAGGTTTTAACTTCCAAAGGCTTAAATATATCATTAGTAGAGTTTGAATGAACTTTACAGCATATTTTTGTTTAACTCAGGAATCCTGTAAGAGCCCAGAACATTCTAATGCTGAACTCTGATGCTGAGACATTTGACATTAGAAGAAAGCTGGAGGTTATTTTACCTCTGCACTCTGGTATATGTCAGTGCAACTGCTGCAGAGAGTGTTGAAAATAAAGCTGCTGCAGGTAATTCTTGATCCACAGCTTGGTACTGGGTAGAGTTTCTCATAAACACCACAAGACAACCTGATTAATCTAAGAATGAAGGAGAAAATGGGGTAGTGGGGTAGAAATTTTTGGCATTGCATGAGTCTAGAGCAAGACTCGAAATCTCTACTTAAACTTTTGCTTATTCTGTAGAAACCATCACAAGCAAGGCAATACAATAAAAATGGCATTAGTCCCTCACCAAAGGAAGAGGGAAATGCTTCATATACAAATATTCAGGGCATATTATAATTGACCTTTGCACCATGAAGATTTAAGTTGTGTTCTGTTCTGGAAAATCATTACTCACATGCTTGTTCAACTGTGTGCACCTCTGTGCCCCACTGAATTCAAATGTGAAGTTAGATATACGAATAATTAATTATGTTTAGGATTATCACTTTGACTTTAAGCTCCCTGGGCCAGGCTGTGTATACATCATTATCCATTACAAAGTAGAGTTTGTAGTAGCAAGTAATGCTGTGCTGAATTATACAGCTTATGATAAGGAAAATCACAGAATCACAAATTCTGAGTTGGAAGAGACACATAAGGATCGTCAAGTCCAGCTCCTGGCCCTGACACCACCATCCCAAAGACCCGAGACTCAGTCCTGAGAGCATTGTCCAAACACTTCTTGGGCTGTGTCAGGCTTGGTGCTGTGACCACTGCCCTGGGGAGCTGTTCCAGTGCACAAACATCTTCTGGGGGCAGAATCTTTTCCTAAAATCCAACCTAAATCTCCCCTGACACATCCCCAGGCCATTCCCTCAGGCCCTGTCACAGGTCAGCACAGGGCAGAGATCAGTGCCTGCCCCTCCTCTTCCCCTCAGGAGGAAGCTGTACCTGCACTGAGGTCTCCCCTCAGTCTCCTCCAGGCTGAACAGACCAAGTGCCCTCAGCCACTCCTCACAGTTTCTCCTCAAGGTCCTTCACCACTCACAGCCCTCCTTTGGGTGCTCTCTAATAGTTTGGTGTCTTTCTTACTGTGGTGCCCAAAACTGCCCCCAGCACTGGAGGTGAGGCTGCCCCAGTGCAGAGCAGAGGGGACAATCCCCTCCCTTGCCCAGCTGGTGATGTTTTGCCTCATACATCCCAATAAAGAAGATATTATCATTGTTGTTGTGTTTATTTTTAAACTATAAGGACTTTCCACACTAAGTTACTCAACTGCTTAAATTTGTCCCTGGGTGAAACATGTGAGACTATTTACTTTACAGATCTATTTCATATGGCTTGAATTCTATCTGGTGACTGCACATTTACATTCCTGTTTGGGAATCAGAGTCACATGTGCTGACATGTAAATTTACACAGCCTTAAGCCAGAATCTCCCTTTTTGGCAAAACCCAGTGTCTGATGCCCTTTCCCACAAACACCAATACAAGTAAAACCCTTCTGGGTTCAGTGGAAACTACCTAAGCCTTATATCACTTAGAGATAGCTACCATCACTACAGAATGACAGAAGATATATCTAGATCAGCATTCTGTTTCAAATCCAGAATTCATTTTTCTACCTTGTCATCCCCATTCACCATATTTTGCCTCACATTGCAGGGCATTCTCAGGCTGCACAATCCCCTGGATGAAACCCAAGGCATCTCCTGTGCACCTGCTGCTGAAGAGCATTCAGCCCATGGGACCTTGAGAGACAGGCAGCCTAACTAAAATACCCAGCACTTGTGATGAACACGGGCCTTGCCTGTATCACTCTACAGATTCAATTTTACTTTCAGAGCTCACCAGAACACTCAGGAATTCATATTTATGCTTTCATGTTCCCTATCACATTCATATTCTTCTGTACCAAGATTTGTATTGCTGTTTCCTCTAAATATGAGGGCTGATCAGAGGGCACGCAAGGACAAGCCTAAACATTCAGTTGTATAGGTATTATTTCTTTTATACTTCAATTTCAAACTCCTCTGCAAAGATGCAAGTAAAAATTGGTGAAAAAGTTCACAAGCACTACATTAGTTTGTGCTAAACTGAACACAGCTTTGCCCTAAGTTTCTGGGTTTTTTTACTGTTGAGCACCAACTGTTAATACAAGTACCATGTCAGCCTTTGTACAAGCAGTGTCAATGTTTGGTTGATGATGTCCCTTAAATCAGCAGTTCTCATACCACCATTCCTATGAGGAAATCAGGAAATATGTGAATCAGAACATTCTTTTCACTCACTACTCTCCATCTTTGTGGCGATTTGCAAAGCCCAATTTCTCCTTTTGCTCAATTTCACTAATCCAAGATGAAGATCTTAAAATCTCCCAAGAGGCCTTTAATTAATGACTGACATGAATACACAAACATTCTCACTAAGACTGACACTGGAAGTTAACAAATATATCCGCAGTCCCTCAGGATTTATTGACAGTCTTTTCTTAAGCTGCAGCTTGCTGAGCTGCTGCTTATTTGCCCTCTAAATATTTTGGTTCAAATGTTGCCAGAATGCCTTCTCCTTCTTCAAACATTGACATAACTCCATGAAAGAAAACAATTAGGTTTTAGTTCACTTGTTTTCTGTTCTACTTGATAAAGAAGCACATCAAGTACATCCACAGTAAGGACATGCACTCTCCAGTATGTTTAGAACTCAATCTTCAGCTCTTAAAATGCTTTCTCAGGAAAACCCTTCTTCCTATCCCTTTTCCAAGGATATATCATCCCAGATATGGAAAGGCAGGCCAATGACTCATATAAAAATGGAAAGATAATTTGTATATTTCCCCCTGCATCATAGATGTGAATTTAGTGTGTTCAGCCACTCTGCCTCATCATTACACAGGCACGTGATGACTTTCTTGACATCTGCATTAGTTGCGTTAACAGAGATGTCAGAGAAATGCATTCTTGTAGAGTGCTGTTGACAGGATCAGAATGTCATTGCTAATGCTTCTCCTTCCTTCCCACGGTTCAGCAAAGCTGTTTGTGTTTATAACAAAAAAATAATCAATTTATGAGAACTCTAATCCCTCTTTCTTTACAGAAGCTCACATCAGTAAGCAAGGTAATGAATATTTTAATAGGCTGTAGTTGGGATTTGGAACACGCTACTTGTTTTCAGGGATCCCACTCAGGAGCACAGTGGGAGCATCACTGCAAATGACACCCTTCTCCCCCTGGCAGGCTCACCCCAGAACTGCTCCGTGGACTAAGGGGAATAGGTCCCTACTGTGATGCCAAGAAAGGGACCAAGCCACATAATACTCACTTCACTGCTGTCACAATTTAGCACATATAAAATACAAAAGCAGGTTTATAAAGCAGCAGCAAGATCCTACAGAATTAATCTTTATTACCCTACTCAGCATGACCTGAAGAAGCAAAGGGCATTAAGGGGGAATATCTAAAGCAGTGTGGGATCTGCCTGGAAATATAAGCAAAATACTGTTACAATAAGTGACACTTAGTGAGTAAGCTGGGCAAGTGAAGTCAAGAAAGGCTCCAAGATACTGAAAACTTCAGGTCCATCCAGTGTCTGCCATTCAGTGGGACATGTAACCCAGCACTTTTCCTTTAGCTTCATGAGTACCACATCAGCCTGGGCTTCTTCAGCTCAGCAGCAGGAAACAAGTTTCACAGAAAGAATGTTTCATTTCTCAGAAACTGCTCATGGGGAAAAGACTATTTGCAAGCTTGCCTGAAAGCTAAAAAAGAAAAAAAAAAGTGTGGGTGTTCTTTCAAAACAAAAAACAGAAAAGTTAAAAAAAAAAAAATAAATCCACAAAACCAAAAGAAACCCAACAACAAAACACACACACACACAAAAAAAGTGAAAAACCTGTAATTACTTCATAGCAGCTAGTATAAGTAACAATACTGAACAAATTGCAGTGATTACAAAATCCTCTATAAATATGGGTAGCACTATTCTTGACAATAATTAGTGTACAGCATCTTCTCAATAGTATCATGATTAATATTTATTCTGATGTCGTTTTTGTTCTGGGAGATAGGAGGGGAGAAAGGGAAGGGAGACAGCATTCTAAGAGAGCTGAGTATGTTTGAGAAGCAGAACCAAAAGAAAAAATCTGCTTTATTTTCCTGCTTACTGTCATTTCCCCTCCCCTCAAAAAGGCAATGCAAATGGTGCTTTACTGGTTTTAAAAGTAAAGACAGAAATTACGTGGAGTTGGGACTGCTGAATTATTCATGAGTTTTGATTGAATGGGATCATTATCTCTGGCCTTACAAGCTAATAAATACTGTCTAATGCCTGGGTACTGTTTTGATCTAATAGTGTCAGAGGAAAAAAAAAAGACAAAAAAAAAAAAGACTTCTTTTTTTGCAAGCTAGAGCCTAAATTAGGGAGGAGCTCCCTGATGAGCTCATTGCAGGAAAACCATGGGGTTTTTTTCCCTTCCATTGACTACAAGGTTCACTTTGCAGTTCTCAGTCTCATTTGCTGCAAAGGCATTTTAACTTGGGCATGAGGTTAAGATGTTGCTCAGTGGTATCTACACAATTACTCATAAATTCTTATTCCTTTCTTATCCTCAATAGCCTTATCCTTCCCCCCACCCCCGCCCCAAGGTTTTCCAATCTTTTGCACCTTGCAGTAGAAAATACCAAAACCAGAGTATTTTTAGAGGCAGACAGAGTACAGGAAATGATTATGCTATCTAATCATCTGCCTGTCAGCAGTCAAATAATCTTAAATTGCATTGTTCTGTGATTTATTTCAGGATTGATTGTCCTGAGTCTATACTCACTTGATTTAATATCATAAACTAAACATTTTGTATGGAACCTGAATTAAGGTTCTGCTCAGAGAGCTATCAAAAAAGAGGAATTTGTTAGAGTACAACACAAAATAATATTTGTTGATAATATTTGAAACAACAATAATAAAAAATAATGGTTCAAAACCCACATAAATTAAAATTAAAGCCAAGGTATTTCATTGGATAGTTTTCCATATGCTTTCTTGAGGATTACTTTTAGAACAAGACTTGTTTCAATAAGAGGAAATAATTAGGATATTATTACAAGTTTAAAAACCCCTCATAATTAGATAGGGATTAGTAACTTCGTTTTCATATGATTAACACAATAAAACCCATTTTTCCCCAAAGTAATCTGAGGCCTATTAAGCAACATGAGATCATATATCAAGGGACCTTTTAGTAATTCAGCAGTTTGTAACATTTATGCAGACTGAGAGTCTTCCACAAAACAGCTGGCTTCTTTCTATCAAAAAACCTATGGTTTTGGGCACATTTATTTCAAGGTCTAACACAGTCCTTGGAATCATAATATTTAATTAAGGATTTTTTTTAACACCAGTTAGAACTGTGTGAACAGCTAGGGGGAAAGTGTGAACAGTTTCTCAAATTGTTTATAAGTAATGGAGCTCTCTGCTCTTAGTCTAGCATGGAAGGACCCACCTGGTACATCTGGATTTTAAGAAGTATCTCCTAATAATTGGCACATTTAAGCTTTAAAATGGCCAGTTTTATGGTGTTTTGTTAGTCTAATAATGTTAAATGCTTAGCTCCACTATGATAACTAGGCTAAATATGAAGCAAATTATTGACGTATTTGCCATTTGCACACACAGCTCATAAACAATAGGTAATAAAGAACAGATGCGACATAAATTTAGGTTTGTGACTCTATTCAGTGGAATAATTCTCCAAACATTACCTTTTGAGTCAGTCTTTTTAGTGCTTTTATCTGCAGCAAAAATACAAAACTGTTCTTTTTGTTGTTATTAAGTAGGAATGTGTTCACCCATCCTGGCTTTTCTGCATTTTCTGCATATGATGCCAGTCCCTGCAGCCAATGAGACCTTCAGAGAGTGGCCATTATCTGTCACACTCCTGGACCAAAATAACAAATAATATGCCTGGAGGTGCTGCATTTTGTGACTGCTAGTTTCCCCGCATGGCATATGCCTAGATAGACTCAGATGAGAGGTGATTGCACAAAACTGTGATTGTGAGATGACTTAGCAGAACCCGTGATGATGTCCTAATGGCCTCCTGCAGAGGGAAACAGGGGTAATTGTTTGTCAGGGGAAAGAACACATCTGTAAGGAGGCATCCTCTGCAAACCAGGCAGCCATGTGGAAAAAAGAGAGGAAGAATCACAGTGCAGCAAGGCTGCATTCAAGTCTAATATAATGAATAACAAAGAGGTGAAAAATGAAACAAAATTACCAGGTTAAAAAGCCTGTTAATTGTAGGCTCTGGGTTTAAAAATAAACAAGTCACCTCCAGACAAAATGGTTCTTTTAAAATTAAGTTAAATTCTGTGACTCCCAGTGAGGAAAGTCAGTGCAACAAACCCAGGGAATGCAAATGCATTCCCAACATCAAAAATGGGCACAGAGAGACCCGTCCTTCCTGTATGTTCTCACCTGTGACAAGGTGGCTTGATAGTCACCAACCATTTGCTGCATCATTTTCTTCTTCCAGCCTTTAAATCTTCCATTTAAAATTTTGGGTTTTATCTCTGCTTAGAGAGAGACAAAAGAGAGAGAGACGATTTTGGTTTTTGTCACTGCTTAGAAAAGTGACATCATCCCAACATCCTATCTAGAGCAAAGCTATTGGAATTGAGAAATGAGAAACCATCAATGTCAACCCAGGCAATTAGGGCATCATCCACATCAGTGGGAATTCGCCTTTAATGTCAACTGGGGCAGAAACAGGCCCTTGGAGTATATTAAGAAAATATTTTATACTCTTTCAGCGTCTTCTATTTGATCAAAAATAAACTGAAGCAAATAAACTAATTAATTGCACACAGAACAAATTCCCATGTCTTTCCACCCTACATCTTAATTATTTATTTCCTAACTACAGAGTAACAAACATACAAATCTCAACAGAAATAATATAAGCTATAAATCAATCAACTGATTATAGCTTCACTCTCCTTTAGGTAAGAGCCACAGTTTTTAAGATTTCATACAGTTACCTATGTTTATTATTCCACTTATTATACCTTACCAATGGACACCTGGTAAAGAGCCACACAAACCATGAATTAGGTGGGGTAATCCTTGACTGTCCTATGTTCATTCAACTACACCAATGTCAAAACATTTGCTTTTTTTGTTTTCTGAAAACAATACCTTCTGAATTCTCTGTAAAAGAAGCAGAGCATTGCAAAGTACCTTCAAATCAGATCAGCCTGGACTGAAAAAACATCCACTGCAAATAATTAAATGAAATTTTCAAATAGAATTCAAAAAATAATCCCACTTTTTTCCTTTGATGGGTGATTTGGGCCAAATAAAGCTATAAAAATGGTTTAAGAAACAAATGTTATAGAAATCAAAATAACAAATTGTTCTGCATCAACCTAGAGTTATTTGCTTCATTTCATTTTCAAATAACCTATTTTAAACTTTTTTCCCTAATTCAAGGTTGATTTTTAAACAGGAAAGGAGTCTCACAAAAATTTGTTTTGTTTAAAAATGTTCAAATGAAATATTTTAATATATTCTAAAAAAAAATCAATGTTCTCATCTTTTCCATTCACTTTCTTCTCTACCAAAATTATCCACTGTAATTCATCAAAACTTTCAATTAACTCTAATCTCTTTTTAAAATGCTACTTTTTGTAAGCTTATTTCCCTAGAAAAAATGTTATTTAGTCCAATTCCCAAACATTTTGGATAAAGTTTTGAGTTTAAGAATCTCCCTTCAAAAATATGCCAAGAATACACTAAAAGCCAAGTACAAAGTCTAAGACAGGCAAGAACATGGGAGCATCGGTTGAGCAACAGCTATCAAGTACTGACCTGTTTGACCACCAGCTGAAATGTGAAATGTGTAAAGGCCCTTCCATTCACATTTGAGTGTTTCTCCTTAGAGGAAAAAAAAAAAAAAAAAAAAAAAAAAAAAAAAAAAAAAAACACCAACACCAGCATTAAAATTTCCTGTTTTAGTAAATACAATCATTCAACAGTCTTGATAGAGGAAAAAAAACCCAGGTCATTAACATGGCAATATGAGGCCTGGTCACAAATTCATCACAAAACTGTTTTAATAGGAAATCGAATTTTCAATGGAACTAAATTCTCTACTCACGTTAAGTATTTATTTACCAGGAAAAAAAAATAGAATTTTAATTGGAAAAGAAAAATTGAATTTTTTTTCCTGAAAAATAGCAGGGAGTGGGGTGAGACATGTTTGCTCTGCCTTTGACTTTCATAAAAGTGAGTTTCCTATGAGCAAACTAGTCTTAGACACACTGCTGAAGTAGGAATTATTTGCTCAGTGACCTGCCCTTATTTCCCTCTACTTCACCAGAACTGCTGAGATGAGCCTTCAGTCTCAAATTATATTTGAGAATAAAGATATTGTCTGAACAAACAGAACCCAAGTCTGATTAATAACTTCCTAAAAAATAAACCAAAAAACCAGTTCTACGTACTTCCCAAGATGTAGTAAATATAATAAACATGAAAATTCAGTGTGATGTGAGGAGAGACATGATGGGTTTTAGATTTTACTTGGTTCTGTTCTGTCATTCAAAGTTCAAGTTCTAAGCAATTATCCTTCTACTAAATTCAGAGCCCATGAAAATCTGTAAATTTTCTATTCTATGTACAATGTGCTACAAATTCTTACTTAATATATTCAAATTTTAAACAGCTGGGAAAGGTGATCATTGTAGGTATCTTCCAACTGAAATATTCTATTTTATACAACTCCTTGAGACAGCAGAAGTCTTTTCTAGTTCTATTATATTGTGTACTCAATTGAAACTTGAATCTTTTTATGATACTGGAAAATCATATGAGAATTTTTTAAAAATATTGAAGTGACAGAAAAGATAAAAATCAGCATTTCTTTCCTAAAGCTTTTACCACAAGTTTTACAAATATGATTTAAAAATATTTTATTACACTACTTAATTATTTTTTAAAAATTATTGAAAATGTAGTTCTGAGTGAGTTTCCTTCTGTTATAACACTGAAGAGAACTTACAGGTAAATGCCAGAATACCAGCATATGCTTTAAAACAGAAGAACATTTAAACATTTTAAGCACTGCTTTTATCTTTTTAGTTTTGAAAATGATAAAGGTCAACCAAAAAAGTAAACTGGCAGCAAGGCAATATTTTTGCAGTGATTCCCAGGCAGCACACTTTGTCTTCCTTTCACCATTTAAATACTCCTACAGCTGCCCTCATCCTGAAGGTAGAACCCAGAGAATGCTTTTGAGTCTTCACACATGCTGGTATTTGTGGAGCTTTTCTACTCAAAACCACATGAGAAGCATTTGTGCCTCCTCCACCTTCTTCTGAACAGCTTTTTCAACTGTGTTGAAATTTGGTTGGAATTATAGACTAATAATAAGGACAAATGTCAGGAAACAGTCTGAAAGGGACAAAGTGCATCAATATCCATGCAATTGAACACTAAATGTTTTATGTTCAATAAAGAAAGGAAAATCTATTGAAAACAATGGAGAAAATTGCTAGATAATTAAATACTGTGAATTCTTATGTATGATAAATCTAGGCTGAATGGTTGTCATGATTTCTTTTCTGTAGAAAGTAGGAAAAGCAGTAAGACATAATTATTCCTGAAATGCAAAATCATGCAACTGGCTTACAGTGTCTTGAAAAAAAACCCACACCATTATAAAACATGGTGGGAGAGAAAAAAGCCCTGTAAAATGTGGAGGTACCAGACAGACTGCATGATCATTCATGAAGAAACCTCAACCTATAGAGAAGTAGGAAGACTTTAAAGAGAAATCACAGCTCTAGGAATTTAATGCAAGTTTTATTCTTCTGACATCAGGCAGGATTTCACTGCTGCTTCAAAATATAATTTTTCAACAGGAAATCAAAACAAGACTAATTTGAAAAAGAAATGCTGTGCTAAATGAAGTCTAATTTCTCTCCTACATGCTTTACTTCAGTGAGTATATTAAAATACTCTGCATTAAGCGTGTGAGTAATAATTTGCTAAATTGTGTCCAAGCTGGTTTCTTGCCTGAACTAAGTCAGATAAAGTAGATGTGGGAAGCTCAAACTCAAGAACAGCTATTTTTTTCATTTTCCTTCCTTAATTTCAGACATCACACTTTGTTCAGTTTACACCCCTGGCAGTCTGCTAAATCATTCTTCTTCAGAACAAAAATAGCATAACAGCATAAATTCCACTTTACACAGGAGTGAGAACAGAAAGTATTCAGTTTAGCAGGCACTTCAAGTGAAATATTTCCCCTCCTACCAGGCACTACCTCTCTGTTCCAGCTGTATTTTTCTACCTTACTGTATAGCCCTCTGGTAGAATCTTTGTTGCCTTGCTAGGAAAACATAAAATGAAATTAGCAACTGGCCAACAGTGAATCACAGCTGGTAGTGACTGCAGGCAACTCTAAAGATGACACCATTACTTGTCCATACAAGAGACAGGACAAGAGGAAATGGCCTTAAGCCAGGGAAATATTGGATATTAGGAAAAATCTCTTTGCAGAAAGGTGAAGGTTTGTTCAAGCATTGGAGGCTGCCCAGGGAAGCCGTTGAGCCACTATCCTTGGAGGTGTGTAAAAAATGTGTAAACAGGGCATGGTTTAGGGTGTTGGGTTAATTGTTGGACTTGATTATGTTAAGGATTCTTTTCAACCTAAACGATTCTAATTCTGTGAAAAATCAATTGGTTTGAGCTATGCATCTAGCTTTTATAAGCTTTCCTAATTTAGTCTTGACCTCAAATTAAATTTTTGCATTGTAACGCACATTGTATCTTGCTGCTATATTGAAACTTTGTATTGTTATATTTGAGTGTTAATCAGCAAACACACATGTGAGTTATTTAAGGGCAAAGGTGGTACTGTTCCAGAAGGTGTCTGCTCCTGAGTATAACTGTGTTGTAATGTTGCTTCACCAGGCTAACAAGACTTAACTTTTTTTTTTTTTTTTTTTCCTGTTCTAACAGCTACTAACAAAATACTGGGGAGTTTTTTCATGGAAAAATAGAGTAAAAATATCAGAGTCTGTCTTCTCTACTAGACTGCTCTTCTATGCTAGAACTTGTCCATAAAAGTTTCAATTAAAGCTACTCTTTTTCACTTGTAACACACACCAAGGGGTGAAGAGTGCTAAATAATCCCTGATGTCACCAAGAGTGAAAGACATCAGGGACTTATTTCACAGGGGTTCTAAAACAGGATGTGACAACAGCACCCTGTGGGGATCCATCACCCTGTGGGGAGCTGGACAGTTCATGCTGATTGTTGAGTTGTAAGGGACCCTTCAGGCTCATTCCTACTAAAATTCCTGAGGCCATGACTCCAGAAGAGAGCATGACACAGCCCTACCCCAGGAACCATGTTTAAACTGTCCAGGAGGCAGATGTTGGCTGTGTGCCTGTCCCTCTGAGCCAATGGATAAGTCATAGCTATACAGAATGGAATTTTATATTGAGAAATCTCTATGAGACAGTCAAGCCAACTACCTTAAAGTCCACAGTTTGACCAAGGTAGGGCATGAATTTGAGGTCTCCAGGCAAGCATTCTCAATCAAGTGTTCCATAATGTGCAGTTTCACTCTCAGTCTGAGGAAGTATCAACAAAACTGGTGATGAAAAGTCTCTTTCTGTAAATGAGATTTTTCTGGGAAAAAAAATTTAAACATTTTCCAGTTAATTCCACTGTGACCTAGCCTTACTTTCTCTCTGGCAGATAACCCTGAGAAATAGAATACAAAACAGAAAAATGTTGATTAGCCATGTTCTACCTCAGTCTGATTTAGCATAACACTGCAGTATTTTCCTGTGTCTTTTATATTCCCAATCACTTGATTACGGAGTTGCATCATTGCTGAACCCTGGGCCATAAAAAATAAAGGAACACAATGACAGTCAGCCAAAACAACACAAACAGCTGCTTGTCTAGACATATTAGTACTGTCCTGAAACCTTGGCTGCCTGGTGATACCATCTAAAAAACTTTGCGCCACTATTCTTGAAATGTCTTATTGTAATTATGTAAATCTACTCATTTATTTTCACTGGAAAACATAAAAATACAGGCAAAGGAAATCATGAATCATTTCACCCTTGGTTCCTAACAAACAGTATGATTCAAAGGGAGGTATCTGCAAGCTTTCTTCTCTAATGAAAGTCTCCTGTGACCTGCGTATTCTGTAACGTGAAGGGACAAATTAATAACAGTGTTACAATATAATCGTTTTCTTTCTGTTATGTGTGCTTATTTTGCTGTGGCAATTATTTGTTTATAAACCATTAAATTATTTGTAAAACCTATTTGATGTTCCACCGCTGATTTAATTAGTAGAAGACAGTCCCTTTGCAATTAACAATAAAGGTGAACTTTTAATAAAATTCCCAGTAGAATTGAGCATTTCATTTCTTAGGTTTTTCACATCCACTTCTAATTATAGATAGATGGCTTTGTTCAATTAAAATGTACACATAAACTCCACAAAATATCACTACCAAGAATAGAAGGTATCAATAGTTCCCAAATAATCACTCTCTAGTCTAAGTTCCTGGTTGCTCAAATTCGGAAGGAATTAAAAAACCAAGAAAGCAATTAATGGGCTCTGGCTTGTCCTAGCCACAAAAGACATTAACATCTACAGTTGAAACTAGGAAGTTCTTGAGTAACAGGCCAGAATTTTGGCTGCTACTTCCCTTCGACTTGCTTTTGTGACTTTTCAAATTACATGGTGTAGTCAGTAATCCAACCCGCAATTTTGCTGGACTTCAACTGCATTGCATGTTTGAAAAAACACCTTGGAAAAAAAGGGCAACCTTTAAAGACAAAGCCTTACACCAAATGTCTGAAGTTTCAAGAGCATTTAATGGTTAGAGATATTTCTACTTTTTTGGCTGCTCAGAAGGGGCTGGGAGGTAGGCAAGATGAAGAGGGAGATCAGAATTTGACCCTCTGTTTCTGTCACTTTAATATTTGGCATTTCTGTGGCCTAAAAAGACTGGGGAAATCATTTAAGAACTAATGAAGAGCTATTTACCTCCTAAATCTTCTTCCCTTGAGTAATGAAATAATTACCCTCCCATAATCATGGAAATATTCAACTTGAATCTTAAATTGAGCTGTTGTGAAAAGTGGTAGTGATGTTACATAGGTGATCACCATGGTAACGTTTGGAAACTGCACTGTCGTCAGCCAAGAATATCGTTCTGCTTTTCCCATAACAGTATAAGAGACTGGAAATGAACTCTTCCAATATCCCATATTGAGAAGGAAAAGAGAACATTTACCTGTCTTACCTGCTAGGACAAATGCTTAAAAACAAACACACAAACCCATCAAAACCACAAAACAGCCCCTCAAAAATCCACTCACCAGCACAATCTCCATGCACTGAATTACTTTGTAATGTGATACTACTGTTTGCTAGTTTTGTTTTGTTTACTTTCTGTACATTAGATCAAGACAAATCCCAAAGAAACAATGTGGTAGGACTATAAGGAAAAATAAAAAAAAAATTATTTGCATAACTTTGATAATTAGACTTCCTACAAACTATTAAAGCAGTTTCAACTTGGCTTTTTTAAAAATGAGCCCTCTGCCCCTGCTTGAATCTTTGATTTCTTATGCAATATGATTTTCTACACTGGCAATAATAATCACTGCAGCTGAAGACTGCTCGCTTCAGGCTACCCAGTCCAAGTACCCCAAGAATAAATCTTGCTCCCTACTCAAGGGGCAGCTCAAGGGAAGATCAGTACTAAGAACATTGCTTTAATCAACAGTCAAAGAGATATAATGAAGAATCATGCTTTTAATATTCACCCCTTACAAAAATGGTTTGAGGGTAAAACCTTTCAGAGTATGTAAAATAGGACAGAAGAGATGGTCAACTTTTGTTATACTTTTGCAATCCAAGGGATGAACTAATGTGCACTACAAATAAGGACTGGAGGTTCTGTATCAAAACTGAAGGAGCTATACATCTCCCAGCTCTAAGATATCTTGATTTTCATACCTTGATAGTTGTTTTTCTGCCTTAATGCTGAGTGGTATGAAAGCATAACCATTCAAAGAGGAGATTAAGTATCTGGGATACTAATTTTCCATTACACAGGATAGAGAAATGGAAGTGTCAGTGATGCTCAAATACACACTGCTGTGAAAATGGTAGATAGGATGCCCAAACTGCATTGGCAATTTACAGCTAAGAAGGATTTTTCTTGCTAAAATGTAAAGTTAATTAAAAATCCAAATCATAAACAAGAAAATTTTCAGAAAGAACTTATACGCCTAGCAAATTACAAGGAATTACAGAGGATTACATTCTTCTGTTATATTCTTCTCTCTACTGAAGAATTAATATAACTGAGAAGCATTCACACTCGTTCTTCAGGCAGTGTAAGGAAAGCTGCCTTCCAGGCTGCTGCAATAAAACAGCAAGCAGCAGGTGAGGTGAGACAAGTAATAAGGCAACATATCCAGGCTCTGAAAAGATTCTCTATTTCACTTGAAGTCACAAGTGATCTATGAAGTTCATAGTGGATTTCTAAAGGCCTAACTTTTATCTAGTGGTTACTGAATTAAACTATTCTCTGATAATGATGGGATTCATCTTTCCTTACTTTAGCTACCTAAACCAAGGCAAAACCTATTGTAAACTGGCTTTCTTTGTAGGCAGTAACAAATCATGCTTGAACATACAAAAGGTAAGATACCTTTTCCTAAACACCTCTCTGTGTTCCGAGGGCAGCTGTCATATCTTCCCACTTCTTTTCCATGGAACAGAGAAGTTTTATATCCTAAACTTGGCATTACATCTAAATTCTTAATCACCTGAACAGTTGTTACAGCACATGAACGCCAGTCCTAATCAAAGAGAGCCTGTTCACACCTGCTCACCACTGATATCAAGCCTGGGATGGGACAAACTGGAGTGCTGCAAAAGGCAGCCAAACTTCTGCCCCATTGAAATGGGAGCCGAGGCCACAAAGGCTAATTCTGCCTGCTTAGCACAGAAGGAGAAGATGCAAATACTGCAGAAGGAAGTAGAGCTCAAAATCACTTTGACAGATGTAAAGAGGTGCTGAGGCAGAAACAGCATGTGGTATCAAGTGGAAAAAAACCCCAAAAACCCCAAGTACAGATAAGGACAACTCACTGACTTTTAGACTGCTCCAAAGGCATAGATCAGTGCAGTGTTAGACTTTGAGCAGCACTTCTTTCTTCTGCGGGCAGCGGGGGCATCTGACTAATCCAAGGACGCCTACAGTTCACTCTTGGATACTTCAGATGCTGTAAGAGGCCTCTTTATTCCCGGAGAGCCTGGGATAACCATTTCAACAGATGACACACTCAACGTAGACTATGGTTGTGTGAAAGGAGCAGCAGATGTCTTCCCTGGAAGAAGTTCTGAGTCAAATGTCCCTTTCACTGACTGCACTATCCAAGCCATTTTAAATGTGCTTGCCAGTCTGTGGTCAGCCATCCTTCCAGAAGCTTTCCCACTTTCCTAAACACAGTACTTTCAAGTTGCATCCCTGTTTGTCTTCTTCCTGCCCTGGGGATTATCCTCTCATGACCCCTTCCCAGAACTGTCTGTAACAACCCTGGTTCTGTCAGGAGACCAGGTGGCAAGTAGGACTGCAAAGTCTCTGGCCCCACAAGTAGTAGAATATGGCCTTAGCCATACACATACCTGAATTATTCAGGTCTCATATGTGGGGGTTATATGCACAACAGGAGTTGTACTTGGAGAGTAAGAGAAGAAAGAGAAATACTCCCATCCCAGAAAATACTCCCATCACTCACACTTTCACTACAAGAAGTAGTGCTCAGAGTAAGAGCTCAGTAGACAAAAAAGGGAACTACTTGCAGCTCCCTCATGCCCAGGTTTGCATGTGGTGGTTCAAATTAGAATTTGTCACTCATTTTCCACTCATATAGGAGATAAAGTAGAATCAAACAGCTGAAAAAGTTGTACAAAGTGATGAAAGTACAAAATTTCAGCTGCCCTATATCCTACATTGAGATAACTGTGCTTAGAGAACCTATATTAGATACTCAGTTGTTCCTAAAGACCTTTAAAAATGGGTATTCCATAGGCTCCTCTAACAGCTTATTATAACAGGTGATTTTCACAGAACAGCAACACTCTCCACTATTAGGAAGGAGGCCTGCTCTGCTTATTCTTCAGAGACATGGAGAACAAATATTTTTTTTTCTTTTTTTGTGCAGATATTTGTTTTTGTACTGCCTATTATCATATGCTTACAAACACACACACATACGGTTCAGAATCACTTTATTTCATCAAATTTCTTCCAGGTCCCAATTTCTCACTGCTCTTCTTTGGACCACCTATTTGGTCCACAATTTGTTTCAAGTAGAATGTTGAAAACTGGAACAAATAGTCCTGCTCAGACCCTCCTGGGGCTTACAGTAGCATTATTCCACATGCTTATATCCCAATCCATCACTAGAAAACTTTGCAAGAGCTCACCAGTTTTTATTTGCTTCTGACCTGTTGTCCACCGGGACCATTACATAATTTTCTACAAAACCCTTATTTCTCCTGTGCTCTCCTATGCATTTTGTGTCACTTCATTCTAGTTTGGTGGCACCTGCAAATGCAATAGACTACTCTTGGGCCCATTAGTTAGGTCATTAAAGAAAACAAGAATAAAACCTGTTCCAGAACAGAAACCTTTAGATGCTCACTCAACATAATTTTGGAGTGAACAACTGTTACATATTTGGTCTGTACGTGTCTATATGTATTTCAGTGTCTTTCCAGCAACTGGGTGTTTTATAAATTCCTCACTTCTCCCACTCTTTCTACATAATCACTAAATTTACATTTTCTAGTATCTAGGTGACTTGTCTGCCTCTCAGAAGTTCCTGCAGATAACTGTTACAGACTCTGAGAGTTCACCTACCAGCCCATTAAGCACCAAGAACAAAGTTCACCTGCCCAGCTGGCATAAAAACATCTAAATTTTATACACGCTATCAAACCTGTTTCTTCCTTATTCTCTCCTGCTGGTGCTGGTGTTAGGCCACCTTACTGCAGCTGACCTTTATCCTGAAATCCAGCAGAAAAGGCTCGACACTTGAGCCCTTGCACTGTCCCCTCAGACGGCCCTCCCTCTCTCAGAAACAGCTCCTCTGATTTATACGTGTGCAGTTTGCTGTAGTGAGCTGACCTAGTTTCCTCTTCGTGCAATCCTCCTTCTCATGTTTGAAGTATGGGAAGTGCTCTTGATTTAGCCAGCTCAGGCTCCTACTGTATTTCCTGTCCTTCCCCCTTGATGGGATAATTTACTGTACCTTTAGTAGGCAGGTAGTAGGCAGGTCCCTTCTTACCTTCGCACTTAGCCCAGACTCCTAACAATCCTGCCTCTGCTGTGCGTACAGTAGATGTATTTAGACTAAAGTTATTCCAAATAAGGACATCAAGGATCACAAAAATCAGGTCTGTGCTACTATTTTCCATTTCAGACACTTACTATACTGTTGGATTAAGAGATTTCTCACTTCACCCAGGAGTGGCTGAGTTTACCTACATTCTTTCACATCTTCTAAACAGCATATTTTCTTCCAAAATTTTTAAACTAATTGAAATGGGGTTCTTTAACAATTCAAATAGTCACTGGTCATGACCTCCGGTAAAAACATGCAGCTACTTACAGGTGAAAGTTGTGTATCATTTTTCTTGAGATGCTAGTCAAATTATTCCTGTCTCACTTGAGTATTTTTCCTTCTAACTCATTTAATCATTTCCCTTGACATAATTCTAGTCAATATCATAAGCTTTGATACCTGTTGTTTTGATACAATGTTCCCAAGTCTTCTATGCATCTGTAGCAATTTTTGGCATTGGTACACAAAAAAATACAAAGAGCAAGAAATGTGACATGCTACAAAACTGGAGTATAAGTCAACCTTCTAGACCTGTATCCACTGAGTTCTGGGGTGTGGGGGTTATTATTGCTTTTGACAATTTTATTCAACTGCTTTTGATGGACGTACTAAAGTCTGGATTCCCTTCACTTTGAAGTGATCCCAAGCTCTTAACTTGAAGAAAAAAAACAAGGGTTTTGACCAATCATGAAATTGCATAAATTTTCAGTACATAATATAATTTAAGAAAAAAAAAAGTCCCAAACTATTAAATATCTAGTGACTTCATAAGAAAGAGGGATCAAGATATTAATATAATCTATAAAGATTATAGCAAAGGAATAAGAAGAGAATGAAACCATCTTGACTTTTCAAAACAATCTAAGTAATTTAAGGGGATATGTGTCATTGGCCCATGCTCTTGTTCTCTAACCTTGGAAAATTCCCACTCTGTAATTAATGCTCTCTGTCTCTAACAGTACTGAAATAAAAGCATAGCTTGCCTGAAATTGGGCTGCTGTTTATAATGCAAATTAGTAAGCATTTTTCCCCCATAAAAAATCCTTAATTTACAATGTTTAGCAAGTTTACATTCTGGACCAGACAAGATAAATCATTCACACAAAATTATACAGAAAGCCAGTCAAGGTATCTTTAGTAAATATGCTTTGAAGTGTTGGAAATAAGAAAGTTGAGAATTTTTAATTTTTTTCCCCTTTCAAACTCTCAAGAGAATGATACCTGTATATAGCAAGTTTTCCTAAAATACCATTTTCAAAGAGCACACAGGGTAAAAATTATGTAGAATACCTTGATCACAATTGGTAGTTGAAAATGAGCTTTATACTAACAAAAATATTCAGTACTTCAACTATTCAGGGTTTAAGCCCTGAAATTAGTTCACCTAATGAAATTCTAACATCAAAACAGTGCTAGACAAGAGAAAAATCTATAGTTATGAATGACATTTTTTTCTATAGGAAAGAAATCCCTTTCTCTAGGGATTGAAAAATGTGGATTATCTTCATAAACCAAGTTTTTTCCTGGTCCATACCAGATGACCTAATAACAATTCAAATTTCCAACAAAACTATAATTATAAAAACCCTTGTTATTCTAATTATCTGTGGTCATATACATGTATTCAACTTAACACCATCTTCAGATGCATCTAATGTCCTCAGCATGCTGTGCCATTTTGCAAATAGATGGTGCATGGGTTTGATGGGCCAATTTGTCCCAAATCTCACATTCTGTCCTGAAAGAGCAGCAGACATAACTGCACCTACTCAGACAGCACCCAGGAATGAACTGTATCTCAAAGTAGCAGCTTTATGTACCATTTTCTCATTCTTCTGAAGAGATAAGGAGGAGGGGAAGGAAAATTTAACTCTAACTCCAAGACAGTCTGGTGAGCAGAGAGAATGGTACCATCTCTATCTTGGTCATCCTTTGTCTCCACAGAGAAAAACAGCAGTCAGTCTCATATGTTCTCCTTGTAATTTAACTGAAAATTTGAGAAGGGCAGGATAAAAAAACAGAGGGGGCTTATTTCCCTCTAATGCTAAGTGAGGCAGATAAAGGTGCATATTACATTGCATAGTGTATAGTCAAATACACGGAGCAGAAACATACAAGCAGTTCCTAAAATTTCAAGTTATGCACCTATTAAATCTAATCTGATCATTAGCTTCATGTTAAAGATATAAACTATCAAAGGCAATCAATACCCAGAGACAGCAAATATTATACATAATGTATTTTGTCCATATTATAATCTAAAAATCTGTGTTCTTTGCTAACAGCATAGGCAATGTGATTTTCCTAGCGAGAATGATTTCCTGCTGTGACCAGGACTCGAGGCTTGGAGCAGCTCCTGTTCACTCTTCTGACCTGCACTAGTCTTCAGCAGCGACCCTGTGGGAAATGGCACTAAGGGTGGAAGCTACAACAGCAACACTGCCACATTTCCACACTGTAAATCTGCTAGTCCAGCCTTGGCAGCTCCTTTGTCCTAAATGTGTTCTGCATCTCTGACAATTAAGTACTACATAGCTCTGCAATGCACTGCTGAGAGGAGGACTAGGGCTTCAGGCAAAGGTGTGCTCCTCACAGAGATCAGGAGCTGTTCCTGTGACCAGGAAACCCAGATCAGTCCCTTCTAGCCTTATTTCCAGACTTTGTGCAGCATTGGAATAAATTGTTCTAGCTCAGGTGTTTTTAGCTTGGTTGTAAAAGGAAGCTTCTTGGAAGGCCACCTGAAGACTACAGAGCAACATTATTCGTTTACACAATTCATGGCTTTAAACCAGGATTTTTCTTTCTGATTAAGTTCATTGATATAAGAATCTTGTATTATTCCCACATGAAAGTTAATAAACAACACGTGGTACTTGAATTTGTGCCATTAGCAATACCACAAAACATTAACTGGAACAGCAACAATCCACTAGCTTATAGCATTGACTGGCGCACATGCTGGACTCACTAAATTTGGTGAAATAATGTGGCTGGGAATAAAAAGCACAGTAAAAAAGAGTAAGGCCTGAAGCAGGGTAGTTCAGACTGCAGTGGGAGAGTTGATATCTTGCATCGTTCTTGTGCGGAAATTAGTTGGCAATGATCCCATGCTTGCTTATTATCCATGCATTACACCATCTTTGGATGGCTCAGCTGTACAGGCCAGAAGAGCCAAAGCTGGAAACAAATTCCTGCCAATTTCTTGCCTCTACCCAATCATTTATTATGGAAAAAACCATCCATAGATGTATCACCTGTTCCAAATCTGGCCCACAAGGCTTTAAAAGATTGGTGGTTGTTCAGATCCATGCGTCCCTCTTCATAAGCAAATCCTGATGTAACTTGTTTAAAGAGACAGATTATGAAAACTTCATCTAACATCATTTACTCAGGGAACAACCTTTGAAATGAACAGGAGAAATTCTGAAAGCATTCTACTTCTTGGTATCAGTGAAATCCAGCCCTTGATTATTAGAGGTAATGCTTCATGTTACACCACTTTCATACAGTATAAGCACCTGCCGTGCAGGGGTCAGGCATCACTATTCCTATCCAGACATAATTAAATCTTTACTGAAAAAGGTAATGCATCATGAATTTGTATGCAAATTCTGAGGAAAAAATTAATAAACTATAAATCATCCTTTTAAGGTCTAATTACATGAATTTGTTTTTATAAAAATATTCTAAATTAAACAAAGCACAAAGAAAAAATACCAGGAGAATTTCCTTGCATGTCCAGTTTTGAGGGAAATAATACTTAGAAATTAAATTCTTGTATACAATACAGACAAGAGATGATTTCTTAAAAATAAGCTTGTAGAGCTTGAATATCGTCCTTGTTAATGTCATGCCCTGTTTGTAAGCAGAAAAATCTTTCTTCTTGAGTTTACTTGTCATTGAAGTCTTCATGAACTGATGGTTCATATAAAACTAAATAAAGATAACAGACTCTTTAAAGAAAGAACATCTTTTCAGAATTTGCTAGATACTGTTTCTGATCTTCTTTTTTGATTTATGGTTACAAATTTTGATTGACTGCTTGATTGACAACTGTCCTGGGGAAGACCTATTTGATATTCTCAATCTTTTCTTCCTGAGGTCCCCAGAAAATAAAGTGGTGTCTTCCGCTGTTCTCACAACTCTCTATGTGTCTCTCTATGGCATGAAACCCCCAGATCTGAAGATAAGACCACATGTCTGCAGAGGGAGCCAATTGTGTGCAGCTCCAGGATCCAACGCTGTAAGGTTAATGCCTCCTTGTTGAAAGCATATAATCATTTTGAAGTATCTTCTTTGTTTTGTTTTGTGGTTTTGTTGTGGTTTTGTGTTTTGGGTTTTGTTGGTTTGTTTTTGTTTTTTTTTCTTTTTCTGTTGTGTTTTGTTGGGTTTTTTTTAAAGAATGACAGAAAAAACCCAGAGCCTAATTTTATGTGCCTGGGAGTAGCTATCTGAGCTTCAGGCAATACAAACGCTGCTATTACTGGGGAGTAAAAGCTCTGCATAATTAACAAACATCATCAGCCTTACAGTTCCTGTAGAATGTAGTAAGTTCCTTGCCTGAAGGCTGCTCTCAGCCTAGTAAGTCTGTTTACCCTGTCCAAGATTAGATTAGTTTAATTATTATGAAAAGGCTGCTAAGATCTTACAGCCTAATTATGCAAATGTTTCTAAATGTTCACAAAAGTAATTTATTTATTTGGAGATAAATGAATCTGTTTTGTCATAAACCAGATTGCAGTCCTGGCAATGTACAAGCAGGGTTATGTGCCCTTAGGCATATCCTTCACCACAAATATCAGTGGGACCCCTGGATTACAACATTTATAAATACATAAATGTTTTTTAGCAGATTTTTATTGTTTTTATAAATTATAGTAATTCCAGAAAGAACTATCACAGGTTTAATACTCACCAACCTTGTTATGAAAACAGGGTTTCTCAACAGAAGCATTTAAAAGATGCTAACAGCTAAAACATTCCTGGTAGACCTATTAAGATGCACCTGTTTTATTATGCTTTGGAACTGATATCTTCAAAAGAGTTCTACCCTCCTAGCACAGACTCTTGCTGCTAACATAACCTGCATCAGTACAGTACTATTATTCTAAATAAGGTCATAGTGTTCTTCTCAAGGCATACAGTGGTAACCTTAACTGGGAACAACCCTTTTTACATTAGGAATTCTCTAAGTTTTCCTCATAAACCTCATTACAGGCTAGAGATTTAATTCTTCATCTATTTGTAATTACATGACAACACATGAAATAGATGCAGAAAAACTGTTCTATATTTAGCTACTGCTCCAGTTTCATTGCTATTATCATGGAGATAACACCTAGGCAGCACACTGCTGCTTTCTCTGAACTCCTGCATGTTCAAGGTAAACTATTTAAATTTTGGATTGTTAGACGCTTAAAATGTGATCTTGACCACAAATACATCTGAAAAGCTTAATACGTTGCACAGCTGTGTGAAATGAAGTGGGACATAAACCCAGAAGAAGACTGGCCTTTACAGAGGTCAAATCTTGTCTTAATGAGACAACACATCTGTAGACAGGGGCTGTTTTGTGCATGTCAGAGCACACATCCTGATTCCCACAGGCATCAGCTTCAGAGGGAACTGAACTACAAGCACCTTTAAAACAACAAACAAGAAAGGTTTAGCTGGATATTAGTAGCAAAGCAGGTGAAGTGTAATTCATATAATTATTAAACTCAGATATTTTGAGCCAAGTTCCTTTACACTGTAAAATCAAATTGATGCAGTAATGCCCTTCTGCCATCAATGTTTATTTTCTACTGGAGACAACAGTGTGACATTTTTCTGGAAATATATTGCATTAAAATCAATGCGGAGTGATTTCTTGATTTGTTTATAAATTAACCATTCCTTAAATAAGCAAGGCAATAGCTCTATATGGGAATTATACCCACAGTTCTCCTGTGTATTAAATGGAGGGTGTGAGCGATTATTTTAACTGGCTGCTATGACATCACCATTATCATGGATATTCAAGACATTAGAAGCTGCGTGCTGTCAGTTAAATGATCACATCTCAAGTGCACCTGTGTTATTATTATTCATTTGGAGCAGGATCATTAACATATTCCTTAAGTCATTTACAGGCAATTTGACTCTACAGTAATGATTTTTCCCTCTTTGTAACAAATTAATGAGATATATATAAATACCCAAGTACAAATGAAATTCACACAATTCATACCATAATTAGCGTGTACCAAAGGTCTGAAGATTGTCTAACTTGTTGTTTTTTTGGTTTCTTTTTCTGTGGTAGGCAGCTATTCAGCACTACATACGATTCCTTCAGGAGACCCCTGTAAATATATTTTAGCAGTCACAACAAGGTTAGCAGTCATGTTAGCTGCTGGCACTTACCAAGCAATAGTTGTAGTCCAGGCTCAAGAATTTAAATTATGAATGTAGAAGAGGTAAGAAGCTGGAGGTTTATTAAATCTATCTATTGAACTACATATGTTACCTGTTCGGTATCACCACTGTAATTAACTTGCCCCAGTTTCAAAAACATACAGTTGTTTCTGGTTAGACAACTTTGAGAATCCTGGAGCTGATTGATAAGTGTGTAAAAATATAACAAAGCATGTCCACATACCTGCCAAACAGCTTAAATATTGATAATGCATTTTAGGATTTTTTCCCATGTCCATGCTGACAGAACTTCCCTAAAACTGTAAAATCTCTGTTATTAGTGCTGATCTCAGCTTGCATACAAAGCTCTTTGGAGAGGATATTGCTGGGGTGAAGCCTGCTGTAAGACTGTCAGAAAACTGCAGTGCACAGTCATTTGGACCCGAAGAAACCTCTATCCCATAACACCCAAGATGCAATAATTGCGTACTCCAGGCGGCATCTTTTCCTCACCAGATATGGTGGACTGAAAAAATTCACAGCAGGACACAGATCAGTCCTACACACTGTTTGCCCTTACATTGTCATTAGCTGGTATCATTGGATTGATATAAATTGTTTTATTTGATTGTAAAACAATTCCCTCAGTCATATGCAGGAGAGAGGCAGCATGGCTCTGAACTACTGGGTTGAAATCTAGGTACTGGGCAGGTGTACCCTGTCTCTAGAGCTCCATTTGTTTCACTAGCAATGTGGCAGTGAGCACAGGCTTCTCCACTGGGAGAAGAGACACTGTGAGATGGCAGCTTTTTTTCTAGCTCATTCCCCTCAAAATATGTGTAAAACTCCTGCTATTTGGGGAAACTTCTTCTCTTACACAGGTGCTCTTTAGCAGTGACTTGGGAGTACCTGGAGAGACAGAGTGGGGGGAAAAGTGTTTCCAGCTTCTCTTCAGTTTGACAAGAGTGGATCCTGGGGGTGCTCAAAAATCCCCAGATATATCCCCAGCAATGACATCACCTCTGCCTTGGCTCAGCAACCTCTGTTGGACAAATCTTTAAAAGGAAATAGATGCTTCATAGGAAAGAGCGGCTGCATGTGTGCATAGGGAACTCTGAGGCAGTAATCTATAACTCAAAGCATGAGACATTCTGGCTGACATACATGATCTTGTATGGCAACAGATGCAGAAAAGATCCTAGATTTATCTGCAATCAATTTTGTGCTAATTTCCATTTGGAAATCTTGACCTTAGGAAGGCAATTGGAATTTTCTATTCACTTCTTCCACAGTCAGGATATCAGAGAGAAGTGGTGAACCAATGGCACATGAGAAACTTAGTAACATAATGCCAAAATGTCTGAGATTTTGTGATCTATTTCCCTAATTATCCTGGGGAAATCACAGCAGTCTTTATGGAATAAGAGCATTATAAAAAAAAATAGTTTGCTCAGTGGTTATCAAATCTTTGGTTACAATGAGCCAATTTGACAGGTGAATAAAATATATCAAGTGATACTAATGCTGTCAGTAGATGAAGGCACTACCATTTTTTGCAAATATTACAGAAAAAAGGAAGAATTTTAATTACCAAATGCCACACCAGTCATAAAAGTACAAAGGCACTAGGGTGGAAGAAAAAGCAGATGAATCCTCAGTATTTTTTCAGGATATAAATAACTTACCATAAAACGATATGAACTGTGTCGGAAGTGTCATTCCCAAGTATCAGTTAGAAACGGAGATTCAAAAAGAATGTTTAGACCCTTGAATATCACACTCTCTCAGAGTAATTTACTGTTTTTATTATACAACTAAAATGGTACAGAAAAAAAAAGTTGGATTATAATATATTTTGTGTTACTGAAAGGCACTTCCTCCAGCAGTGAATTCCGCACCATTGAAAATTCAGCCCTTGCCCTGCCCATCCTCCTGGTACAGCTCATGCCCCATCAATTGGCCCTTTCTCAGGATCTGATGTTTACAATGTGGCATCAGCAATGGCCACATTGGGGTTTTACCTCTCATGGAATAAAATCTGATGACTCACCCCCTCCCATATCAGTACCTGGAGACTGTCCATTCCTGCCCATCAGCCACAGTTAATGTTTCCCTACCCAAGCAAGTTCAGAAGGGCTTCTCACAGGATTCCTGCACTGCACCATGACAGCAAACATTTAAAGCAGTTCACAAAAGAAAGCATTTGCTATTCTTTCACCCACTGATGGAAAGCATCATTGTCATGGTAGAAAGCCAAAGGAGAGTTCCATATACTTACCCTCCTACATACATATATCCTCTTTCTCCCCATGTCTGAGACAACCTGGCCACCTGTCCAGCTTGGGACAGCAAGCCCTATCCCTGAAATTTCTTGGTGCCCTGATTCTTCCCAGGGTCTGCATCACACTTCCCCTCCCGTATCTCTCTAAAAACCCTCTCTCTCTTCAGGACAGAAGAATAGAAATTCTGCCTGGCCATCAAGTGAGTCCTGAAAAAGTAAGCCATCCTACTCTAGACTGTTTCTGTGACAATTTAAAGCTGTGCATCTGGCGTTATCTTACCTATGCCAGCACTTTCCTTGTCCCTCTTCCAGCTTTAAAGACCATTTTAAAGTGGCATAAAGCTGCATTCACTCAGGCAGCAATGTACAAGTTTGAAGAAACCCACAATACACATCAGAATAATGCAGAGCACTCATCATGACTCATTCTTACTTCCTCTGTATTCACTGAAAGCAATTTTATATTTGTGAACTGCATGATACCACTGAACAGTACCTGAGTGCCTTCTCTGGGTGACAAAACTTGCCACTGCCAATTTGTTGGACTTTATTCAGAGCAGAGCAGGATCTATCCAGTTCCTTTCCCTTGGCCCACCCAGCACCAGTCCCCCACCCTCAGCCTCCAGGCAGTGAGCACCTTCCTGAGTGCTCCTTCCAATCTCCCCGGGCTCCCTTAGCCGCAGCCATGGTCTCAACACAGCATCACAGACCTGCAGTCCCTTTTAAGATGGCAAAAAGGACAGAGTTGGAACCTGTTTGCTCTGAATTGCTCTATTGTTCATGTGCAGGTGAGAAAAAGACCTCTCTTCCTCCCATCTTTGCTATAATTCTGCTCGGATCACTACTAGTGCGTCAACTGAAAATATATGCCACAGTAAACCAGTTATCTTTAAGACATTAACATTTACCAGCTGTTCAGGTACCTTGACATCTGACAAAAACTGAAGAAATATTATGGCATCTGTATATCACACAGGCAAATAACCAAACTTAAATCAAATGTTACATCATTTTTCACCTCTGACTATTCCAGTAAAAAAACAAAATAAGGCAAAAGCAGGCTACATAGTACTTTACACTCAGAATAGATTTATTTCATCTTACTGAGGCTTTCTGTATAACTCATTACTCATCTATCCAGAAACAACATGTTTAGCTTATGAGAACAATAGCCTGTAAATTTTGGAATCTGAAATATTCATGAGAAATAGGTAATGACATTTACAGCTTAATACACACACACACACTCTGAGTTTCTAATGAATGATCATAAAAAGCCAGAGTGCAATGTAGCATTATCCTTTGTTTTCAACTATTTTGAAAGACAGTCTACATGGGAAAACATCTGGGAGAGTTGGGGTATTTTCAGCCACAGCAGTAATTGTCTGGGAGAGGATCTGTGGCTAAAGGACAGGGGGTCCTTTAGCATTGCTGAGCAGCTGCTACAGAGCAGTAGCCCATCATGTGGAAAGGAATGCTGCTTCCTAGACCAGTGTTACTGATGGAGCAGGTCTGCTCAGGCCTGACTCACCAATTACCATAAATGACTTGGACACAGGACTCAAAGGGATACTAAATAAATTTGCTAGTGGTACTAAACTGGGAGGAGCTCTTGACTTCTTTCAAGGCAGAGAGGCACTGCAGGGAGACTTTGACAATTTAGAGGGCTGGACAATCACCAGAGTTATGAAGCTTAACAAAGACAAGTGCCAGATTCTGCATCTGGGATGGGGCAACCCTGGAAAAACAGTGGGGAATGAGAGGCTGGAGAGCAGTGCCACAGAAAGGGACCTGGTGGGTGGAAAGTTGAATGTCAGTCAGCAGTGCCCTGGCAGCCAGGAGGGCCAACCCTGTCCTGGGGTGCCTCAGCCACAGCACGGCCAGCTGGGCAAGGGAGGGGATTGTCCCCTCTGCTCTGCACTGGGGCAGCCTCACCTCCAGTGCTGGGGGCAGTTTTGGGCACCACAATGTAAGAAAGACAGAAAAGTGTTGGAGAGCACCCAAAGGAGGGCTGTGAGTGGTGAAGGACCTTGAGGGGAAACTGAGGAGTGGCTGAGGGCACTTGGTCTGTTCAGCCTGGAGGAGACTGAGGGGAGACCTCAGTGCAGGTACAGCTTCCTCCTGAGGGGAAGAGGAGGGGCAGGCACTGATCTCTGCCCTGTGCTGACCAGTGACAGGGCCTGAGGGAGTGGCCTGAGGGTGTGTCAGGGGAGGTTTAGGTTGGATTTTAGGAAAAGGCTCTGCCCCCAGAGGGTGGTTGTGCACTGGAACAGCTCCCCAGGGCAGTGGTCACAGCACCAAGCCTGACATAGCCCAAGAAGTGTTTGGGCAATGCTCTCAGGCACATGTGTGACTCTTGGGGATGGTGCTGAGCAGGGCCCCAGGAGTTCTTTGTTAATCCTTGTGGATCTCTTCCAACTCAGAATATGCCAAAATTCTATGATTCTATCATATACTGGTAATTAAAACCTCTTTTTCATTTGATATAGGTTTTGTTTTCAGTTTGGCTTTTTAAAGAAAGGGAAATGTTACATCATTTGGTAGAGAAAGTTCCTTTCAATTAAAAACCTAATCTGTGTTTTGAGATAGAAAAATAGTAGTCTACCAATGTTATGGCTGATTTATTTTTTAAGTCAACATTATCACATAGTTACAGATTTTCCAGCTTTATGCAACAACTATTGAGTTAGTTATTTCAGATCCCACACGTCACAAACATACATTCTTGATAATAATAATAATAATAAGCATTTCCTTCAATTAATTCTAGTTTCCTAAACTTTGAATGTGACACATCATAGAGATACATCTTTCATATATAATTGACTTTGAATCGAGTATTACAAATACTGAAATACAACAAGTACTGCTGATGGAGAAAAACAAAACAGATGAAAATCCCAAAAACTGTGCTCATTTCTTCACCAAAATAAAGGTATGCTGTGATTTTGGATGCAAAAAAAATAAAATCTCTATACATGAATTTATTATTGATCTATGAAAAGATCACATTACTGAATTAAATTTGAACTCCCCTATTTCACATCTCACAAATCCTTTGCAAATTAAGGCGGGGGGAAAGTGATATTTTTAAAGATTTAAATCGAGGCTAAGTTTCCCATTGATAAAGAAATCAAGCGTGTTTTAAAGGATTGACACCTTTGATTAACTGGAAATTTGATACCCTCAGAGCACCTGTTGACTACGCATTTAAGGTACCAGATAGTCTTGTGCTAATCGCTGACCCTTACCTCATACAGAGGTTGAAAAGTGTAGCTCATCCCCTTAACTCAGGAGGGGAAATTGGAACATCAGGCATCACTTTCATTTTCACTTTATCAAGAGCTCAGACCTTCCTAGACCCACATCATCTGCTCTTATCAGAAAGATGCCCTCTGCTTTCTTTCTTCTGCTTGAAGCTGGAGCCCCTCTCTGCTACACAAAGGATTTTGTCACTGCTTTCACATGGTTTGCAGCTTCATTACAACCATTTTGCACATCTCAGGCTGGAACCTGTAGATGAGAACAGCTTTTTAATGTTTTCTGTAGTCTGTAAGAATTGTGCAATTATTCAACTGAAAGCAGTAAGCATGAAGGGAAAAATATTATTTTCAACTCTACTTTCACTGCACATTTCCAACATGAGGCAGTGAAGCTTCATTTGCAGTCTGTTACAAAGCAAATCAAGATATATATTTAATATCTAAATTGTGCACAGAAGCAATATGGAAAGAAGAGAAGAAACTGCTGATTATGTAGTTCAAGATGGGGCGAAAAACATGCTGTTCATACATATCAAGTGCCAGCAGGCAAATGTTGGAATAGTATCATCCCCTGCTCACTTAACTTGCTTTGTACAGAAACTGACACATCTGTATAAATATTATAGGACACTCGCTTGTAATTGAGGTCTCTTGTTACAAAAATAAGGTCTCCAGAATTCGCTTCTGGAGTGCCTGGCACCCGAAACTGCACGATAGTAAAGTGATCTTCCACAAGATGGCTCTCTCTCGCTCTATTCCTATTACTGACTCAAACCTATGGAGAGGGAACATAAATAATATTCAGGACAAAATGAGATTACAGTTTGGAGGAGTAAGAGTGCCTCCACATGGGAACAGAGATGCTTCACTGAATTAGGGCAATCTGTGTGACAGTGGAGAACAACACATCATCCATTTTCTTCTGACTGTAAAGGGGCTTCACAGGGTGTTTTGAAATTATGTCTTTTGAAAGGCAGGTGCTTCTCCACCTGCAAGCCAAGCTGGTGGCTTCCAATGAAGCTTCATTTTATCAGCCACATTCTTGAGGGGCAGTGCCTAAATTAACAAACACTACTGTTCAGGGCTAACAGAAATGCTCAGCTTCTGGACTCGATTTAACGCATAGTAGTCCTGCTCTGCTATAGGCATGGGCAGTGAACCATCTCTGCAAATGTAAATTCATACCTGCGCTCCAGACTTCGGTGAAAATGAAGCAACAATAATAATAGAAAAAAATTGCACCAGTATATTTTTTAATAGCTTTAGACAGAAATTCTATTCATCTCTTATATGACAGCTGTGGAAAAGTATCTTTGTGACATTTGAAAACATGTGATTTTGAGTAGCTTTAAAACCTATTGGACACATGGAGCTTGCTTACCTATATTTATCCTGGACCATTTTGTATCTTTGCCTTATTTTCTGTGAAGTGCAATTTCCTGTACATTATTCTGTTTAATGTGCTTACTAGAGCCTTGAGAATTTGTGTAACAGATTTGTTTATGGAGTGTTCATCTACACCTACAGAAAATTCTCTCAGAAATGAAGTATCTCAACAATCTAAAATACATTTGACTGGAACAGAGATGCTAAGATCTTGCCTTATGCCACTAAGAGCTTTACAGTATGTGATGATGATATAGATATTTGTCATTGTATAATATGCATTCCTCTTATGCCAAGTACTTAAAGTAGCTCGCCTTTAAGCAGTTCCATTGGGCAGATTCAGGACAGTTGTGTTATCAAATAACTGCCCTACTGAGCAAGAGAGAAACAAACAAACATCAAAATAGGAGAATGGGAATATTTTTCACACTGTTGCTTCCTTCATCTCCAAACAGTATTCTGGGACAGGCATAAAAGCAGCAAAAACCTCCCTACCCTCCCATCCTCTTTGCTATAGAAAGTGGGAAGAGCTGTGAGAGAAACCTCCCATTTCTGTGGGGTTCTTGGCAGTTTGGAGCTGGTAAGGCATGAGCTTCCTAAAATACATTGTGGGAAAAAGCTGGGACACCAGCTTCCCACATGGTTTATCTAAGGCAGCTCACAGCTTCAGGCTACCTCACTTCTACTACAGCACAAAAGTACATCACTGGCAGCTGCACTAGGGCAGCTGGGACACTGAAATTACCATGTAATTTACTCTCACATGCCCATGCTCATTGCTCCTGGAATATACCATCCTCAGATGGCCCCATTTTGACAGATGATAAGTGCAGTGTGGTAGGCAGGGACCTTCTTTCTTCTCACATCATTGTTATGTGGTCTCTGCAGAGCTGTAAGAAGGTACCAGAAGTGTAGACCCACATTTGGCTTGACAATAGCCAGCAGAGAGTTCTCTTACCACACTAGGACTCCTCAGTGAGTATTTGCAGCTAGATTACATCTCTTCTTCATAGTACAAGCACAGGAAACTGCTTACAGGGTCCCCTAAGAATATGGTCTATTAAATTAGCAAAACCAGGATTAGGTTTAAAGCCTAAAAGGAATGAGAAAACAGTGTTTCCTGTGCATTACAAATTGATACCTTTTTTATGTACCTCGAATTGACTATTGACCACCTGCTCCTTATCATACACAGTGCTCCCCACCTCATCATTCAGCTTTCTTGCACGCACACAACACCCTTTTCCAGCACTGTGGTTGCCATTGGACCATTTTCTCAGCAGTGTAAAGGAGCTCTGCTCTCTCCATTTTATCTCACCTACACTAAAGAAATCACATTTTGGTCCATATCACAAGATAATGGAGAAACCTGAGCTCTAAGAGTAGCTGCCTTTCTGTTCCAGGTGCTGCCAGTCACAATTAGGGCATGCAGCTGAGAGATCTAAAAAATGAGAGATATGCCCAAATTTCATACTCACATGTGCACACAACAGCAGTACATGACTGGATCACATCATCCATTGCTGCCTCCACCACTTATCAGAAATGGTGACTCAGACCTTGGAGTGTGTACCAAGCTTCTGGCACTCATTTCATAAACAGTTTGAAAATTAGGCAAAGAATAAAGAGAACTTTTTTTCTTCAGAGTTTTTTTTAGTCCTTGAAAGATAAGCTTGTCATTAGTTTCACTTGCTTCTTTGCAACAACTTCATTTCCCCAGCATATTAGATAAAGTCTGCTCCCAGTGCTATCTCACAGCTCAGGTACCGACCATCTCCTTTGAAACACTGACCTCCTCCTCAAAAAACATTCCTGTTTTCTACTTGTGCACATAGGTAGCAGCACCGAGGAATGGACTTCAGTTATGGCTTGGCAAGTTCTACACCATGAAGTAACTTATTCATCTGTTGGGACAACAGAAAAGGAGCTTGAAATTTATAATGAATGAAAGGGCTGCACTGGCAGCAATGTGGCTTAGCTCCATTCTGTCAAAAGGAAGATTTTTATTTTTTTTTTAAAGAAACACGGGGATATATCTTTCACATGCTCTCAGTCTATGTTAATTAAAAGTTATTTAATTTTACTATCAGTGAAGCTTAGGCATGTTACTGAGAGCTTCAAGATCCAATTCTGATGACATACTGGCTCAGATCAGTGCAAGGCAATAATCTTATTTTATAGAACCAAACACAAGGTATTCCGAAAAGAAAAGGAAAAATAAACTAACATTTTTGCTTGCAGCCTTGTAATTTCCCTGAACCATGCTGTGCTGTTGACTTTTAAGCAAAAGTCTTTATTGAAATTCACTAGAAGTTCTATTTAAGAACTGGTGGCAAGATATGGGCCATTGACTTCAGTACAATTACTCCAAGTTGTACTGCAGAAGTCTGAGACTTAAGTCCCGAGTATTTCATAAGCTTGGGCAGGCTTAAGATCCATTATACAAAATAAGACATTGAACTGAATGAAAACACACCCAGAAGTTCTGTGGAACCTGATGGGACCTCTTTTCTTTTGGATTTTGCTTCTGTGGGTTTAATTTAAATTCCAAGATAAACTCAATGTACAGGCAGTTCATTTTCCTTGCATATAAAAGTTCACATGGAAAAGGTTGTCACTGTATTACAGATTACTTTATGCACTTGATACTTTTTTTATTTTTATGACATTTTAGAAGAATACTTCCTCTTTATTATTGTCAGATTTCTTTAAGAAAACACATTAAAATCCAAAAAACGGTTACAGAAATGCAAATAGAAATGGTTAATTTTCCTGTTCTGGGATGTTTCAGTATTTTGGGAATATCTTATGTCCCCAGAGACCCAAAAGGCAAGTCATTTGAAAAGCAGTGTGTATGCAGAAAATCACCAGAATGCCCTGTGGGACCAATCTGAGCCCTTCAAAATCCACTGGAGTCTGTCTGCTGACTTCAGAGAGTTTCAGTGATAGTCCCCCATGCACATTTTCTAAATCTAAAGAATCATTAAGCTTTCCAAAGCTCCCTGTTACTGCCTGCACTTTAACAGATTCAGGAACAACACACCACTAAAGATTGATGCTGTACTACCCCATGGACTGTCCGATCCCATTTTCTTTCCATGCTGCTGACCACGGGAGCTGCCATACATATGCACTGCAGCAACTGGAATAAATTGCAGGGAGGGAGAAGTGTTGAGTGCTGACAAGTCAAAGATCTGAGAGCAGCCAGTACTCCTAAAGGAGATTCTGTACAGGGAAATAACACCAAAGCAGGATTAAGCCAACAATCAGAAGATTTTAGTATATATTAACTGGAGTTTGATGCAGGGAAGGCAAACCAGCAATATTTGGGGAATATTCACTGAATATCAAAAAGTCTCCAGAATACTAAAAGGCCAGCAATCAAGGGCCCCAGGTTTGGGACCCAGCACCTGAAGTCAAGATGCCACAGCCGAGATACATAGAAGAAATAATTGCAGAATTACTTTCACTGAAATAAAAAATAAAATTATTACTAAAATTAATTCAAAAATCTATGGAGAATGTATTTTGTTTCCTTGGAGCTGAGACCTCTCTCTTCAGAGAAAAGGAACAAATCCCACTTTTGTACCAAGCAGTGTCAGCACTGTAAGAAAAGTGTAAATGGCTTGTTATGAAAACTATCATGGCATCTGACACATATTTCATCTGTACAGGGAAAATCTGTTGTATGTTTTCACATCATTTAAATTAAGCTTGTTCATACAGGCAGTGTCATAAACATCTTAAAAAGAAAAAAAAGCAAAAGGCATTAAGAAGAAGCAAGAAGTACCATGTGGTCTGAAAACTGATCTGTTTTGGCTGCTCCATTTTACACTTACATGAATTTTGGGTGCAGACAAATGCTGAAGAAACTTCATCTGTGAATTGAAAGTAACCCATAAATTGCTTAATATATTAGCAACTTCTATAAACAGTCAGCATACACAATTTTTGTTCACAACATTTTCTAAAGGAAGGATGGATTTTGGAAACCTGTACAAGTATTCATGAATATTACAACTGAACACAAGTGGTTGGCCAAGCTATGTTTCGAGTGGCCAAACATCTTTCTCATTTAAAACCAGGGAATCTCACAGTGGGGAGCAGGAGGACACACAGTGCCCTTGGGCACAGCACCAGAGGTAGAGGAACACAGTCTGAAAGAGTGAAGCACAATCTCACTGATGGAAGCTGCTGCCTGCACTGCTGAGGTGTTCTGAGCAAACTGGGCTTGAGAACTCCCTTCCTGGCTGTGGTGTACAGCACACAACTCCCCCAAGCACCACAGATTGAGCTGTTGCCTTACAATAAAATCAGTTAATATAGTTTGAAAGCTGAACCTAGGTTCAGCTAGAACCTAGTTCTAATCCCAGCATTAAATATTTGGAAAGCTTTTACCTGTGGCATACCCTTTTAAAGGGCAAAAGAACTTTTCTCATTTGAAATACAAAAATCAGCCTAGATCTCAGTCAAACTACTTACAATTTCTCACCTAGTTCTAAGTCTTAGTTCCCCTTTCCTTATCTAATCCTTTCTATTTTGTATCTATTTAGGAATTTGGCCACCCACCCAAGCTCATTTCTTCATATGCATAAACTGTAATACTTGTAAGAAGCATGAAAACCTTTTCATGTAATGAGAACTTCCCCAAAGTGCTTGGAATTCCTGTAAATTATTTCTTCCTGGAACATGGATGCAAGAAGCTGGCTTTAAATCTTCACACAAAAGTCTGATGATCTTTGTAACAGATATCTCCAAGCTATAGCAGCTAACACATATTTATGTGTGAGATGGCTCAGAATAATCAATTCGGTTTGCTAAGGTTCCAGTAAAGAAAGTACAGCTACAATCTCTTTTTTTCTTCTCCCTCACTGTTTTCTTGCATAATTTTTTTTTCCTTATCATGGCTTATTTTCATGCAGAGAGTGTTTGCTTATTTGCTATGGTCAGTAGGCACTTTATTTTAATTACTTCAAAGGTAAATGTATTTGAAGACACTTGGCTCTCATTCCAGGTAAGAAAAACAATTAATATAATGGCTTTAGAACTGCACAGGAAAAGGATTTCAAAAACATGAGCTGACAACACTTAAACCCCCCATATACACTAATAAATATACTGTTTATTTTGCCTTTGGCTTCACCTTTTTTCAACAAATACAGTAGTGGCAACAAGTTAACTTATTTGCTACGTAGACTTATCAAAGGTTGCTGTGCAGGTATTTATCAACTGTGGACCTACAACTTCATTACTATAATTGTGTAGTAACCAGCCAATTGACTTCTGGAGTAAATGGCTATTGCTCTTGCACCTCCTGCTCCAACACACATTTAGTGCTAAATATCTGTTGTTACTATCTATGTGACACTGCAGCACCTAAAAGGCTCTTTAGAGATCAGAATACCTTTGCTGACACTGGGCAATCAAATAACGTAAGAATGTACACACAAGTTTACAAAAGTGTTGTTGATATGTGAGAGATACATTTGTTGTAAAAAAAAAGGTGGCAGAGAACCCTCATGTAGTATAGAGCAGTGCATTCCAAGATGGACAAGAGGAACTAAATCATAACATCACTCTAATTTCAATCAAATCCATAAAGTAACACCAATCCAAGAGAACACTGCCTCTCCTTCCATAACATATGATGTACATTTCATAATATATATACAAATTAGAAACTCAGTAATAGGATACTGATACAGTCTGTCCATACCACTCTATTTTGATGGTTGCAAAATTCACTAATAGTCCAAAACAACTGCTACAGATGTTGTCTGTGAGACTGAATCAATATCTAGTGCATTGAGGCACTAAGCAGCTGAATAATTTCTGAGTGTTTCCATGTCCAAGGAGACAGTATTGAGCCTCCTAACTCCAGCCCCTGGCTGGCAGCACACAGACCGTGTTCTCCACAGTCCACTGGTGGTCCCCAGGGCACTGCTGCTGCCCAACCCAGGCACTCTGCAGGCAAAGCCCATGTTCCAAAGGCAATTCAAGCATGGAAACTTTGCTTTTCAGCCTTCCAACAGAAACTTAATACCTTTTTATTAGGTAAAAGTGCTCAAATGACATAAAAATTCCTTTCCAGACATAGGTGAAAGAGAAGAATTTTAGGGAATTATAAGAAAGATGTAACAGGGTGCCTCCTGATGATTTACAGCTAATAGGACTGTCCTGAAATCAAGCATGGACATGTCTGTTTCTTCCCTTAAAACCACTTCTGGGAATACATTTACTGCCCCCCATCCTCTCTCAGATTCCCCAATCTCTTCAAGAGCTTGTAAAAAGAATTGCTTGGCAAATAGAATTTAATTGCATTAAATAGCAAATTAATCTTTTCCCTCTAGATATCCTACATTGTCTCTCCACACCAGAAAACAACAAGAAATATAGCCACGTACTGACTGGAGCTTCATTGTAAAAAGTTATTCCAGGATATTGGCTTCTGTCCAAAAGGTAAGAGTAACGGAGGTAATTTAAATATGCTTGAGCACAGGAACAAATCCCTAAGCTCCGTTGCTCTCTTTGTCAAAACCCATTCTTTCAGAAAATCATTTTCTTTACTCATTGGACAACAAAATGCATTGTCAAGAAATTTTATAGCAATAATTATAAAAGATGTCCATTTGAACCCATTGAGGTCTTACTGATTTTATAATACCCAGCAGACCTCCCTGCAGGAGAACGCTATATTTATGTTAGCAATATATGCGAGAATTGAGATCGTAAAATTAAATGACCACATAGAACTGTCATTTATATGATGAGCACCTACAAATGTGAAGGCTGGTTTATCTTGCAAGATAGGGGAGGACTAAATGGTCCACTCTCAGTGTATGCTTTTAATCACGCATTTCTTCACTGTTTCTGCAATATTACACTTGAAGGACTGGTGAGCAGTTTGCTATGAAATGTTAAATGGCTACTAGCAGTACAAGCCCGATGGAAGTGCTCACTAAAAGAGAAGTACAGTACATATTGTATGCAATTGTTTTATGAGAGACATTATGGTTACTAGAATAACATTTCACCATTACCAACCGCTGAGAGAAAAGTCATTAAGATATTTGGCAAGCCAGTGTAATTTTTCAGCAGAACTACAGTACCAGACCTCAGAATAGCTTCTGTACAAAAAGGCTAGCTGTCTCAAGAAAACAACGTAAGTCTTTGGTGTCATTTTATTCATAGGGGTTTATTTTCAGATTCCAATGAGAAAGTTATTGCTGCTGGAGAGTGAACAATTGAGCCTTAACCCTTATTATAACAGTGCAATTTCAGAACCAGTGCAATAAATCTTGTGGCAGTGTTTCCATTAAAAATCTCTTTTCTAAAGAGATTTTATGGTGTGTAGTTTCATTCGGACACTTTTATGAGAGATTTCTTTAAACTATGATTTCAAAACTAGAGAGAGATTAAGCACGTGTTTAAGCACTGTTAAATAATGAGGTGGAAATAAACAAAATTCAAGTCACTGCTGTCATCTCAGCCTCTTCCATGGTGTTGCAAATACTTCAGGAACAGAAAATTCATGCTCTCCATAAAAATAGCAGGGTCCATGCTGGACAGGATTCCCCTCAACACCATCAATGGAGCAGCAACTGCCCATTTTTCATATTGCCATTAACATATTAAAGATTGACTCACAGACACACATATGCCATTCCTTCCATCCTGATTGTTTCCAGTAAATATGCTCTCCCTCTTCTTACAACTGTTCTCTAATGATGTGACGAGGCATTGCAGCTTCAAGGTGCAAACATTTTGAACTGAAACAGCCACTATGCATCACCTAACTAAATCCTTTTCTCTATAACAAGAACGGTAATGACCTATTACAGTATTATCACAAGGTAACAAGACATAAGTAACAAGGCCCATTGCAACCAAACGCTTCTAGTTGTCAATGTTTCCAGGGGAAACAATGACTTCTGCTTAACGTGAGCTGACAGGAGATCTCATGAAAGTCCCATAAATGACACAGGCCAGCATTAAACAAGCTGCTGTTTTAATCTTGCTTCTTTCTCCAAATCTGACCATGACAATCCCAAAATGATGTTGTTTCAATAGGATTTTCTATTTATCTGATTTGGAAAAAGGTAATTTTGTTATTTGATTTCTTTTAATCTGATATTGTGTAATTTCCACACACATATTTAACAACATATATTAAAGCAGACCAACTAGATTTGAGCTCAAGGAAATATTTACCAAGTGATCCATTTTCTAAAAGAAGAATAAATCAATAGAAGCTCCATCAAATACAAGGCAATTATTTGACACCATATGGGAAAGGATTGTGCTGGGGAATATTTTGTCTACAAAACTTTGTAAAAACAAAGTGTTTTCCACTGTGTTTCTAAAAGAATGCAGTTACCATGAACTGAGGTATTCCAGTCATTTGTTGCTATCACCCAAGTTCAGAAAGTTCTACTCTAAAAAACTCATTCTAATCTGAGAGCTCCCAAATTCTGAATTATATTATGGTTGGTCCTATGTCTGTAACTTCCAAATAAAACAAAACACCTAACTACAGAAACTGAAATTGCATAGAAACTTAGTTACTTACTTACCTGAATCTCTCAGATGATTACACCTCTGATTCACAGCCCTTAACTCCTCTGTAAGGTTTCATGCACATATACAGGCATCCAGAGCATTCTCCAGAGCAGCAGCTTCTTGAAGTTCTCTGTTTGGAACTAACAGTTTGAAAGACTAAAACAGGGCAGACTGAAAATCCTGGTTTACTTGATAATTGTCAGGAGTAACCCCAAAAGAGAAACATGCAACACAGAAAAACCACAGTGAAAATTAACTTATTCTCTAGCAAAGACACATCCAGCTGAACTGAAGCTTCTGGCCAAAGCCATCCTGTTCAGAGAGACTCAGGCTCCATTGCTACGTAACATTCTAGGCTAGCATCATTATATTTCTAATTTTGCAAACATTTTAACATATGCTTGATTATGCCATAATGAGTAATTCTTATGGGTCTTCCTCTAATACAGAAATAACCCCCAAAATTGTCCATTCTCTTGAAGAGGTGCTTAAGTCATTGTCAGTTTTCATACATCCATCACCCCTTTCTGCACTACTCACAACTACCAAGTGATTTCTGAACAACTGTAATTCATTCATGCATTGTGAATTTACAGCAGTTATTAATAACAGAGCAAAAATTTTAGAAGAACAGACCTAGATCTTTAGAACCACAGCAGGATACAAAAGAAATTTAGACTGGAAAGATGAAAACATTTTCTAGAACTTAACTGTTGAACTCGACAACTCTAATGTTATTAAGGGTTTCTAAATAAAACATTTAAAAGTAAACTTCTTTTTCTTACACAAATAATAGCCAAGAACTCAAAGTAGCTGCCATTATATCACAAAATTACTCCCTGTTGAACATAAAGCTAATTTTGAGAACTTCATTCTCAATTAGCTGAAACTGTACATACAGAGGTATCAACATCTGTATTTAATTCTCATACTCATTTCAATTCCACAGAATTAATTTCCAAAGGGAAAATACATTTATTAAAGATATATTTTTACTTCCCTCTCTCCTAACTGACTGAATTTGCTTGTGTTAGAACCAGACAACCAAATCAGATATATATCCATGCACTAAAAAAGTATTTTCCCTTTGGTCTTAACAATGAATAAATTTTGCTTTTATTTTAAAATTCAGTTATAAACTTTTTTCCTCGGGAAAATTCATTCTTTTTCTTAGGATTTTTCAGAATAATTGTGAACATAGATAAACATAAACAAATGTTTTGTCTATAAAGCTCATCTGTTGTGCCAGAAGGGTGTGCTCTTCATCATGTTTAATTTAGAATGCTAATATTACAGAATGTGAGAATTCAGAGCTAGCTCTTCATAGGGTCTATCCCCACTGGAGTTCTCTCTGATAAGTTAATAACTTCAACAGTTTTTCTATTCATTTCATTTGGCTTTTCCCTCGGTTTTTGGGGTTTCACAATATAAAAATCCTTAAACTTGAAAGAATTTTAAAAAAAAGTTGCTAAAATTTCCCTCAAGAAACTAAAAATATAGAGCAACTAAGTGCCTTACCAGGATTTCTAAAATTTCACCATCAATATCACTTAGCAAAAATTTTAAAAATTTCCAAAAACCATAAAGCATTAAATGACATAAACTAAATTTAAAACACTAGCTGCATTAGTTTCACTGCTTGGATGTAGAACTACACATCTTATGCAATTTACAATATGAGTGACCCAGTCAGTCCATGTTTTAAAAACTTAAAAATTTTCAAGTAAAGCCTAACTCCCTCTTCAAGGAAAATATTTGGGGTGAGGAAGGAATTTCTTTCCCCAGACAACTGACATGGCAATAGGCACGTGGTTGCCAGCATCACCATCGAGTTCTTTAGGCAGAATAATGCTGGGAATTTACAAACTCTGAAATTATAAAAAGTAATCAAATTGTTTTGCATATAGGTGGCTAAAAGATCTCAGCTTTTCCAACCAAAGGAACTACTTGATATTATTTGTAGGAGAAAGGGAAGCCATTAGCGTGGTGCAGAGCAAGATACTTCACAGAGGTGTTACGATTTCCTCTGGCAGAAGACTTGAAGGAAAATATGGATATGAATTAGGCTAAAAAGTGTGAAACTAAGATAAGTTTTTACCAGGTATGCCAGGAGATGCCCTCTAGATCTGTTTAATAATACTCACAATTTAAATATAAAAGTGTACTGTTAGCTTCACCCACTGCTCTCTATGCTCAAAACTGATCAAAATTATGTCAGTTTATGATGAGTCACAATATGTTGGTGCTCTCTTCACACAGAAAATGAATAAAAAATAATTTTTTTCCCAATCACAGAATCTGTTATTCTAGTTTTACAGTATGGTGAGGTGTGGTATTTTTGATCAAAAAGGAATGTAGGAAAACAAAAGAAAATAATAAAATTGTAGAAGTGACCTGTGTAGCTATTTGAGATAATACAGTTGATGTCACTGCTTCATAAGATAATTAATTTTTAAAATCATATTCAAAACAAAGGCATCAGAAAAAATGTGTTGAATTAATTACTTAGGAACCACCATGTTTAACTGGGCAAAGTGTTAGACTTAAATTATTTGCCTCCAGTGACCCCTGAAAAAGGCTTATTTTTGCAGTTTGAATATAAAAAGCTTAGAAATGCTAATCATTCCATCTGGAAATCAAAATCATAAACTGCTAGATTAATGAATGTTACAAGTAGCTCTCACATGCAGAATAGTTAAGACATTGTTAGCAATTTGTTTTGACAAAAGTGATTAGAATATTTATTTTTGCTAATACTTCTCCTACATGCGGACCTGGAAAAATGAAACTTGTTTGTATAACACAGTAATAAAATCTTTATTAAAACTCAGAATGTTGCTAAGTTAATTATATGATATTACCAAGAAAAGGGATAATCAAGAAATCCTTCATGACTTCATAATCTGTAAGGCAAACAATTTGTCACTGGTCTGATCTGATCTGTAGTGCCACTTAAAGCTATTTTAAATGGAATTGCTAGTTTTTACTATTTATTATTACAGTAGAAGAAAAAGCAGAATTGTTGATTATAGTTTCCTCTGATCATAGGGAATGTAATGCAACAGCATCTAAACCATTACAGATTTTTTTAGATTACATTTGCCTGCAAATAGTGCTTCATGAATGAAAGAGAGGCAATGTTGTGAAAGGTGTTTTTGTCATCTGGTTTGTACCTGCTTATTCCATTATGTGTGGAGAAAAGAACAATTTCATTTTTTAACAATACTGCAATTAGCTGAATTTACAAAAAAAAAAAAAAAATTGTAGATGTTTTAACAGACTAAAATCTCGTCTGTGATGTCAAACTCAGCTGTAAGATTTCAAAATAACCACTAGTGAATAAATAAAAAAAAAAGGCAAAACTTAAGAGCAATTATTCACAGGTTCCTTGTTCAGTAGGAACTATGTTGTTCAGGGCTTCCAGCATAGCACAGACTAAACATGTAACACAATGTGTTCTGTCTCAAGTTCCTTTCTTGTGGCTGAGGTACTGGAAGATATTCCAGCCTGATTAGAAGCTTGAGCTCCTTGAGTTCCAGTGATTAATTACCTTCACTGTATAAAACAATTACGCCTGCCTTCAGTTTCTAGCAGCATAGCTTTATTATGCCTTTCTCTCTAGATTAAAGAGCTTTTTTCTTCTACAGGAATAATGATAGGTTACATATATCACAGTTTAAGTGAACCATTCCTCTTATGTTTGATCCCAAATCCAAGTTCCAGCTCTGCCCTAGGTTTTACCTGTAGGCTTCCTACTGGACAGATCAGACTAGCAAGAGTCTACAGGCCCTAAAGTTTTTTCTCCAGGCTTTGAAACCTCCACAACCAAGGGGACAAGTTTTCCTGCAATGAATGAGAGCTTGACTTGAGCATGACTGCACCCCCAAGTCTGAATATAGAAAGTACAGAGTACTGGTTTCAGAGTAAAATCTACTTTTGACTTTGATAGAGTTTTAGAAACTTCTGAGAAAGTCTGTGGTGATAGGGAGGGGAAGAGGAGAGGAAATGCTGCAGCAGCTCTGGAGAAGTTAAAGGACTATGATTTTGAATGTTTTAATGTCTCCACTGATATGTGGACAGTGTTGGTACACATGAATATTTTATTGTGCACAGTAGGCAGGGCTTCCTCAGCCACGTGACCTGCATCACAGCTTATCTGATTACTTGCAAAGCAACCACTGATTGAGGTGAAGGGCAGGCTCTAGACAGCTGTGTGTTTTGCTGTTAGGAGGAAACTGCAGTTGTGCCGAATCACATCCAGACTCAACGAGAGGAATCCATCCTTACAAACCTATGACCTTAGTCCAGGGCTGGTGGTCCATATAAGCAGAAAAGAGGAAAATGGGAAAGTGTGGGTCAAATTTGCTACAAAACTCAAAATTAAGACAGTCCCCATCTCCTCATTCATTTGGCATGGTTCTGTTTTTATCAGCTTTGGTTGGTATCTGCAAAGCAATGTCAGCACCTTCTCCAGGCAAACAGCTGCCTCTGAAACATTCAGGGCCATCTCTTGGCAGCTGCCTTTCTAGTGGTACATCAGTGAAGCACTGCCTCTCTAAAAAGCAGCAGCTGCTAATTCTGGTGTGGTACATAACAGCTTGCTGCCACATCAGGTTGGGTCCTGCAAGAAAATGAGTTTCTCTGGCCCAGATCATTTGACAATTGCTACCGTATGAATAATTCAGTCCACAAAAGCTAGCAAATGAAAGCAAGTGAATAAAACAGCAAGCTGTGTACTGCACTGGATGGCCAGCAGCAGCCCCAGTTCAGCCAAAGGGTGTGACAGCTGCTTGCTGATGGCGATGGCTGGCCACTGCATACCGGCTAATCGACAAGCCAGCAGGAGGCTTCCCGGGAAGACATTTCCGTGTTTCAGACTGGATGGCTTGCCATCCCAGTCCCTTTGATTTGAGCTGGCAAAATTAGGGTTCAAACCTATTAAAATATGTTCAGCACAATTCTTCCTCTGGATTAACTGACCTGATTGAAAAGGACACATTTAACTGAAGCCATCCAATCTTCTCATGACTTAAAAAACCTTTAGTTTCATCTTCCTTGCGTTTGGCTTCTGGGTCTGCAATTCTGTATAAGAGTGAGCTTCACAGCTTTGTTCAAAAATGTTTCTTCAGCTTTAATTTTGGTAATATGTAGAGAAAAGATACATTAATTGAAAGGAGTAATGCTTCCTTCTCTGTCCTTCAGTATGTTTTCCTGCCCTTGTTTCATCCACTTTTAAAGCAGGAAAGGAGAATGCATTTAAAGAGATTTTTTCTGCTCTTGAGATAAATTTATTCTGCTCATCAATTCAGAAATACTCTCCAAAATGCAGCTCCATCCCAGGCTGCCTGGTGGGCTGTCTCACACCTTTGGCTGCCCACCTGCCCTGGTTTGCAGGCAGCAGCCTGGAAATCGGGGAGCCCCAGACCCAGGGTAGCCCACCTGGCAGAACAGCCAAACAACCTCCACATCCTGTGCATCTCACTTTGTAGCTGGCATGCTTCCAGGAGCTGCATGGGTGAACCAGCAGGAAACCAGGCTGAAACTTTACATGTTTCCAGAAAGAAATTTGTCAAATTGAACTATTTGCATGGACTACTCGGGTGAATTAGCAGCTCCACCATTAGAAGTTTTCTGACTGAACCTGCTCTGTGTCACGCTTAGTTAACACAGTAGCCAGTAAGTGTGGATACGTGATTCACACAGAAACAGGGGGAAAAATAATTATAACAAAACATTTCTGTAAAACTGCAGTTGTTGGGGATATGATCCAGGCTAGAATCATTTTAATGCTTGCCGTTAAGGCTTTCCACATGTAGGTTCTCATTGCTTCTTCTATGTTGTTCTGCTTGCCCACAATCACTCCATCATACATTGTGTCCCTATTTTCCTAGTATAAGCAATGCCTCTAGTCAGGGATACTCTTCACCTTTGGGAACTTTGTTCTTCACCTCAGTTACCCACAGGAAAAAAAAAATCAGGCTATCAATGGAGACACTTAACTTTATTCTTTACACAGGAATTCTACCTGCAATGGTAATTTTGTATCATTTTATTTGCTCAGATAAATGAACAGAATACATTTATTGATTAAATTTGCCTTAATAATTACTGACATTTAGCAGGACTTGACTTACCTGTATATAGAAGTAAATTAGATTACTTTTTTCCTTGTTTATACAGTCAGTGTGGGGTTTCTTGGATAATCAATATCTGGGTCTAGAGCTGACTGACAAATACTAAGTAGCAGCTCTGTTTTACTCAGGACAATTCATTTTCTTCCTTATGAAGGGAATGATTCCAAAACACTTAGACAACTTCTCTTCCAGTGAATTAAGAGGCTTAGCTTGATCTCAAATGGTTAACTAAAAATCTCTCATGGTCTGGTGGCCCACTTCTCTTGCAGAGGTTGTTTCATCTCATGGCTGGGGTCAGCCGACAACAGGAAAAAATGAGGGACTCTCTGTTGCACAAAGAGAGAAGTGAAAAGCATTTACAAACCAGAGACCTAATAATTCAAATGAAAATAAAAGAGAGCAGAAGAGATCAGCAAGGTAAGCAGAGTCCAGCTTTGATGAAGAGCTCTTGTAAGAAAAGATAACCTGCCACCACAGCAAACAAAAGGAAAAAAACTACATTGATCCTTTAAAGCAAATGAGAAATCAGTTTTGTTCTCAAGAGGAAGGGAGGGCGGGTGAGAAGGCAGGCAGACATCTATAGAAACAGAAAAAAAAATGAATGCAGAAAGAAAAAAATTATGAGTGTAATAAGGGACAGGAGATAAGTAGGTGGATCTTACAAAAAATTATAAGATGCAATGCTCTTATTCTAAAATGCACACAGATTTATTACATTTAGGACTACTGACTGTCCTTTGAAAGACCTGCTTCACACAAGACACTTACCTAATTTTCTGCCAAAATTCGAGATTTTTTTTTCTCCAAAGTTCGAATGGGAGGGAGTTGAACCCCTTCTCAATCTGCACTTGGCTTCTTGGCCACAGCAAGTGTTTTGCCAAGTCTTCCTCATCTCAGCCTATCCAGAGCTGGTTTCCCAGGCTCTCATGGTCTCTGCTGAGCAGGGTATTGAATGTGCTGATTAGGGCCCACTCCTGAGCCTATATTTTGTGTATGTTCTGCTAAGCCAAGTCATCAGCACATCCCCTGACACACATGCACACCATGCAGCTCTCCCTGCACAAGGCAGCTGTGTGCACACGCTTCCCCAGCCAGTCTTAGCAGTGCTTCCATCCCCTCCTTCCTGCACATGTAACGGGCTCACTTTCCACACAGCTCCCCCTTGAATGCATATTCACAGCTTGTGCCAATGCTGAAAGTACCGCAGAGCACAGGCACATTTCAAGGGAGACTTCACAGCCCTCTGAAATCACCATCCTTCTAGGTAAATAAGCCTCTGATGACCCATACTGTATGTATGGCATTATGCTGCATTTGTGATTCAGATGCCTGCTCCAAATCCAAAGCACACACACAAAGTACTAAGAGAACTTTCAACATAAAGGAGGTACAAAAGTGGAGCTGATTCACACTCTTAGCCGCAATCAAACTACCAGAGGATGCTGAATGATTCCCTCTGCTCTGGTTGGGATGTCATTATCTGACCTCATTTCTTGCTTGTGGCATTTTCTTGGGCAGCTCAGTGCTCACATATTATCATCAAGCCAGCCGCACTCAAAGTCATACAAATGTGAGTGTATGTGTATGTCGCTGAAGGGGCAAAAGGGGTGGGGTAAATTAAAGGCTTTTAAGTATTACTGATTGAGAAAGAGAGAAAACAACATTTAAAAGCCTTTTAAATTGCTATTCCTTCCTTTTAATCCTAAATTTCTCTTTGTTTTGTTTTATGCAGCTGGCTGAATGATGGCAGAGTGGCTGCAATTATCTGGATGACATTAGATGCCAGCTGAAATGGACACTAAAGGAAGAATCCAACATCCTGCATATATAATTCCTACTCCATTTGGCATTGAACCAAGTAACCAAATATACATTCCTTCCCCCACCATCCCCAGGAAATCCCATGGCCATTGAATGCTGCTATGGAAACAAAAGCTCAGGATGTAGGAAGAGTTTGGATATACAGTTTCCAAAATGTTGGAGTAGAGTTTTAGATTGAGAGCTACATGCACCTGTAGGTAGCTCCCACAAGCTCTGCACACTGAGCACTTAAGTGTACACAACAGACCTGGGCTTGCAATGCCTGCAGAATTCTGAAGGGCCCTAATTAATCTGATGGCTTTCATTTTCAGTCATTGTATGGCTTATTCAAATCACAGGTACTTCTCCACCTGTTCTGTGAAGCTTACTAAAATAGACCTTAGAAAGGGAGCACAGCTGTCAAAATAATGTTGTTGTATTCCTGAATCTGTTCCAAAGATAAATATTCCAGAGAAATTTAAAAAGTATACTCCTGTATTAGCACACTAGGTAGTTCATAGCAGTTTAGTAAATCAAATATTCCATACTGCTAGCTTAATAAGATGGGGAGTCATGCACGAAATGACTGCCAGGTTAATAACACAGGGAGCCATGCATGGCATGTATTTGCATATAATAGTACAGAATGTTCTCCTAAATCCTTTAAATTGCTCATCAGTTCTTAAACAGGCATTTAACTAAGCCTTCATCCAGAATCAAAAAGAAAGAGGAAGGCACCTACAACTGAAAGGAACGATAGATAAGGACTAAGTTAAACCTTAAATTCCATCTTGTAGAGAAAGCTGGAAATCTGCACTTGCAAACAAACCAAACCAGAATTCCTACAGCTAAAAGTAAATGGATAAATTTGTTTCTTTAGAGCAACTCTTAAAATGAAAACTAGATGTATTATAGTATGAAGAGATGACAGAGGGAAAACACCAAAAACCTTGAAACCAAACCCAGAGCAACATGCAGAGGTGATGATGAGGGGAACAGAATTTGTGGCTGTTATTTTTCTGATGACCCACAGTCAGCCAGAGAGAAGTCCAAGATGAAGATTTTTGTTTGGTTTCCTTTTCCAGAGGCCCTTCCAGACTGCCATATGCACATTCCTTCATGCCACGACATTTTTTGGGCTCAGGCTGTAGGAGCAGCTGAAGAAACAGGACACTAAAACTTGAGCTACAAATGGGAAGCCAAGGTGAAGAGAGAGAGTCTAGATCCTTCTTAAACAATAGTTCAGGGAAGGTGCATTACTGTGCATTACTGTGTTACATGCTTGGAATCAAAAAAGCTGTTTTGATTTTTTTTTTTTTTTTTTTTTTTTCCCTCCCTGTTGCCTGTTATAGCTGCTCAGATGTCCAGCTCTTCAGGGCAAGGACATGCTCCGAAAAGGTTTCCAAATGGGCCCTCAGGTATGCCCAGGACTTTTCATACCATTGCAATATAACAGTCCAATTTGCATTTTGTTTAAATAGCTTCAGGCCCAAATACCTGCAACATACAAACACTCACACTGAGGATAAAATGCTGGCTAAATAAGTTTCTGCATCACTTCAGCAAGTGGTATCTCACACAAACACTGTCATCATACAGGCTGTGCTGTGCAGAACATATGTTTTCTATTGGATGCTGAGTCATTCCTCCCTCTACTTTCACAGAAGGAAATCCTCAAGAGTATTATTTTATAAATAGCTGGATTTACATGTCCATTATTGCAAATTACAGATAACTTACAAATATGAATAACAAATTTATATAACCAAAGTCTCTAAATCTAACCAAAACATACATTACCATTCCAACATGCAAAAAGATAATACACTTATTTATTACTATGTTTAGATGTGAAGAGCAATTTTAAAAACTAATTTAAATTTATCAAGTATGGAATAGAGAACCATGAATTTTCGCACTGTCACTGCAAAAGGACAAATAATGTTCACCATCTGCTTTTGCTATGACTCACTCAAGGAGTACTAAGGAATAAGGACAAAAAGTTAGATTTCTGCAAACCAAAGCATTAAGATATATCCATTCCCTCATAAGCTGAGACCATTTTAATTAGGGAATGTGTCCTTGCCTAGACAATAGCAGAGAAAAATATGAACTCACTTCTCAGCTCCCGTCCACTTCACCAAAGTATTGGTTTCAATGCTTAAGCCACTGAAATATTGCTCAGTTCATTATTCCCTTTCTTCCTTATAGAATTAAAAAAAAAAAAAAAACAACCAGATGCTGTGTTACTGGCACTTTATGTGTACCAGCTTGTATTTAAGAAAAGAAATATATATAGAAAACACAAGACTCCACAGACATACTGATTCATCCTTTTTGTAAATCACAAAATATCTCTATTTGGCTCATCAGAGATAAGGTACTGCTCTAAGACAAAAGGCTGACTGTGGTTTGCTTGTGATCAATTTTCCATGGAAGAAAGTCAAAATCACATCCAGAAATACACTTGAAGGACTTTGAAGAATCCTACTGTCCCAAATGAAACTGCTTTATTCTGTAAGAAATATGAGAAATAGTACTCACCTCTTGAACTATGTAAAGCATAATGGCACACAATATGGCCATTCTTTCATGCAAATGGCCAATAAAGATATTTGAAAGAGTTTGCCCTATACCATTAGCCTTATTAATAACTAATTTAATATGTTGCTTTGAGTATTTGAAATGTTATAAAGGAATGTATAAATGGATACTCTTCAATACTAACGAAAAGACTGACACTGTCTATACCTGATGTCAAATGCACTGAGTAAACAAGAAAGAAAATACCACCTCTTTCATCTAAAACAGCTGCAGACTCAGTATCTAGATGCTTTCTGAGAAAGATACCTTTGCATTAATGAAATTTTTATCCTTTCTACAGGTTTACCATTTATTTTTAGTAACTGGATATCAGAAATTCCTTCTATAGTATCAAGGTGTAACAGTTGTAAGCAACCACAGTAACAACCTATATTTTATTTGCTAAGAAATACTTCTATTTCCTCAGAATATACTGTGCTCTAAATTCTCATTTCTCTTCAACAAATGCTCGAGCTATTACATGTACTGTTGGAAAGGCTTTTATTTGTAAGTATGGTCTTTTGTGTTAAGAAAGATAAATGTCAGACTCATTAATTATGTATCTATAATTAGATACTGCTGAAAACGAGCTGAAACTTGTTTTGACATCTTCTTTGAAGAATGTATTTGTACATTGCATGTAACATTGCATATATGCATTTACAAAACCTGAAATAGCTGAATGGCAGCTATGTACAAAAGACAGTAAGCCTTGACAGGGTAAACAAAATCAAAGCACAGCTGAAGCACAGACTAACAGGAGGGAAATTCATGTGAGATAGCTTGCCCAGAAAAAAGCTAAATGGCCATCAAGAGGAAAGGAAGTCTCTAACCAGGAACACATGATGAAAGCTGTACTTTGTTGATTGCAGAAAGTTTGCTTTTAAATACACCCTTCTAAGTGTTTAACTAATTTCCAAGAGGTTTGATTGTACTTCACTCAACTTCAGGGGGTTTTTTCCTACTAATTTGGAGATGGATTGCACCTTAAAGCAGAGCCAGGAACATGGGGTGTGTGCTTAAGCGGCAGGAACCCAAGAGAAAGCGTGGGAGGTATTGTGCCTCAGCGACAAAACAACTCCCTGCCCCCACAGAGGCAAAGGAGACAATCAGCCCTACAGTTAACTGTGAATTTAAGTATGAAAACCAGCAGTGTGCAGAACATACTGCAGGATGGAAGCAAACTCTCTTCTGCCTTTTATGCAATCTAGGAATTTAAAGAAGTAATGCCAGCAATCTTTCTGTGTGAGTTCTGTGTATGAGGAAACCACATGTGAATCAATAATGGTAATAATAGTAAGAGTATTGATGAAGATTCAAAGAACTGTCCAGGTTTTTAAAGGATAATTATAAATGGTCTGACAATACTGTTTCTGGAACTGAATAAACAATTCAGCCTTATCACAGCTGCTGGACTTCATCCAGCATTTAGGTGTTGGTATGATCAGAAAAGCAATACTGTAAAAATACCTTCCTACTCAAAAGAGATGCTTCTTCTATATTCTCTGAGTGATTCCTGATATTTTTGCTGACAAAACAATTCATTAGTACTGATAGCATAGCAGTGTTAATCCAGCTCCAGGAGGGAAGGCTGGATCCCAGTTTGTCTCACCATGCTGGAGGAATGACTGGCACATAGCCCAGATTTCTGCTAGAGGTGCAGTGTAAGGGCACGCAGGAAACCATTCCCAAATACTTGTGATTAGGCACAGTCACTACATCTTTCTTAAGGACAAACACAGAAGCCTCCCCAAACCAACCAAGACCCTTGCTGAAAGAGGAACAAACAGAGGCATTTGCTCTGAAGGCACCCTCCACACCACAGGACATCTTCTGCAAGTCTATGGCACTGCAACAGACAGCCACTGCAACCAACACTATCCTCATGCCACCCTTCCCAGACAATGAATTAAAATAAAAACGATTTTTAAAGCAGAGGGGACTACTACTCGGCACCTTATTTTTGCACATTTCAGAAACAGTGACCTTCATTTGGGATAAATCAGCACAGCCACACCAATTGCTTTGACTGATGCCAATAACTTTACTGATTACTTCACACTTGGTAAAGTGTGCCAAAAAGGAGCAATTCTCTTGTTGATGATCACTAAGTCAGGAACAGCTTGGCAGCTCCTTGTAAGCACAGTACTGCCAGTGCTTGCCAGTTTATCCCTATGCTGCCTCACACTCTCCATAGGTATAAAGCCATTACATCATCAGCGTGCAAACAGCCACATGGCTTGCAAATAAATATAAAATGGCAGTGGGACTTCTCCCATAGCAGGTGTACACCAAAGAGAAAAGTTTCCATGTAAGTGAGAAAGATAAACACCTGGGAGTTTGGTGTTCATTTTAGAGCAACCTTCAAAATTGAAAAGGAGCAGGAAAATTTCATCCCTTATTTCTAAGGCTTTTGCAAACAAGAAATTTCAGTGAACATAAGGAAGTGTGAAATTAAAATATTTCTAACCTTAGACAATTTCAGTGTTTCCACATTCGTAAGTGACCACAGTCTAGCAGTTCTCTTTCATGCCAAGAGCATCCACTTTAAAGGACATAACCACCAGAAAGACAAGTTCTTCTTCTCTTCTAAAGTTTTCCCCAAATGCCATTAGCACACTGAATGCAAAGCAACTTGAACTGTTGTGGACGCTGTGCTCAATCTTGTGCAAATCCAAGAAGGGAAGAAGCTTATTTCCTGATTAGCAATTCCTCAGTGGTAGTGGTGGGGAGGAAGAACCTGCCTACAAAAATCATAGCTGTTAGGAAATATCAGCCTGTCTATAAACAGATGGCTACTCCTCACGGGATACTGTCCTCTCCAGGAATGCTGCACTACGTTCTGAACCTCTTCCAATACAGCCCTGAGCAGGCTGTGTTCCTAGCAAAGGTGAGGAAAGTTAGAAATGGAATGAAGCCAATCTGTTCATATAAAAGCTCTAAATTCATTACTCTCAATTAAAATGAATGAGGATAAGGATTGCTTCCAAGTACATCAATCAAAGAAAGTACTTGCTGCAGGAAAACAGAAGACACTGGTGTATACACGAAGGAATTTATTCCCATCTTAACAAAATTTGTGCAGGCAAATGTACACAAAATGGGCAGTTTATTTCTCACTTGAGAAGTTGCAACTATCTAGGAATGCTGGGTTAAATATCTAGAGTTTTATGTTATTATTTTTGAAAAGCCTATTTCTTAAAGAAATATTTGCATGCCTACACACCTTATCTTACAACAAAATAAGCAGATAACTCAAACCAGCGTGTTTCATGCCATGTAAATTGGTCTGTGATGCTTAGTAGACAAGTACAGATTTCCCTCCAAATTAATTTATTCTGTTAATTATTCTATTAACTTTGGGGCACCATAAGTGTCCTTAACTCTTTCTGAAATCAACAGCCTGAGAAACTGCTGAGCACTGCAGAATAAACTCTTGAGAGGGAAGAAAAAAACCTTCAAACAGAAACGAATGCTTCTTATTGTTGACAAAAATACAGCCCTTTACAATACTGGTATATTTCTCACTGTGGTTTTGCTTTAGGTCTTGGTGTCTGGGGCTTTTTTTCCATTGGTTGCAGTATGCACACAGCTGTGGTTTGCAGCAATAGAAATTGCTGTAAATAGCAGGATGAGTTAATTTTTTTATAGATGCTCTTGTTCTTGACAACATACCATCATCATGCATGCTCCTCATGTCCTCTAAAGGATCTGTTCAGCCCAAATCTTTTGCAACTTTTGCAAGTTTATCTCTGCAAGAAGCTGAGAATGTTGAGATAGCCCAGTACCTATCATACTCTTAGAAATGTTTCAACATATTATTACAGCTATGGAACTTCAGAAATGAGGATATCAAGGATAATTTCACGGAGGATGCTAAAGCACTTGAGTAGGATGCCTGAGCAGGATGTGCTTGAGTAGGAATTCGGAAGAGATGGAACAAGGCACTTTGTTTCTGTCTCACTTTAGCTTATGGCCTGCCTCAAAAGTGATATTGGAAATCCATGTTCATTATTCGTAAGAGAGCAACTCGTGTTTCTTTATGCAGGAAGAATATAGAGTCAAGCCTTCCATTAATGGAGATGTGTCAAGAGCTTGTCATTTTTAAGACTATAATTTCACCAACCTATACCACAAAGCACAAGAAATGTGCTTATTTCATTAGGTGTGGCAAAATGGGGACCTATTTTTACTACATGCCTACAATCAGGCTTACAGAAAAAAAACCCCAAAGAAGTAGCTGTGACGCATCAAAATAAGACAAGAGCCTTTCTCCATCCTGAACAATGCATGTAATCCTGCTCTGGGTGAGTACCTCTCAGTGCTCCTGAGGGATGATTATCAGCCTCAGAAAAGTTAAAACTTGACCTGCAGCACAGCCAAGGATTTTAGATTTTCCTAGGATGACTTTCAGTCTAGGCCCTATTGTTGGGGTCACATAAGTAGCCCCCTTTGGCAGGTCATAATGCTGTCAGAAACTAAAAATACATGACATTTTCTCACACTGACATCACCACAGACCAGCTCTTGTTGGAGAGGGCTGGCACAAGACCAGTGGGCTAGAATGAACAAAGCTGAAAACAACTTATGGCCATGGTGGTGAAGGGCTCAGAAGGAAGGATGGGTGATAACAACATTGAACCTCAGCTGATCAGGCCTGGGAATCTGGGGCTGAAGCTGATGTACCTGCCACCTTCCTGTGTCCATTGACTGCTTCAGGTAAAATGTTCTTCCAGCTGTTGGCATCCACACTGTACAAGCACAGCCCACTTGCAGGCTGCAAGCCCCAGCTGCCTTGTGTTTGTACCTCCAAGCTTCTTTCACAAGGCAAAGGACACTTACAGATTTGCTGTGCAGGTCTCATTTTTGTGTCTAGTAGTCCACTGGATCTGTGATGGGAAAATTTATCGACGAGAGCCGCAAACAGACAGGCAGAAACAATGTAAACAAGCAGTTGGACACTGACTGCACTGAGCTTCAGAGCAGGAAGAGCTGCTCCTTCAAACTGTGCCATAAGCTGTTCTTATCTATAGGAACTGACAGTCCAAAAATCAACAACTATGACCAAAAATCTCACAAAAGCAGAGACAGCTCTCAGGGGTACTCCTACTAGGACAGATACCAGTCTACAAAGAGAAAGTGATTCTTGCAGAGAAAAAAAAAAGAAAATTAAAGATGAGGAAAACAAAGGGAAAGAGAAAGTGCAGAACTATAAGAAAAGGCCATCACAGAAAGACTCCATGAGGTAAAAAACAATATTCCTAGAAATAACCTCAAGAGTTCCAACAAAATAACTTCCTATTTTATTACCTACATAGCAACTAAGCTGTTCTGAAAAAATTAATTCTATATTAAAATACAATAAAAGCCTAGACAGCAATGATAAACAGATTTATAAGGAAAAGAGGAGGCATGTAAGATCTTTAATGCAGCCACAGACGTTATCTCCCCTATGGCCATTTTTAGAATAAATGTTGCTATATATACATCTAGTACCACCCCAGGTCTCATTAACAGCTGTTCAGGTAAAGCTGTGAATTGAGCCATACGGAGACTATACCACAGGGCAGGCTTTAAAGATAAAGACTTCAAGAACTGTAAATAATTTAAGACATAATGCTAAACACAGGACTTCCCGAATTCAATTTGTCAGTGAACATGCAACTCACTAAAACATCTTTGAGGCAGTACTGAGATTTGCATGAGAGTTTGGGTCTGACACAGTAATTAAAACTAAGAAGGGTCTGCAATGACTTTTGTGTTTGGTTTGAGATTTGGATCCAGATTAGTTTGAGTTCCTGAACACAACCTTCTCTTGTCATAGAAAAAAAAAAACACTGCACTGCTTTGTACCCCAGTCTATATCAGTAACAGGAAAATATGTTCATGTTCTTCCCCCTCCTGCTCTAGAAGCAACTGATGACAGCTCAAACAAGAAATGAGATTCATTAGCAACACCCTCGGCCTCCTGACTCCCACCTCACACCCCACGCCCCAGAGCTCCAGCCTTCACTGGGACTGCTAAGTGCTACTGAGATATAAATAGCATCTTACAATAACACCATAATTAAAACACATATGCTTATGCATAAGCATACTTCCTGAAACTGGGGACTGAAAAAGTCCTTCGTTAACTCATTTACAGTTCTTTCCTATACACCAAAAAATTCACCACTTAGTCCCACTGGACTTCTCAAAGTTGATTTAATGGCAGAGCCCTCCTGGGAACTCTTAAGAGAATTCACTAATTCACTCATGGAATATTTACTTTGATAAGCATCAGTACTTCTTATATATATTTTCCATAATATATTTTCAGATAAAGTTGTCAAACACATAATTTGTTCATCTATCATCCTGCACACGTTATCTTGAATTAGGATATACTCATATGAACTGCTTATATCTTCTTGCCTGAAATTACTGTTTCATCATGAGTCTCTGACTCACTGAAAAAAAAAAAAGTAGTAATGTTTAGTTTAAATAAATTTTTCTATTTAAAATAAATATAAGCATCCTATCAGCATTGCTTAAGCAAAATGAAGAGTGGATAGAAGCTGCAAGACTGTTCCCATAATGTGACTGTGTTTGATGCCATAAAGGTAGGGGAACACTAGATGGCAATAACTACTGCACATGTATCTTTTACTCCTGTCATAATAGTGTCTACAGTGAAGCTTCCAAGGCAATATTATTTAGAAGGTACCATATTGCATCCCAAAAAAACCCACCATCATAACCTACTCCCCCAAAAATACCAGCTGTGGGTTAGAGGCCTTTTAGGGTTTTTTTTTAAACCAAGCCAAATTTCCTCAAAGGATTAGCCTTCAATTCAGTTTTCTAGAATATTTCACAGTTTCCTTTACTTGACTATGAATCAAGTTGGTATATTTGTTCTAAGATTCAAAAGTTACTGCAGCAGAAAAGGCGTAAAGGTCAGAAATAGAAAACATTGCTAAAGTGTTGTCATTCCTAATTGAATATTTATTTTATATATTTTTGGCACATATAGCAAATGCATAGAATTCACACGCATCACAAAATAATGATAATTGTTCATTAAGATAATACCCTGTAAGGGCATTAGTAACAATAATAATTTTAAAAAGAACACTTTATATCTTTGTTATTCATCATGAGGATATCCAAGAGACTTCGTAAGTATCAGGTAATGGAGTTCATTTTGGAACCCGTACTAAAAGTTTGAATAAGTCAAAATCCCATGGTAAACTACTTGAAGAACTCGGATCAGACCACAAGTGTCATTAGAAACCAAAAGCTCTGCAGATTGGTTTGCAAGGTAGAAACATTAAAATGCAGAAACTCGTACCAGTGTACTGAGAAACGTCTCCCCAGTCAGTTACTGCTGTGTGCAGCCTGGCAGTATTTCGGAAGCCTGGCCATGGATCAGGGTCCTGCAGGGAACTGCAGCTGCCAACGCAGGATCCTCTGCCCACAGACCTCACAGCCCGGTCCCCAAGCCTGGCTCCAGCTGGGTGATGTTATCACTTGTCCACTCCAGGTGATTCCAGCTCCTTCTGGAGAGGGTTAAGGCATTTCCAGAGGGCTTCAACACAATGTTTGGAAGAGCCAGGTTCGAGGTAGCTATCTCCCTCACAGAGGAAATTTGTACGACCTTAAGTGTTTAAAGACTGTATTACCTAGGGACGCATGTCACCCTAGTTTTCCTTGGAATATCCTCCAGAACCACAGTGAGCACTTGGTGGGGAAGCAGGGCCAGAGGGCCAGTACAAGGCCCTGCCGGTGGCTCTCCTCAGACGCCGGCCAGGGCACAGCCAGGGCCCTCAGCAGCCGCCTCGTCCTGGGGAAGGAACGGGGTGCGGAGCCTGAAGAGGGGAGGGACTGAGCGGGAGAGAAAGCCGGGATGGCATAGCCCAGGGGCAGCGCTGTGCTCGCCTGCCCGCGGCGGTTCCGCGGCTTCAGCCTCGGACGAAGGATCGGTATGGGATCGGGATCGGGGCCGGGATGGGATCGGGGCCGGGATGGGATCGGGGCCTGGACGGGATCGGTATGGGATCGGGATCGGGGCCGGGATGGGATCGGGATCAGGGCCTGGATGGGATGGCCGCGCTCCCAACTGCGGCCTTGCAGCGCCACCTGCCGGCCGTGGCGGGCAGCGCAGGCGGAGCGCCTGCCGGCCCCGGGGCACGGGCAGGAGCTGCTGGTGTTTGCGGGGAGTTGGGTTAACTCGAAACCTGCAGAATCTCCTGAGAAAATACAATTGCTCTGCTTTCTGCACTGATCTGCCTCGAATCAGATGGTTTCCTCGTCGCCTCAAAAACGCGGAACGGGTTTGAGTGCATCTGTTTAATTGGAAGATGATAACTAAAAATAAGAGGGATCTGCATCAACTTTTATCTTCCTCAAAAAAAGAAATCTCATAAACGAATTAATCTTTGCAAAGCAAAGGAAAAAGGTGTTTTAGTCAGAAACATTGATTAAATGTCTAACATGGCTATTGAGAAAATGATCAGTTTAAATACATGCTGCTGTGTGCATCAGTGTTTATAGCCAGCCATATCAGTATTTACTAGACCAGGAGCTCAGCAAGGCCTGGTGAACTTCCTTGGCTCAGCACCTGTGAGCAGACAACTCCACCGTCTCCTGATTTCTTCAGAAACTCTCCTGCTTCCCTGCTGCACCATAACTCTGTCTCCCATACAAACCCAAGCACATGCACAAACCTTCCCATGGGATGAAGCAGGGAAGGAGGGGGAGTTTAATCTAAACTCCCCCTTTCAGAAACACATTAAGCTCATAAGGTACAGTTTTGCTTTTCCTAATAGTCATTTATTAGAACCCAATAAAACTAATCACTTTCAGCTGACTGCTCTTCTCTTCTAAGAAAACCAGCAAAACCAAACATGGAAGAAAACAGAAAAGCAAAAAGGAGAGGAAAAAGAAACTTGACTGGCATGTTTGTCAAACTGGTTTTTTAAATAATGGAAAAAATATTACTTTCCATTCTGATCCTTCCTTCACACCAAAAAACCCAAACAGGTCTATATTAGACAAAGAATAGACATTTGTGTTGTAATCTATAAAGCAAATTTTCACAATCAGTCAATAACTGAAAGTGAGATCAGCAAAGAAATATTTAGGTGACTGTTTCAATTTTTGTCTCACTGCCTGTAATACAGAACTAAAAAAAGATTACAAAAAATAAGAAATAGAAATAGATATTCTAAATACGTGCAAAAATGTATTTTCTACAATTTTCTATGTGTATCAGTTACACATATTGTTATCTAGAGATGTTAGAACCCAAGTAAGTCTGAGAGAAATCTGCGGCAGTCCAAGCAGCTGAATTAAACTGCCACACTCAGGACATAAAACCCCTCACCATCCATGGTAGAATGAGATTGTGGGGCTTTCCCACCTCCCAAGTGCCTCAGTGCCTGGCTGCCAGAGAAAAACAGCTTAGACCAATTAAGGATTGTGGCAATGGCATTGATGGTTTGCTCCTTTCTGTGTCTGTGTATTGTCCAGGTCCAAACCTTCATTTTAAGAAGAAAATAATATTTTCTGCTAATTCTCTCTAGGTCTGAAAGTCATCAGGGATTGCCATCACCATAGTGAAACAAGGTTAACAATCCTTGTATTATCAGTAAGGGAAACCAGCTCTCCTTCTAGTACCTGTAGGCTTTGCTGTCTGAAAGGAATTATAAAGCAATACATTTAAGTGCATGGATAGAGGAAAATAGGTGGTTCTCAGAATACAAGAGTGGAACAGTTTCAATGAGGTAAAAAAACTTTCTTGCCCTGAGGTGGCTATCACACAAGGATCGCAGGAACAAACAACAGGGGAAGTGTTATTTATTTCCATAATTCCTGACAGGTGACATCAGTAACAGTCACCTGTTAAACAGATTGCACCAAACAAACAGATAAAGTAAGAAAAGTGACAGCAAGAACAACTGTCCAGATTTCCAGAGTTCCATTAGTGTTCACATCTGCAGCAGGAAGTCTAATGAAGTATTTTCTTTTGTCTCTGCTTACAAAAGAACTTTATAAAGAATTCCTATTTTCAAAATTTTCTCTCCAAAAAATAATGCTGCTCAGAGAAAGCAAACAATTTTTCTAATATCCAGAGACATAAATTTTGCTGATAAATCACCATGAAATGGCTTCTCTCCTTTTCTCAGAACTTCATTTTTTAAATTGCCAAATCAGGTGAGATAAGATGGTGGGGGAAAGCTAGAAAAAAAACCAGAAATGTAAAATATTTCTGCCATTAACAGAAAACCAAATTATTTTCAGCCAAGGGAAAGAATCTTAGAAAAAATAGGCTCCAAAGGTTGGTTTTATATATTTCTCCTTGGTTTTCACTATGCTGTCAGAAGGGGCAAAGATACCTCTGGGAAAAACTGCTTGGATAGATCTTGACAGCCTAACCTTTTCCCTGTATTTTCAATTTCTTGGTTTACCTACAGCATGCCCGTACTTACAGCAGTAGCGCCACCTTCGAGGCACTGGTTTAGGAAGCATCAGCATTTCCTCACCACAGAAAATGGCTCCAAATTAAAGCCTCCCTCAATCAGGAAGCAGTTAAAGCCCGCTGAAAGCAAAGCCTCGCTGAGCAGCAGGCAGTGCTGGGAGCACAATGGAACCGAGACCAGAGCATGCACCTCACTATCTGTCAGCCACCCTTTCTAGCATCAGACTAAAGAGACCCACTGAAGTCAATGAAAAGGTTTCCATGGAAATCAATGAGGTCTCAGTAAGGCTGTAAAGATGCATCATTAATTTTTTCAGCCTCGCTTTCACACACATCCATTCCCTCTCTAATATCAGTTCTTATACTATTTATATAACTCAGGATCTAATCAAGACGTGTACTCCTACTTGCTGGGAGCTGAAAAGATCATGCTGATTTGTTACTTATTTTTTAATATTTAGGAGGTACCTAGTTACACTGTGGATATGGGCTCCATGAGAGCCTGTACAGAGACACTGAGAAGCAGCGAAGCAGCTTGGATATCTGCACACAAGAACTTTTATATCTCAAGATCTATCACATAGTTGCCAGAGCAAAAATTCCTTAAACCCTAGATCAGTAGAATTTAAATATTGTAATCACTGTAACATTAATAGCCAGAAAAAGGCCTAAGTTTTTGTTGGCTAATATGAATCTCATTTACAAAAAACAAGAAAAAAAGACAGCGTTGGTAAGTGTCTTCCCTCTGAACATTATATAGTTAAAAAACTGTTAAAGATCTCCTCTCTTTTCTGCATATACAGCACTGCTTTGTTAAAACAAAGCTTCTTCAGGGAAATGTCCATAAAGTTGTTGGTTTATTGCTTCTGCTCCTTTTTAAATTCACAGTTGCTAGTATACATAAAAGAGTTGAGAAGCATGGAAATTAATAACTGCAGAAGCTGTGAGGTGCTAATGGCATTGTATTTCACAAGACTAAAATGTGGGCAACATAGACTGTATTAGTATTGCAAAGTACAGCACAAACTATAAGAAAAGATTTTAAATTATTTACCTTTCTACTTCAGCACAAATGTCCTATAACCAATTATCATGAGATATTGCCTAGAAATTAACCAGTCATCTTGTGTTTCTATCTCCAGATTTACAATTAGTAATGCTATTAATGTGGATCCTGTACTTAGCATCACTAATTACATTGCTATGAACTAATGGTGTTAAAAATAGCAATAGCCATCAACTACCAATTAATGCTTAATGAGAGCGTATAAACCCTGGCATTGTAATGAATTTCCAAATTATTGTTTCTCATGTGTCTCTTGAAATCATACAAAAATGCATGTAACCTATGAAGGCAAGCAGTGAATAAAAACATATTTATCACGAAATTTTGAACAGGAACAGTAGGAAAATGTTTAAGGATTAATCTACACCTTTCAGGCAAGCAAACAGCCAAATAGAGGTACACTTTTACAGCTAAACACTCATATTTTTACAAAGGTAAAAAATATAGTGGTCATTGAGTTGTTTAACTGTTGCAGCCATAAGCAGAGCAGGGCAAGAGCCTAAAACACAGGAAGGCTGTGAATACTGTAAATAGCATTAATAAACTGCTTTTGTGTTGAACTGTTGGAGTACAGAGTAACACTGATTTTTTCCACACAAAACAGGTTTTCTTCTTTGAAATACTAAGGTAGGCAAGGTAGAAAAGGATCCCCATCACCTGCATCACAAAATACAGCAGGTGGTGTTTACTCCAGCAACTTTCAGAAGCTGGAATCCCCTTCAAGTCATAAAACCTGAATCTGTTGTGCCTTGGTGGAAAGAAATAAAGATCCACTACAGGTCTGATCTCTGGGGCACAATATGAGGCCATGATTGATCCAGGGCTGGAAGTTAAAGGCAGAGAACACCAAGGAAAATAGTAGACAGGAACAAGAAGAAAGAATACTGAAAGCAAGTGGGAAATTCTGAGTAGCTGGGAGATTCAAAAGATAGCTTTGTTTAGCAGGACGAACTAAACTAGATAGCACTGAAATATCTATGCAGTGTTTGTTTGACATAACCTCAAAACGTGGATTTACTGCTGTTCCCTAATAGGTGGACACTCACTGTGAGCCCTGGTACACCAGCTGCAGTTAAAATGAAGTGTCTTCATTGTGAAGCAACAACAGGTAAGGAAACAAATACTGCTAAAATGGGAAAAGTCATCTTTCTGGGAAGGAGCCAGTTGGATAAAACCCCTGGAACTGAACTGAACTGAAACCCTGCCATAAAGGGATCCCCTTTAATGCAAACTTAGAGAGTTGAGAGCCAGGGCAGTGACCACAGTAAAGGCAGAAGGAGCACAAAATTAACCTGCTATATTCAAAAATGTAAACATGGGCACAGGATAAAAGATGGGAAGACCAAACATGCTGCAGTCAGTCACAGCCAACCTGAGCAGCCCTGGAGGAGCCCCCAAGGGGCACAGCATCCCTCCCTGTAGGCGTGTGTGGGCAAAGGGACCTGGGGAGAACACGGATGAGTTCTCCTGTGCTCTGCTGCAAATGCAGCCTGAGAACACCAGGAGCAGCTCTACCTTCCATAGATCAGTGTCATGGGGGGATCCAGCCTCACAGGTCCCCATGCCAGGTGTGCCCAACTGCAGGAGCAGCCCAGGTAAGGAGCTCTGTTAGCACGAGCTTTCCAGGGGGATACTCTTCCAAGCATTCTATTGTTCACCAGACAATGTAATTTTTCTCATCTTTGCTCACTAAGCTCTGTGCACAGCTTTGATTAGAAATAAATCCCAATCCCAGAAATTTCAGATATCTTCCTAACTGTGCTATACCATGAACACATGCTGGGACAACTGTAAAAAGGCAGCAGCTACCACTGGGAAGCAGCTCCATGTTTCCTGTTTTGTCTTGTATGTCTCTACAAGGAAGAGCAGATACACAATTCTATACAAGGAAGGCCTTATTCATCATTTACTTTCTTACCCTGGTTTACTTATGACAAAATTGAGTACTGGAAGATGTTCTGCACAGAGATGCATTAGAAGATTTTCTGCCCTTAAATTTCACTCTTTTTCTTGACACATTTTTTATCTCCATGTTGGGTCTTCACAGTGTTATTTGCTGAAGAAACACATGTTCCACCACAGCAAAGCAGGGTGGGAGGCAAGAAGATGTAACGTCAGAGGAGGCAGTCCCCAGGGAGGCTGCAGGTCAGCACAGTCAATGCTCCTTCCTCTGTGAACAGAGAATGAATCCCTGTCTCCTCCACGACATAGAAATACCATGGCCACCTTTGGCACATTCAGGCTCATTCAGACCCTGATCATCTTAGACCTGAGAAGCCTTTTACAAAGGAACCTTGAGACAAGTTTATCTAATGAAAAAAACATTTTTAACCCTTTGACAACTATCCAAATGCTGTAATTGGAAAAGTTTATTTTCCATATATGCTATTCACATTTCTTATACTGGAAAGAATGGCTGATTACAAACTTCAGGAAATACAGACCAACTTATTTTGTTCCTTGGGAGGAAAATTTTGGTTTCAAGGCATATAGATAAATACACAAAGATAAGGTTTTATGGCTTGAATTTAAAGCCCAAAGCGGTAGAGCTTTGTTCACCATTTCTTTGCTATATACACTCACACAGTGGTCTCTTCCAGTATTCAAAGCTAACCACTTTTTTATATCCATCTCTTCTAGTTTCCCTACTAACAGAATTCTATCTCAGTATCCTAACAAACATTTAGACAGTAGTACATAGTTATGGTGGGATTTTCATGCCACTCAGTGTAAATCTCTGTTCCTGAAAATAAGAAAGATCCCCTCTATACCAAGATTATTCTTCCATTTTCCATCTTTCTTCATCAGCAATTTCAAATTCTAGAACACTAAAGGTACTCTACTACCAAAGCAAACAAGTAAAATTAGATCTCTTTCTATGGAAATCAACTAATTTTGATCTGAAAAGATTCTAAAATATTGGAATTGAAATGTTTTCTTACACCTTGGCCCTTCATAAGTCTTTGACCTAAACCAGTGTTACTAATTCAATTCTACCAGCTTCAATTACTTCTCTGAAAATAGGCATCAGGAAATTGAAATGCACTTGTCTGAGATGATGTTTAGAACAAGGCACTTAAATTTCCTGCACTTTTAAAGATGCAGCCATGGGAGCTTTGAGTCGGGCACCAGAACTAAGAATTCTTATTCAAACCTGCAGCAATCTCCATCTTTTTTCACCAAAAGCATCAATCTACCGTGCCTCCATGGTGGGAAAACAGGCTTTATCTGATGTATTACAAAGGATTCAGAGCAGAACTGATAGTATACAGCTGGGATATTCTGGGAACACATGTTGGGAACACATGCTGGGACTCTGGGAACAGCAGGGAACACACATGTAGATTGACAACCACTGTGGTTAGTTTATATGGTTCAGGGCAAAACTCAAAGCAAGAGTTGCGTAACTGCGCACAGCTCCAGACTCCTCGTGCAGGCACCACTCACTGCTGGGCACCATGTTAGAGATCATGCATCTGCTTCTCAGATCAAACAATTAATTTGGAAGCTTAGCTGCTCTTTTAAAGTATTTGAAAAGTGTGTCAGAGCTTAAATATCTACAGCCCCAGCATAATTCTTGGAAGTAGATTTGTGTGGTTTTCATTCACGCTGCATATATTTGTTTTATTGATAATGGGATATTTTTAATACAAAGAGATTAAAATCTTCTTTGCTTTTTTCAGTTCTTCGAAGTCCTATTTTTCTGTGGTTTTCTGTTTTTCCACTTACAAGCCAATTTCAGTTTAGAGTCAGATATTTGTATTCAAGCTTAGAAATGCAAGATTTTTTGTTTGTTTGTTTTGTTTTCCACCAGCTCCAGCATATGGTAGTCTTTTTTTCAGGCTCACTTTCATGATGGAAGAGCTAAATTCTTTTGAAAAAATCTGCTAATCAGAACACAAGACCATCTGTAAAAGGGCTTCAAAAAAGTGAAGATTATCTGTGCAAAATGAGAATACTATGGATTGAGGTCACATAGTAAATTGTGAATGAAGTTGCTGAAATATTCATTATCACAGAGACACACCAAAAAACAAAAACCTACCAATAATTTGGCTATGAGAATATTCCACTTCACAAAAAACCCACAAAAACCAAAAACAACCAAACAAAAAAAACCCATAATCAATAATTATAAAAGAAATAAAAAGAAAATAAATGAGATCTTGAAGCCTTCGCTGTCTCCTTCACAAGTATAAAGGAAATTAAGTCTAAATAGCAATGGAAGAAATTACCTACCTTCAAACTGACTGACTGAAGATTGATAAGATGAAATGCATCCATATCAAGCAACCAGAAAGTTCTTCTGAGTTTAAATTCTCATGTACATCACCTTTATTCAATGCCTTAATAAAATATTTCTGGGAACATTTTCCTAGTCTGTTCACTAAGGTTGAGGTATTATACAATATATCTATATTATTCCTGTGTCAGCAGAGATTGTTGTTGTTGCTTATTTTTTTTTTATAATAAAGAATAAATTAGAATTATTAAAGTCAGGTTGTATGCTTACAGAGTTTATTATGCAATCAATAAGTTGCTACATCCAAATCCTTCATTTTTCAAGATTATTTAGAAGTTACTAAATGTGGCTCCTAACTGCTCAGCTTTTGACTTCAGTACCACAAAATTCCCTCGTGCTTATTTTTTTTAATATCACTAAAGATGATTGCAGAACTCAATATAGAACTCATATTTACTGAAATATTTGAAACTTTTCTTTGATGTAAAACAACCTTCTACACTATAATTGTGAGTTACACAACCTGAAACTTATTTGTATGTTAAGCAACATCTCGAATTTATCTCACTCTCATGAAAATACATATAATCTAATACCTAGAGGTTTTACTTGTCATAAGCTCCAAATCATAACATATATTAATTGCAAACAGCCAATCCATGACAGAGATCTCAAATGAGTATTTGTGTTTCCGACAAGATGATCATCCTAATTACTATGGATGGATTTGAGATAAATTCTAAGTGTCTGAGTTGGTTCAGACATGGCAAAGCACTTACACCCCAGGAGATATTATCTGTGTTTGCAGCAAGCAATAGTCTTGTAACTCAGTAGTCCTGCTCATTAGTGCTTGTGAGAGATAACTCAGTTTGTTAGTTCTAAAAAAAGGTACTGCATATACTGTTATTGCATTCAATTAAAAATCTTTCCTGAAGAACTTCAATCCCACAAATGCAAATTCCATATGAGAGTCTCGATTCTATATAAGAATCTGTTCAGAATAAGCCCAGAACTCTGGCAAGGGCTGAGTGTGCATTCTGACCCTCATACCACATTTCCAGCTCTTAACCACTGCACTTCCAATTTTTTCTTTCTTGGTTCTCTACTGCACAAGCACAAAACCACTACACAAGGAAAAAAGTACATGTTTATGCTTCAATTCATCTGTACATGACAACAGCCACATCTGGTGTTGCAAGGTGTAGTGACTTACTAACACAAGGTGGTGCTCTCTTCTTAGTAAACAGCTCCAAGTCTGGTTTACAGCTTGTGTGTTTTCGAGAACTCCAACCAGTTTTCAGAAGCATTTTTCCCCCAGAACTAGAATTTCACGCATGTCAGAAATTTAAATAAGTGTTTAAGCACTTTCTTTTCCCCCTAAAGGTGTTTTGCTGAATGAAATGAAACTCCTCACTGCATTTATCAGTTCTCCTATCACAGGTCTGCCTGCAGACCTCCCGTTGCATCTTTCTCTCTAGCTGGTCTCTCATCCAGCCCACCAGCTGGATGTCAACAGGACTTAAGGCTTTCAAAGGAGATACACAAGCTCTTTTCTCAGAGGCTGCTAAAAACCTCAACAAAATTTATTTCTTAGCTTTTTATCAAGTGGTAAAAGAGAATCCCTCAGAACAAGTTAATCCCTCAGAACTTTATGAACAAGGTTTCCTCAGCACACTCAGCTTCCACTATGAGAATCTAAACACTAGGTGAACTCCAACCCAGACACCATATTAAAGATCCTACAGTGGTTTGTTTCCTATTTGTGTTACTAATAATACATATCAGTATTACAGCTTTTCCATTTCCCTCCTAGGAAAACACTGGTAGATTTTCATTGCCAGAACTTCTAAATCAGCTCCAAAAATATCAATCCTACTTCTGTCCACCAAAAGAAGTGCATGTGCAGCACTTCCAGAGGAAAAAACAGAGCAAAACAAAGTAATCCCACTTGCTTTTTACAGAAGGCTTTCTTTCAGATGAAAAATAATATTCAGAGCAAGTTCAACCATATGTTTTGCCCAGGTTTTGAATTTTTTAGGATTATATATTTGTCTAGTAACAACAAAATTAACACACCAGTGATGGAGGTCAGCCACATACAGGACTCTGATAACCCTTTGGGTTTCAGTGTGGTTCAGATCCATAGAAATCCTTGCACCACCTTGGAGCAGCTAGAGGCTTTTATCTCAGTACACACAAAATCACAGGTGATAGACTGATTCCCAGCCTCTTACAGGTCATCCTGACCTTGGGAATACTGGCCATCTGTGAGAACCCTCTCAGAGCAGCAGGATACAAATTACACAAGTACACCTTGGTAACTATATGAAAATCAGTGCATCTAATCCTTTGAGCAGACACTACTGGTGGAAATTTCCTACTAGAAACTGCATCTTTGCCCTGTGTAAAATTGTATGCTACATAGTGGCTGACTACCTTTTCCAACACCTCCATAAATTTCATGGCAAACTAGAGACAGTGGAAATCCCAAAGCATAAAACAAGCAAGATAAACATTTTCTCATCTCTTCCTTAGAAGTGTACCACAAGAATAGTAAGCATATGGGAAATTAGTTAACTTATAAAGACCTGTGTTACATAAACATCTCTTTAATCAGATTACTTTGGTGCCACGGGATTGTGCCTTGCTTTATTTCCTCAAAGGACACACTGTTCGGTTACTATAGCATTTCTATATCTGGATTAATTAGAAACGGAAATGTGGATACAATTAAGTTTGAAATTAAACATTCTGTGTAGGAGGAAAGATAATCAGAATGATCTGGCTGTTCCAACTTGTGAAGTATCTAGCTATTCTCTCAATTAATTGGAACAGTACTGTGTGTTCTTAGAGCCAGCTAACCGTGGTACTCTGTACAGAGTGTCTGTGGACATACTGCTTCTCTGATCTATTATTTAACCTGCATTATTTGATAGTAATTAATATCCCTACACAACTCTTGATGTCAAGCATAGAACTTACTTTTAAATGACTCAGGTTTGTTGCACCTCTTCTTCTGCCTGCCCTGGATTCATACCTCCTGCTGTGTTCATCAGCACATCCTGAACAAGGAAACTGAAGTGTTGGTGAATTCAGGCAAAGTCCTCCTCTGACTCACAGCAGAATTTATTACCAATTTTGATTTCCATGAAGAAGGGTCTTCATAAACAGGATATTCTCTCAAAACAGGTAAAGACAAATCCTCTTCCCCAGTCCTGCCTCACATTGAAAAAGAATGAGTGAAAAGTGACCAAGGTTCAAGACTTAGGGAGTGGGTTAGTATTGATGCAAATCTGTGCACACTAATGTCAATTTTTCTCCCAACAGAAAGCAGAATAAACTTTATGCTTTATCTTAACAGGAAGATGTGCAACATTCTTGGGGCTGCAGCAACAAGAACTTTGTACCTCTCAGGAGGGGCACCAGCAGTTCACACAGATCTTATGATCCAGTAAGCAGTGAGGGCTGAAAATACCCAAAATGGGATAATGAAAAATACAAACAAAATTTACGTGAGCTCTCCGTAGAAAGTTTGCATGTGGAAATGTAGCTCAAAGTTTAAATCTGATTTTCACATTATAGAGCATCCACTGCATACATGCAAGTAAAACAAACAAAAATTAAAAGACAATGGAAAATTATCCAAACTGTGTAATTAGAGCACCCTGATCTTCTTATTGCCAAGCCCTTGGCTTTAACTACTAGACCACATGGCTCACACCCTAATTAATGCATAAATTCAATGTTATAAAAATTTCCAAATCTTCTTTTCTGTTTTTTTTTATAAAGCTGAGATGGAGATTTCCAGTCTCAAGCAATTAGAAGTGTCTTAATCCACTCAGATACCTTCTACAAGGCTTAGCATATGGGAAGTACATTTTCCAGTCTTGTTGGGCTTATTGCTCTTATTTCCATTTATGTATTACTTTTTATATTAAATTTTTCCCATTTTGTAACCCTAGTCACAAGTCAGCTTCACTGAGGATGGGAAAGGACTTAATGGTCTCCTACAAAGTCACAGTGTAAATGAAGTGGAGATTCTCTTAGGAGCCTGCGTCACTTACCTTTCAGTGGGGGTTTTATGCATCAAGTGTGTAAACAATTCTGGGAACCTGCAGAAGGAGAAATGCTGTGCCAGGAGACTGTAGCAGATTCCCCTCAAAGTGTTTAGCAGTTATTTGTAAACATAAGAATGACAGGAATAATAATGATATAGAGAATTTAAATATCACCATGGAAATATTTACAAAACTACAGAAGGAGAAGGAGAAAAAAAAGCTTCTGTGCATGTTTGTCATGAAACTGCAAACTGATACTGTCATATGCAAATGTTTTTAGAACACAAAATAGGAACAAAGAACAAGCTCCTGAAAGTGTAAAGTGTATTATTGAAACAGTGGAACTGTGAAGAATCTAAGTTATAGAATAGTTTCCTTTTATAACCCTGACACCTGTTTTCAAGGTACAGGCCTTGTTGTAAAAAATTCCAGTTTATCAGAAGACTCCCACTGGCCATTAATCCATGTAGAGAATTTTTCTTTTAAAGTTTGAGGATGATTAGGTAATCTGCATTTCTTTAAACAGAAGAACCCTAACCAATACGGCCTTATTTTTGCCAACTCAAAACAAGCACAGGCTTTAAGACTAAAAGTCTGTTAAACAAGGTTTCTTATCCCAAAAGATGCAAAGGCACATTATTTCCATGTATGTGGAGGAGAAACTTGATGGAGATTATCAGAAACTGAAATGTGACTATGGATCTTGTAAAAAATCTCCTGAAACATACCTGTGTGGTGACAAGACCAGTGGTGTTTACAGTAGCTCCAACTTTTTATCCAACAACACTTTTTCTATAAAGTTTTTAAAAAAATTAGTTTTCCCAGGGGCTCACTATAATACTTGAGGAAAAACATTTTTCCAAATGGAAAAATCCAAATTTCTCTAAAGAAAAATTCAGCAAGACCAAGGAATTCATAATCCTTACTCCCTATGATACTTTAGACATCTCTGCTGCCAGTGGTTTTGTTTTCCTGCCTCTAAAGCACAGTGAACCCAGGAATACGGGATGAAGCTTCTTATGAGTTCTGTCAGAAAACTCATGCCTATCGTTTCCTGGGGTTGCCAAGGAATTATAGCAGACGCTTCCAAAACAGTTCCTTCTTAGGAGACCACATCTCTGCAAACATCAGCTCTCAGGACAATAATGAGAAAAAATCTCTAGGAATCTTCAACCTGAAAGTCTTTTAGTCTGAAGTTCTATTTGAAGTTAAGCTGTCGCCTTTCTGCATATGGCACAATCTGTTTTGTAGTCATTTTGATATCTAAACTCACCATTACCACCATGATACATAAACCACATCATTGAGTTCTGAAGATGGGGAACTTGGAGTGGCTCTGTTCTTTGCTACTCAGTTATTATCATCTTGAGTTTGGATAAAACCAGAAAGTTTGTTATATAACTCTTAAGAAACAATTCTCACGATCAGAAGGCAGCAGACACAAATAGATCCACTCATACAGGGCTGAGAAATGAAGGAACATATCAGATCTAAAGCACAGCAGGCACCATTTTCCTGGTGACCTTTTCCTTGCAGCAAAGCGATGGGCCTGGTGAATAAATGACCAATTTGGGTCTTTTTCATTTAACTGATTTTTGCCATTTGGGGGCTCCAGACCTGTTCCTTTCTCCCTGGGAAGGTCTGTCCCTGCTGTGAGTGGCACTCTTGGTCAACAGCAGGAGGTAAGGCTGGTGGCAGCTGCCTGAAGAGAGAATACAACAACCTATTACTGCTTCATACAGGAAAGGCAGCCACCTCCGATTGTGTGAAGAAAGAGAAGGAACACTTGTTTCACCCTCAGCAATCTCCCCTATTTCATCCCTACCTATGAAAGTTATTCACACAGCTCCTACTGAGCTATGCAATCTCCAGTGTCCTTACAACACTCCAGCATTGCAGCAAAGCACATCGTATCTTTGTGCACATCAAAACTTGAGGCATTGAAAAATAAGGTTGCTCAAGGTAACAAAAAGTTCATAGTCCAGAAGAGACATGAGACACTCTGTATTTGGATGAAAAAACCTCTTAAAAAAAAAAAAAAAAAAAAAAAAAAAAAAAAAAAAAAAAAAAAAAAAAAAAGCTTACTTTTACAAACTCCCCAGAAAATTTTCAGTTCCAAAAAATTTGATCGATCCACAAAACAGCCCAGTTGTTACACTTCTCTATGTCTTCACCTTAAAATACTTGCAAAGCCAAGCTGAAGAATCAGCCTGCCATCTTGAAATAGATCAGGCAGGTAGCAAGGCTAGACTTTATCACTGAGTTTCCTGTACAAAAATTCCTGGAAAAAATTCTTCTACAACTTCAGCTTGCTCCATGGCAGTAAAGCCACAGCCTGTAAAGCACTTTCTGGAGACTCAAATCTGTGACTACACCAGTACCTCAGTCAGAAGTGGGGAAGACAGGGGATGGAGATGAGGTTCCTACAAATGAAACCCTGTCTGAAAAAAAAATTATAGACACTAGAGGCTTAAGGGAATTGTCAGGGATGACCTCCAGCATCTCTAAATCATCAGGGCAGATATCACATTACTTTGGTGTGACTGTGCAATTGAAAATGGGCTTAAGGGGTCTATCTTAGCCTCTACCTAAGATATAAGGGTAGGAAATACCAACTTTATTTGATCTGGACAATTAGTTTCAACTCATCTGCAATAAGACTCATTTTACCTTGATGCTACTGTTATTTCATATGCTCCCAGCACTCCAACTTTCAATATCAGAACATATGACAAATAGACACAAAAATTCATGATTTTAAAAAAGATGTGAAGATCACAAGGGATTTAGTATTAATTTTCCATGACTGCTTTATGTAAGATCACTCTTTGGGGTCACTGTCTTATGGCAAGTATCAAGTTTTGCCTTGGCAGGGTATGCAGGATGAAAGTCAAGACACGTGTTCCACATAAACTAAAAAGTAGCATTTTTATGGCTTTTTTGTTACCAGCTTCCTCATAATAATCTTTAGAGAGAATATTATGTAAAGTGTGGAACTTGTTATTTATTTTTAAATTATATTTAGAGAAATAAATATAAAGCTAAATAAAATCTAAATATATAAAGCTAAATAAAACCCACTTGCTCAAATACTGTATGTACTGTAATTACACCTTCTAATTTCATGCTTTTGGTCATGCACTTAGCATAAGTAGTTGCAATTACACATTTAAGGCATGTAATCATATAATTATTAAGATTCACAATTCAATTATATAATTAATGTATGCAAATACATAGAACTATCCTGTCACATTGATTTTAAGTAGAATACGCCACTAATTCTGAGGGGAGTTCTGCTAAAAAAACTTATTACACAATACAACTTACAAAGGACTATACTGACAGAAAGAAAGCAGACCCACTGTCATGATTCTTTGGATATCTGTGTGAAATTTAAATTAAAAAAGATAGATAAATAGATAATCAAGCTATACACACACAGAAAGATTCTCAAAATGGACTAAAATATTCACAAGCTTGTTTTGCTGACTGACATTGGTAAAAAGAGAACCATCTTCAAAACCTACTACTTCCTAAAGAACTGTTACATCCTCAAAAATATATTAAATAAGCAATGGTCTCTTTACATGTTTAAATTTTAAAAAAAAGTGTTTCACTTTTTCTTTCACAGGAGCAGAAAAGGAAAGAAAGAAGCTTTTCAAAAATAAGGAACACAAACAGCAAACTCACTTCCACTATGATTGGTTTTATGCTTAACCATCAAAAACACTTAACAAAAATATTAACCCCATGATTACTGGTCTCAATCTCAGTGCACATTTTTGCTAATGCTTTTAATAATTTTTTTGCCACTCTTTTCTTCTCCTAATAAAGAGAGACTTCAAAACCAGGAGGGCTTTGTGCAGAACAACACGATGATTAATTGTGGGAGAAGCAAGAAAGCCACTGCCAGACCAAGGGGACAATCACCTTTCTGTTAAATCACATAGATGATGCACTCACTGGAGCCCAGTGGCCATTACACTCATCACTGGCAAATTGGATTTGGAAAGGAATTTCAAAAGATGACAATATCCTGGTAGGAGCTCTACTGGAGAAAGGGTTACCTTCCCCTGTACATTCACCTTGATGTGGTTTGAAGAATGGGTATGAAGTGTTGAGAAGCAGCCATTCCCCAAGAAAAGCAATGAGGAAAATCCATTATCTGTGCTGCAACAACACCCAGCACACACAGTGAGTTTGGTTATTAGTAACTTGGTAGGGACATTGCACTGGAAGAAGCCCATCAAATTAAGAACCATATACCTGAGCACATTCCAACTGGAAGGAAGCACCAGGATGTTTAACTCTCCTTGTATGCCCCATTCCGTCTGCCCTTCATAACATTCTATTGTAAAAAATGTTATGATTGTATGTATGGCTGTGCTGGAGAAACTCCTCTTGGTTACAAATTGAAGCAGTCATATCCCAGTGGAACCCTGACTGACGCAGTGGGCTTCACGCCACAACAGTGGATAAATAATTGCTGGGAGTTCATTGTTATACATGACAGATTCATACTCATTTTAGAAATAGGCAGGCAGAAAAATAAATCCTCAAATTATTTTCATTTAAGATTTTTGTAGTTTTTTTCCTTCAGGAAAAAAAAAAAAGTCAACACCCTGTATGTCCCCTGGCTTGAAGATATAAATCAAAGTTAATAATATTCAACAGTATGTGTGATAACAAAATCAAATATTAAGTAATCAGACTTCTCGAATATCAGAAAGGCTTTAAAGATGCTACATAGATATTCACAGGATCTGGGATGAAAATAGTTTTTCCACTAAGATTAATATCTATTGCTATTCATCTGAAAGATGAATAGTCATCATAGTCATCAATAGTCATTCATAGTCCAGGATCTTAGAAGTGATTATAAAAAATGCTTCACTGTCTATTTTGAGTTTAAATAAATAACTGTAACTGCATGCTAATGTTCAAAAAAGAAACTGAATTCTACCAGGAGAACACACTCAGGCAATGCTATTTACATTGCTAGGTACTGAAGGCCAGGAACAGATATAACCAAACTATTTCCATGTTTCCTCTAGTAGAAAGCTCTGAACCAGAGCCCGTTTCATCATCAATTAGCACAACATGTCTCTGACCTTTGGTAGTGTTTCTATCACAGGTTTTCCACTCCACAATTAATAAATAGCATTTATAACCTGGCAAGCAATACATCTGCAGGTGATCTCCACAATTTTCAAAGTATTCTCTTCTGTCATTGCTGAGGAATAACATAGCTAGCCTTGAAGAGGAATTCATCTCTTCTTGAAAGGTTACCAATAGCATTTCTCTACTGGCAGTATTTCAAAGAGAAACTACTGCTTCTCTCTAAGGCCCTGCAGCTCTTTGGAGAAGGAAAGGCTATTCTGAAGTACTGTAATGTAGAAACATCGTATGTTCTATCTGAAAAATCAAACCAAAGTGAGAGGTCTTGAGGGATCTCACAAAAATAGGATGGCATATTTCTATTCCTCCAAAACGTCCACCTTATCTTCACACAGCACAACCAACATAGGGTTATTTCCTCTAGTTTCAGGGGATTTTGCCATGTGATACTGAAGTATTGGAGTTGCAAGACATTTTCTGCAACAAACCACAGAAAGAACTTGCAGTCGAGGTATTTATTCATCTTTGTTTGTTGCTAACATCTTGTGCTTTAAACACTTTAGTTGCTCAGTTTAGGTTTAGCCTTTCTGCAATGGTGGAAGAGAGAATCATAGATCTGAGTGTAGGACATTTCATAGGTCAGACACATTCCCAGCCCATGCCTTTGCAGTTTTTCCCCTGGCCTTTCATTGATTTTCAGCAGCAGCTTACAGAGTATTTTTAACTAGACAGGTGTTATCAAGTTCCTGTGATGGCTACCTTTTAATAATTGCCGAGCTGAATACTTCACTTCCTTTTTGTTGTTATTTGGTTTTAGAAAATCGGTTACATTACAAAACAAGCAAACCTACAAAGCCCAGAAAATAGGGGTTTTTTTGCACCTGCCTTTGTTGGCAGTTCATGGGGAAGTGTCTCTTTTCCAACTGCCTTAAGGAAAGGGTAAGGAGTTTCCTCCTTTCTCTTTTTTTTTTTTTTCTGATATTGCTTAATGAAACCTGAAGCTCCTTCTCTAATGAATGTCCCCTGCTTACACACACCCATGGCTCTTTCTCTGCACATTAAACATTTAGGCTAGCACTTCAGAATTTAAAGCTTGGTACAGAGAAGGCAAGGGCTCCTAAGCAGAACCAGTCTTCACTTCTGACCCAGCAGGTCAAAGCATATCCCAGAGGCATGTATACACATTTTATCGTCCTGTTCAATGCTGTTGTCATGGCAATTGACCACTGCAAACAGGAAAGTCATGAAATTTATTAAGTGTTATAATTTAGACATATAAGGATTTTGCTGCTGTGGGAAAATCCAGCACTAGACTAAAATAGCATACAGCAAATAGCTTCAAACATAAATGTCAACACATTGCAAGAACTAACTGCAAATTTTCATATGAACTTTCACAAAAAAAGGAGTTTGGAAAAACACAGGCACGCACAAAAAATCATACCAGTTTGGAGTCTGTTTTGGTAAACTCAAACAGCCTTAATACAAAAATCAGTGACGCTATAGATTACTTGCGCTATTTATTACTTGCACACATTTATTTTTGCTGCCCCAAGTGGCATTAAGAGGAAAGACATTTTCAGACTGGTGGTAGCAAACTATTTATTTCTAATGAGATATCATGGATATCTCAGTAGAGATAGCACAGTAGCCAACACCAGTTCCTGTGAATCAAATTTGAGCCCAATGCTGAAGTATATGCCACGTCTTCTAAACAAAGATATTTTGGTGTATCTGTACCACTTCATGTCATTCCCAGCACTGCAGCCCAGCCCATTTCTCCCTCCACCCCTCATCCTTCCTGCCTCACAGACCAACCAGGATGAAAGAAAAGGAGACTGTGTCTGACAGCTCCTAGTACACAGGGCAGCAGCATTCTCAACAGCCTGCCTGTGAAAAGGGCTGACCACTGCAGAGAGACTTCAAGATCTGCCACCATGGATATTTGATATCACGTAATGCCAAGAGCTGCTAACAAACCTAGAGAAAAAGTCTGACCAGTGAAGATCTCACAAGGATATTGACCAGTAGTGACCTTAACCTGTGATGCCAACCAATGCCCTGAGCAGCACAGTCTGTGTGAGCTTCTCCCTCACTGGGGGATGGTGTCACCTCCTCTAAAACTCTTCACCACCATTTGGTAAGAGGATGACAGGCTTGTATCTGCTTTAAAATTGGACAGCAACATCAAGATGGATTCAATTAAGGTGTCATTTCCCATCTCAAGTGTAAAAGGAGAAATAAGGTAGTACAATAGCATTTCACAGCTGATAATTGTGTTTCTGCCTGATTTGCTCTAATTACAGATGGAGCAGGCTCAGTGTTACAGGCAACCATTAATTACCTGTTCTTTAACCCAAGTGCATATTTTTCTTCAGAGATTTATAGCTAAGGTCCTAACTGTTATTATACAAGAATCACACATAGAAGCTTAGGTAAACTAGGAACTCTCTTTCCACACCCAAAAACTCTCTTTTTCATTTCGGGGAGACATTTCATTTCACTGCCAGCATACTTAAAGGTAACTAAATTACCCTGAAGAGAAACTCCAAATGAACTTTCAAATTCATATAAGAGCCTTTGCCAACCATACATTTTCAATTATACAGTAAGTTGTTTCATGGCATGACTGCTGCTTTTTGCATTGATTAGCAGATTTTTTTTTTTTTTTTTGCTTACATTGAACTGTTCAAGGGCAGAATAGATCATGATGAGAATTGGATTTCAGAAAGTTTACCTCATCACATTTTGGAAATCATATGTAATACATTTAACATTATACTTTTTTGTTTTATTTCTCTTCGTGTCTCTAAATATTGACAAGGAATTGAAATGAATGCAAATGTTGAACTGTTTCCTATTACATATTTGTGATAACCATTTACGTCTCTAGAGCATAACTACTTCTCACTGAAAGTAATTTTGGCAGAAGTAGCAGCCTTGTGGATTGGCCCTACGCAAATGTGAATTCCCATTATGTTTATGGGGCTCTGATGAGTACAAAGCTAGAGCTACTTAAAACAAGACTACAGAAACACGGTACTTTGAAGGGAAAGAACATTTTGGAACTCTTTTACTCAATAGAGTGCTTTTGCTAGAGGACCATGAATAATTATTGTTAGAGAGCAGGAATAATGCCACATAAAACAGCTCTGAAAACCTTCTTACAAAAATGAACACATTAATTTATTACAAGCAAAGAGCTAAGTGTAAAAGCAAATAAAGATCATTCCTGTTAATGGAGAATTTGACTTTGAAATAATTTCATTGTTTAGATTAAGGTTTTGTCTTACAGAGGTATTCCTTATACAGAAAACTAAATCTCTGATCTTCTAGAAGAGGACAGGCTACACAGATTCCCTTACTGTAAATGGCTGAAGCCACAAACTTACGTGTTTCACAATGCTGTGTTTGAGTCTTTCTCTAAGGAATTGTCTTTCAAAACATTGTTATGTGCCAAGATTAAAAGTATCCACAGTTTGTCAACATTGTAACCTGAAGTTAAAAAAGCATTTGTGCACACTCAAAAAAACCAAAAATCTCCCTAAAACACCCCCTCCCACACCAATACAATATGACCTTACTAGAGTGATAACTGAATACAAAATGATCCTAATAACATCAGTGTAAAGGTATTGAGATAAGGAGTCTACACTGAGAATTACAATTGAATATGTTGAATTTACAGAAATTATGTGCTTGTTTGCAATTCTGATAAAGGCATGATAGCTGAGACTGCTCAGAACACTCCTGACATGATTTATTTTTAAAATCCATTGTGTTAACCTTAAATTTTTTCTCCTTTTGTTGTTCAAGCCATTTTATGTTGTGGGTGACTGGAATAGGTGAATTGAGAGAAACATTAAGTCAAGCAACAGGAACTCCTAACCACTTATCTCTGGGGAAATACACCTTTTTTCAGCCTATCAAATCAAGGAATTAAGGTAGGTTGCAAGGTTGGTATCACATAATTCAATAATTATAAGGATAATTCAGATTCATTTTCATATTCTTTATCTTTAGCCATCATCATCATCAAAACAACCCTACACCAAGAAAAATAACACAGGGAAAACATAGGGATAATCTTTTCAAAATCTGTTTCATTCTTTGAGAGTAAGGAACCCTGTGATGGCCCCTCCTCTTTCCCTGCGTGTCCTTACAGGAGGTAAAAGCACCTTGGAGATGTTAATCCTCCTACAACACTTGATTTTGCTGTAGGAATCATTAGTTTTCCCCTCACTAACACAAAACTTGTGTTAATGAGACATCAGACTTGGCAACTTTTGCTGAAAAAATTTGTTTCTACCCTGCCAATACACTGCAAACACGATGTTGTGCCTTGCTGCCGCAGGTTCCATTAGTAATTATACCTGTGTCCCCCTGCATGACCCCAAATTTGGCCTATTTTCTGCCTGAAGTTTGAGTTTCTCAGCATTTCTTAACTACAGAAGGATTTTAAGTGCTGCATATCCTTGTAGATTAATTTAAATAGTTGAAAAAGGGAAGAAATAGTCAACATTCTCTTCACAAATCATACATTTACATAAAGTAAAAATCTGATTCTCTAGGGTCCTGAGTACTTCCAATGTTTGCTCTTCTTTCCCCCCACCCCTTAGATCATCCCCCCCCACTAATATCATTCATCTTAAAAAAGTAATGATTCTCCTCTTGCCAGTGTTTTTGGTAACCTTCAACAAGAACAGACTGCATTTCCATGTCCAATCACTAAGGGTTGGAGTCTCTTATTAAAAAGGCGTGAAATAGCATCTCCCTGCTTCTACCACTTATGCAACCTGACAAGAAAAAACACTCCCAAATTCACATCTGTTAAAACAGAAGTCTAAATTTCATCATATAGAACCAACAAAAGAGAACTGCCACTGCAAACTTGTGTAAAAACCACTCAGAAATACCTGTCTGAAAACCCTCTTGGATTTGGAGTAATCTTACGGATGAAAATTTTCCATCTAAGACTGAAAACACAATGTTCCCTTCCAAAGAGCCTGCTCTCTTCTACCTAATTGCCAGGGTAAATATGTACCTCTTTCGAGCACATCAACCCAAACTAAATGCAGAGGCCAAAGCTGTGATCCACAGGCGATGCAAGTTATCCACTCCCCAGGGTGATACTTCCTCCGAGTCACTAAATGCTTATTCCCAGTAATAGGCACTAACAAATTCCCACCAATATTCCCAGGCAATGAGGCCCCCCGAGGGTCTCTGTGGCATTGTGCATTTTATCCTATTGTCCTGCTCCCGTTGTTTGTTTGCTGCCGGTGCATCTCTCAAAGCAATACACACTGTCTGACGACAAAGCAAGAGCACACCGTTCTCACCACCTGCTGGTTTCCATGAACACTGCAGTGTTCTCTTGGTTTTAGAAAAGACCCTCTTCCTTTGCACTCCATTGGATTTTTCAGGATCCAGCATCCAAGCACTGCTCTGAATTTCTCCATGTAGTTTAGAAAGCCTTTTGATGTTGCTTTTATCTTTCTATTAAAAATCCACCACTTTTTATCATTGTCCTGTAAAAAATTTGAATTGACTCTGATAGCCCTCAATACAATAACATTTCACTAGCCCACAAATCCTTCCAGCTCTTCTGCAGACATTGTCCAGTTCTTCATCTTTTGAAGATCTTAATCCCAGACAGAGATACAGCATCTAAGTATCTATTAGTTATTTGAATCCCTCTTCTCTAAAGCAATTTTCTATTTGTACCAAAACAAGAGTAAAGGCAACACAACCACTTGTACCCCACCAATCTTTTCTATTAAGTTTACTTCAATAATCGTAAGGCTTAATTGCTTACTCTGTCAGCCAAGCCTTTTGTAGAAAAGTATCGATTCATAATTCATTCTCAATTTAAACACAGGATGTTTATTCTTCCCTTTTGTCACATGAAAATTTCAGTTAAGCTGGATATAATTGTCTATGGCACTACAGAATCCAGCTCTGTTGTATAGAGCTACAAGCTATAGCAGCCATCTATTATCACAGTGCAATTAAATAAACACTTCATCTACATCTAAATAACACAGCACGTTCCATTTTTCTAGCACAGCAGAGTCCAGTAATCCCTGACATGTCTGAGTGTACTTTATAATAAAAAAAACCCAGAAACCTAAGTAACATTAATAATTACAAGTATTTCCTTCATTCCACTTAGTCACAGAGGTAAAACATTACATTTGAAGAGCTGAATAAAGAAAAATATTGAAATATGCTTCCACATGTGAAGCACACAAAGCTTCAATCTTGTTAGCATTAAGCACAGAATTTTTTGGAAACACTGTTCTTGAAATGGATATTGAAATCTGACCCTTATTTTTTCCTGGATTACTTTTTTCACTTGCCTTGCATAATTCATATAAATTTTGGGGAAATCTGAAATACAGTCTTGGCACAAAGATGCTGTCTTCCCAGAACATGAGAGATGACCACATAAATTTTGAAACAAGGACTATTTAACATCAATGAGACCAACAAGGGCTATTTTAATACCAAATATGAACAACTTATGCAGTCAGTCCTTCCCTAATATCCACCTGACTTTTTTAATAACAATCTTAATGAATAAAAATGCACACTGTTTGTTAATGGTTTTATCTGACTTCATACAGTCATTAGTTTTTCAGCCTTTTTTAATATTTAAATTATGGAAATTACTTTAAATTATACCCATTACCGATGGGAACTTTTTAAGTGATACCCTGTCTGAGCTGCACATTGGGAGGCAAAAGTTTCATTGCTTGGTTTGATAATGGGGCATCCAAACCAGCAAGGAGCTGGCAGTCACCATACACTATGTTCACCCATGCCTTCTCTGACAAAGGGGCAGCACTTCAGCACTAGGCAGACAGTGGGATGGTCCTATATGGCCACTTTTATGTACCTACAAAATAATGCCATAAATGCTCATATTTCACACTGACAACCTACTTCTAAGACAGGACTGCTACACTGACATCTGGAAATGTGAAATAGATAGGCATATGGAATTTATTATTTTGTTTTTTCAAGTCACAGTTATTAAATTCAAAGGAAAACAATTATGAGATTAGTGATAGGCAATCACAGTGATTTAAGAGGACAAAACTGAAAGACACTTTTCAACCCAGGGAGGAGTAGGTGTGAATAAATCACATAACTCATGGATATCCTTGTTTCAAGAAGACAAGTCATGTTCATTTTTTGCTAATCCAAATCCAAAATCATAATAAAATCTATCTTACTACTTCCCCTGTATCAAGTACACATTTGGAAAATGCTCAGTTATGTCTGCCACACAGCAAATTTCAGGAGGAACAAATCAGTGCTATGTATCATTTCCAGGAAAAGGGTAAGTTTAGACTCTATAGAATCTTGTTCATCCAAGAGGGTGCTGTTTGCAGTGTAATGCTAAGAAACTACAATTTGTTAGCATTAAATGGAAGAGTGTTACCTAAAAAAACACAGCTACAATATAGAAAGAAGACGTTTACCCCAGCAGACGTGATCACTTTCAGTGTCTGGTAATATCTAGGTTTTTCAAACAAAGTTATTTAAAATAAATCATTATACCAGTCAGTTACATAAAAATATTACTGTATGAAATGAACTCAGCTCTAGACTTAAGGAAATTAATCAAAACAGAATGAAAACCGAATTAGTTGATCTGAATTATAACAATGCTATAATATATATGACATACTTTCAACAAGAAAGGACTTGTTAAAGACCAAAGTTCTTTGTATTATAAATTACTTTTTAGAAGGCTATGGGTACATCTTGCTACAGAATAAAAATCTAATATGTGCAGACATGCAATCTCAAAATGGCCCTCAAGACCAGAACAGGATATTCACACAAAGAAACAAAGTCCCATAAATTTACCAGCCCTTCCCTGGTACCCTACAGGCATAGCGGATTCCACAACTCAAAGGATAAACAAAGACAACTGTGGCCAATATTCAGCTTTAATAACGATCAGAGGCTAAGAATAACAAAGAACATTGCATCCCTCAACAGTAATAAAACTTGCCCATCCAAGTGTCTGGCTTTAAAACCCCTTGTTCACACCTGGGACCAGCACTGCCCCCATAAGTCAGAGCTCCTATCTTTTCATTTATATGATCAGTCAAAGCAAGGAATGGATAGACAGAATAAAAATATATAAAAAACCTTTAAGAAAAGCAAACTGCTTTACCAATAATCAATTTCAGAGAGATGAAAAATGTATCAGGAACTATTTTGAAAAGAATTCATTTCAACAATCTAATGTCATGAAATTACCAGAATTGGGAGTTTTGTTGAAGTAAGATAACTTTGTGCTCAGACTGCAACCTAAATTTTATTCACCAAAAAAATTTAAAAATTGGAAAAAAAAAAATTTAAAGAAATGGCTTTTCTTTCAAGGCCTATTCTCCCCACTACTTTCAAATTTCTACAGTTTGGGCCCAGTGTGAAAAAACCCAGCAATATTTCACTCTGCCAAGTCATAGTACACAACTTCATGCACAAAACATGGCTAAAGCCTTCTAAGCCAGTACAGATCCTTGCAGAGAATCTGTTCCCCTAACCCCCAGTCTTGCATTTTTTAGTTAAAGATGCAACTCAGCACATGCCAACCCATCAGAGACAGGCCATTCTCCAACTACAGGCATTTGTGTGGAGTTATGTGTAGGCTGCATTCTCCAGTTGTGCAGAACCCTGGCTGGCTGATGTACTCCATCATTTAGCCTTCCCAGCAGCAAATCAAATAAAGATGCAATTTTGCTTCTTTTCCGAGCTGATTGACATTTTAATTAATCTACAGTTAGAAGTGTTAATCGAGCCATGAAGTGAGGCAGTAATTCACAGCTAGTAAAATTTCCCACTATGGTTTTACAAGCATCAGTACACAGTTTACCTCATTAATTGTACTTTGGATATTTTTAATAAAAAAATAAATGCATCCACAGTGGTAGAACTCTTTTTTCAAAAAAAAACAGCTGCCAGGAACCCATTTTCTTCTATAAGATAATCTAAATCCTTAATAAGTTATTACAAAGGATTCAAATATAATAACAACTTTATTTACTACTTTCATTCATAAAGATATACCTGCAATATCCCTTCTTCCATGGAGCTTCACCCCACTGATAATATTATAGAAACGAGTTTTGTCCTTCTATTTTTTATGTATTCTACAGATTCAAAGACTCTCACTCCAAAGATTTTCAGGAACAAAAGCTGTGCTTGGTCTTAAACACAGAGCAAAAACCTGCTATGTGGTATGCATGGTGTCACTAACATGTGCCACTATTTATTTTTTTTTAAGAATATAAACCCTTCCCAACAAATATTTTTTTTTAATTAATAATTCATTTGCTTATTTATTTAGTGCATGAATTTTTTAAATATTATTTATCTTCTACAAAGCTCAACCATCTGACTATTGTGAAAGCCTTAAAAAATAATAGAAACAAATGGCTGATAAAATCCCTTGCTTTACTAAGAAATATTATGGGTGTGGTGGGGCTGTTTTGGCAGTGAGTACGTGCAGGGGTCCAGCAAAGGATGGCTATAGCATAGCATCATGCTCTTGATAGACAAAGTTTTTCACTTCAGTTTTTGGATACAATAATCCTAAAATATACTCAACACTTGTACCCAATGTTTTCAGAGAACAGGGCTAGGAAAAGAACTTGAGAAACTGAAAGTGCCCCTGTGCACAGATGCATATCCAATTCTGAGAAGCACATTTAATAAAAACTCATCTATCAGAGGCAGACATTACCATGAACTTCTTCCTGTCACCATAGGAAGTGTTGAAAAAGTTCCCTAAGCTATATTACACTTACCAGACACTAGAAACCTTCCCATAGTGTTTCTTTGCAAAAAGTTTTGATTTATAAGTCTAAAGGAAGAAAAGGAGTGCCAGCATTTTTTCCTTTCCTTTTACTTCTTTAAGGCGCTCAACAAGTTCCTACATCATCAGCAGTAGCTGTGAATCAGCTCAGTGCAGGGGTAACACAGCACCATCTGCAGCTCTGTGGAATTTTCAAGGTTAATTCCTGACTCGGCAGATTAACTGAGCCACAATAAAAAGACATCCTTACCCATTCATTAGGGTGGGTTGAGAGAGAAATTAGCCAAACCCTTTCAAAATATATACATTGGGCAAGATATAGAAAATTTCTTGCATTTTTTTCCTATTGATTGCTGACTCTCAAGTCAGGATCCCTTGTCAGCAATTTGCAAATAAAATGATCTGTTAAGATATTATGACAGTCCTTGCAATTCTTATACATCTTTTATCTTTCACTGGATATACATATCACTAAACACCTTTGAATGAAATGCCCAAAAATCACAAATAAACTCATGGGTGAAACTACATACTGTACAACAACCTCTTAGTAAAGCTAACCTCACATAATCAGATAGGAGGCAAGGAGGAAATCAGTTTTAAAAACATTATCAACACATTATAGTAATGTACCCAGGGAGGGCACAGATCCAGCCTTTGTCATTGTAATAGCAGAGGCTGCAGGTCTCACATTTGTAAGTATTATATAGATTACAACCAAACATTAAATACAGTAAATTATTTATAGGATTCTGAAAAAAAGCTCAGTACTTCTATTTTGTTTTAATTGAACAAGAACATTATTATTAATAATATCCTTAGTAAAAGAACTTGATTTTATCAAAAGTACTTGTTAAGAAAATGAATCCACATCAGAGAATCAGACTTTCAAAACCAGTGAGGGTTGGTCTTCAGACGAAAGAAAATTTTAAAGTGAATTATATATTTCACATGTTTTCTAACTCTGGTTTTATAATAAAGGCTAATTTCAGAAGCAGCAGAATGAAACCAACTCAATACACAAATAATCCTTTTTCAGTTAAATACCATGTTCTTGACACTAGCACCTCCATTTTCATTTGCAAAAGAATATAGTTGGCCATTTTGCCACTTTCCAAACATCACAGCTTCTATTATTGCTTCAAGGTACCATGTTCAGGGATTTTACTAGATCATACTTCCCTTTTATACCTAAAGGTTACTGAACTTTTCACAGTTGACTGAGATTTACAAGACAAGTGAGAAAGCTGCTTGCACGAGCAAGGCTTTGTAACTAAGCAAGAAGGCAGTTCTAACCATGGAAATAAAGTATATTATTCCAATAACTCCAGTAAATAAGGCATGATGGTGCAACAACAGTACAAGGGCAAAATACCAGGGAAAAAACAAGTGTCTACAAACATAGGATCTACAGATTGATAAACTAACAAATAATGCATCTATATCTGAAGCAGCTCAGATTGTCCTTGCTTTAAAATTATTTATAATTAAAAAACCCAGACATTAATATAACACATAGTATATGTTACTCCACAGCCAGTGTTTATTTAATTTATCAAATGAATAAGACAAAAAAGCATTGTAATTATTCCTTGTGACTCTGTAGGAGGATATTACTATAAGTAAATCTAAATGGATACTTCACAATTCTTTTCCCTACATGCATTTTCTTTTATTCAAAATAGTCCATAAGCATGTAGTAGAATTCTAATAACTAAGTTGAAAAATTACAATAATATACAATTGTAATAATGCTAATAACTCATTTCATATATATATGTATCTATATCTATATATATGTATATGTATATGTATATGATGTATATGTATATATACATGCGTTACTTTCTCTGATTGGCAAATTCAATGCATTTATCTTCTGAAATTGAGTGACTTCTGTAAGTACTACAAGGAAACTCCTGTATCCTGATTTTTACATAAAGCACACACAAACAGAAAAAAACTTTCTGCTAATGAAATAAATTATAGATAGAAAATTCAAATACCTTTAAATTAATAAAAAAGAACAAGCTGAGAAAACCAACAGAGCTGCCACAGTCCTGACAAGCTTTTAATATTTTTTTAACATTTTCCTCAGAATTAAATTTTCTGTCTGGATCAGACAGAATCAGTTCTCTGATCAACTTTGCCTTTACCAGTGAGGGCTGACTGCACTAACAAGCATCTCCACAGTCCATCACACAGAGATCAACCCCAGACAACACACAGACACTGCAGACCTGGAAGAGAACACAGACTGTTTGGCAACAATGCCCTCCCAATAGTGCAAAGGCAATTACCTCCCTTCTAGCAAAGAAAAGAATGGGGGGCATGTTGTTCACAGGATCACTCCAAAGCCAAACAAGCCACTCTAAAGCCAATGACAACAAGAAAGAGAGATGCATGCAATTGCATGAAGTAAAGGATGCTGCAAGCACCATGGGGCCCATCCTGTGCCCCAGTTCGCTTTTCCCAAGAGAAATTGCAAGACCTGGATTTTATCTCACCATAAGTGTCCGTACACTGATCACTCCTGTCTTCTTTCACATCTGTTACAGTCCTCAATTCTGTGTTAACTTCTACTGCACGCAACTCTGAAAAATGCTATTCAAGAACACAAAGGTTGAGTTTTCTTCATATACCAATCATCCAGAGAGCTGAAACTTAACCTCCAGCCCAAGTGCAACTACAGCTCTTTCATAAACTGAGGAAATCAGTCAGTGCTGATGTCCAAAATAACAGCACCAGGTAGAGTGTACACTTCTGCAACCAACAGTGGAGTCCTTTGGGCAAGCAGACAAGGACTGAGTTCAGTGCTGTAATGTTAGAGAGCTCACACTGTGCTGTTCTCAGCACAGGATGAAAGAGATAGAGTTGATTTTTCTTGCTCTCCTGCCACAAGCAGAAAAAGCAACACTTCCCCAGATCCCACCCCATGGGACAGATCTTCAACAGCACAGAGTACACAACTGAGTTACAAACTATCCCAATTTTAAATCAGTTGAAAGTCTTGACTACTCTGGAAATAAAATTTTTAAAAGAAAACATTAAAAAAAATCCTATCTTTGGTGGTACAAATATTCCATGACAGCACTTATGAACCTATTATAGGATGTACTTTGAAGAAAAAAAGGAAGAAAGCCATAGCTTTCTAATAGCACAGACCTCCTTTTTATTCACAGAGCTCTCAACATTACGTCTGCTATAAAGAATATTTTTCCTCTAGGTCAAAAAACAAGTTTGCCTTTTTTCCTTTCTCCCCAAATGTCAACACTTGTTCCATCTGGGAGAACTTGCAACTCAAGCAGCTTTTCACTGAAAAAGAGGTTTACAAAAGTGGTATTGAACTATGTTTTGAAAAACATTATCCCATTTTTCCATAATTTTCCTCTTGTGTAAAACTAAATGAAATGCTTTTGTTTGCATTTACATGGGTTTTTTTTCCTTTAGTTGTCTTTCCTCTATTGAACATTTAGAATATACTTCCCTCTCCCTTCCAGTTTTGTTTACGAGTCCTACAGAACTGTGTTCAGAAGTGCACAGAAGGCAGTGGCACATTTCTCAACACATGGTGTTCCATATGCAAGACTTTACACGTGTCCATATATTGGATGTACTAAAAGTCCTCTGACTGGAACAAATTGAATTGCTGCCAGTCACTACAGCATGGCTAAAAGAAGTCTTTACCTTCTTCCAACAACCACTTTAAAGATGATTTGGTGTTCCTGAAGTACTGCAAATAAAGAAGAAAAAACCTGCTCAGAAAAATAAATATTATACTTTTTAAATATGAAAAAGAAATAGTTGAAAGATCCAAATGTGCTTTAAAGGTGTTTTTTTTTTTTTTTTCTCTACAGAGACTGGTTATTTCACAGTTACTGCCATGAAAAATAATTTTGAAATTTCCCTGTCAAGAGGGAAAAAAGAAAAAGGAAACCATATGAAAACTCCAAGTACAGAACTGGTGGCACATACAGTAATCAGAGGTACACTACATGCCCTTCCTGATGGAATTACTGCTCCAGATTTGCTCATTAAATTGTGAAGAGTTGGCTGCTCATGGTCTTCTGTCAGGTGCTATCTGATGATAGGAAAACCATCCCAGCACATTACAGTAACCAAGTGTCTTGACAAACGTCCTGCGAAACTGGGATATTGTACTTCAGCAGTATGCAATGGAGTTTTGCCAAATGTCTAACAGCCCTATTATTTCTCCCTGACAGGCTGTTTTACAGAGGTTATTATTTTCTGATTACACCAAATTAAAGTATGGGTTGCTGGACAGAACAGAAGGATATTTACATTGGATCTCTGGCATCATTATAATGAGATAAAGAGCAAATACAAGCCAGAAATACTTCACTCACAGTGACATTGCAACTTGTTATGCTGTATATTTACAAAAGAAGAGGAAGACAAAGTAATTGAATCCTTATTTTCAATACAGGCTTAGCAAAACAAGTCTATTGTACTCACAGTGATTAACCCTCAAGAGGCGATAACATATATACCCCTTAATTGTGAAACAAATGTGTGTCTTAGCAAGTACAGAAAGTACATTGACAACAAGACCCTCCTTGATTTTAAATAAAATTCAGACTGAATTTTTCCTACAAGTGTTTTATGTTGAGGAGAATTATCTCCTACTGTTGTCATTTATCTCACTTGGTAGGCACATAGCACTAATTTGGCAGCATTGAAGTCCTTTGAAAAATAGCACTCATTGATATACAAGCTATAAAATTTTAGTCTAACAATTTCCTTTCATTTTGACTATGTGTGGAAAATGGTATGGAATGGGCAGCCAGCCCTGCAGTCCCACAAGTGTATCATCTAACAAAGATGAGGATGCATCTAAGAGGAAATAATGGTACAGCAAATGGAATTATTTCTTTTCCATAATGAAATAGCAGGAGATTGTTTTTCAGCTTAGTATTTCTGAAGGACACACAAGTTACATGTGTTCAGTACACAGCACTCCCTATTCATATGTTGATGTGCATAGAAAACAAGTATATACTGTATTTTAATTTCAAAGGATCAACCTAACTGTAAATGGTAATTAAGACATAATTTTTCTGGCCCCATATCCATTTGCATAAAAATTAAATCTTCATGACATTTGTAGTTTCCACTAATGCAGTAAAATAATGCTTCATAGAACAGAAGCAGAGTTTACATCTGTTATATTAACCATGGGAAAAGAAGAATGGCACATATGTTTAAGATTAATACTGGTCAAATTACATAGAAATCTGGGCTCATAGTAATAACAAAGAAGAGAAGTCTGAAAAACCTATCGAGGATCACATATAAGATCTAAGTCAGAATATAATAACCTTTCCATGTTAGTCTGCAATGCATTGCTGCTGGTAGAGATCAGCACTGTGGTACCAGAAAGAGAACATAATGTTGCTGGTTCTGAGCCTGAACTTCCTGTTTAGGTGTTAATGGTTATAAAATTTATTTTGGCAAAGATATTTCTGATCTGTCCTAGAATAACACCTTGACAGCTGCAGTTATGTAAGCTGCTGGTATTGCCCTTTCTGCTAGGCATGTTACTGCCCACAGCACAGGCATTATCTCATCTGCAATTGTTTTTTTGGGGGGTTTTTTTGTTTGTTTGTTTGTTGTTGGGTTTTTTTGTTTTTTTTTTTTTTTTTTACTCTATGCAATCCCCAACAACATATTTAGAAGTTCCTCAGTTGACAAAATGAAGCCTGCTGTCTTATCAGTCCCCAGTCCAAAGAGAAGTGATCATAGGAAAAATGAAACCATCAAGTTAAATACCTCAATGACACAAAGAACACAGTTACAAATAAGATCAAAAATTTTAGCTTTACAGCTCCAGTCCAAGGTCTTTCAAAGGCAGCAAAATTCCCATTCAACTAAAAGGCATAAGCATCCATCCCAACAGTGAGATTCCCAAAGAATTAAAACACATATCACTTTTAAGGCTGCACAGTTTGAAGAGGATGGTTTCTCCTGGGGAGAGCTGGGAAAGGAAAGGCAGAGTGCTCCTCTGAGCTGCATGTAATGCCTTCAGACTTTATCACTCCAGTTTGAAATACACAGGCTGCCTAGATAACTCAAGTTGCATTGATTTGGGTCCTTGACTGGATGATTTTCCAGACAGAAAGTGATCTTAATATGTCAAAGAAAACTGAAACAATCTTCAGAAAGTGTTCTGCATGCTGCTTATTAATACTGTGATTAAAATCTCATTTTAAAATTCTACACAAACATCCTGTCACATTCTTTTGCTAAAGAGAATTTTTCTGTATAGAAATTTGCATAAACACCATGCCACTGACACATGTAACATGATGCATAGAGCACTGTGCATTTACCCTTCTAAATTTTGAAAGTGTTTTGAAATTCACAAGCTAGTGAAGTCAACAGTGAATAAATAGAAAGAAAAAGGCAGAAATTACCCTGTTTTCTAATCTAAATGAACATTTTGTTTTCCTTTCTCTCCTAGACTCCAGTCCTAGCAGCCATGCAAACTGGGATGGTAATGGGCCAAAAATACCAGGAGGGTTGACTAAAACTGGGATATTCTGAAAAGGGAAGGTGTTTTTTTCAAGTCATGCTAAGTTCCTCCACATATACTACTGAGGCTTAAAAATCATAACCACAGCAATACAGAGTTTCAAAATAGCAGCTGAATCTACAGAGGCAACTGGATTTGGGGAGGTGAAATTGGTCTGGTGTTCACATAAAAGGAGTTACACAGCTGAGGTGAGGAACTGCTCAGGAATCAAAAGCTGAAATTATACTTATTAGGAGGACATATTTGCCTGAATACTTTAAAATATTTATTTCAGTATGGCTGAATAAGCTTCCTTCCCCTTCCCTTTGTACTGCACTGTTAAGAATCAGATAAATGAGTTGTCTTGGGCCATCAGTCTGAAGCTGAAGCCTCAAACTACAAAAGGTGTTCAAGCAACTGCCACTTCAACAGTATTGATCCACTGTATGCTGACTATTGGGAACTTGGGATTAGACCTAGAAAATAATCATTCTCTTGTTGTCTCAAAAATACAGCTTTCTACCATGCACAAGCTAAAGAGAAAAGGATTACACTTAACACTGACACACACATTGGTATCTCTTCTTCTGATTTAAAAAGAATTTTTAAAAAATCTAAAACAACCAGGTTATTAAAATCTTCACACTTTATAATTGAAAATATTTTTTTAAATACAAATCGTTGTAAATTTATGCAAGGCTATTTGGTACCATTTGGACAATAATAGACTAAGTATAAAAAACCCTCCTTTTCCTGATATTAGCAACCACAACATCCTCTTCAGCTTTTCTTTTGTGACATTGAAATAAGTGTGTTTCCATCTCCTCTTGTACAGGGAGTTCCCATTCCCTCTGATGATCCTGGCTGGACATTTCAGTTTGCATCCACATCTTTTGATCACGTTTGATTAGAATTGTTCACAACACACCCAGAGAGGTCCCTCCAGTGTCTGAATGTGAGCATCAGGACTGACCCTTCAGGAGCACTTTGTTGGATACATATTTCATTTCTCCTTGGCCATGTCCCACTGATGGCTCAATACACTTCCTATGTAGGAAAAGTCTGCAATCAATGCACCCAGATCCTCTTCCTCCCTGACTGTTTCCATCTGTGAGCCTTTGGAAGAGATGCTTTAATTCCCAAGTGCCCAGACCAAGGGTTTGTATTATTAATTCTCTATTACTTTCGTCTCCAAACGTGTACAGTTCCTTCTTTTATAATGTAAAATAACCATCTTTATGGTTCCTCCTAAATTTTTGTCATAAATAGATTTCATTAACATGATTCCATTGTTTATGCCAAAGTCGTTAACTAAAAAAACCCCAAAAAACCCAAGAAAAAGTAATTCTCTCCAAGTTAATCCTTGAGGAAAGAAGAAGTAGCCTCCAATGTTTTTCGTAATGATTCACTCTTGATATATTTTAAATGGTTCCTTATGTGCTGCATACATTTTTATCACTTATCATCATAGCTAATAACTTGCCATTATTTTTTTCAGCCCCTACCAGTTTCCCAGTGTTAGATTTAAAATGCAAAGACTCAGGGGAAAAGCATAAAGTATTTAAAATTTCTCTGCAAATTCCTGTATTGAAATTATTAACTGTCTCATTCAACCCATGGGAGATGAATTTTCTCTGTATAAAGATAGATGTAGATCCCAACTGCAGTGAGACTTTGAAGGTAAAGAGCAGACACAACCCCAGAAATAGGAAAAAAAAATTCATAATATCCAACAATTTAAACGGAAATTCAAACAGCTCCTACAATAAGGACCTAAAGATTTTCCAAGGACAACTGCCTTATGCAAAAAAAAAGCCATGATGCACTTCAGATTCCTTAAACATACTTTATATGTCAGTGTGTCTGAAACACGCTCTTAATGAAATCTTGCTATGGCCAGTTCTGTTTATAAATTCTCAATTTATTTTTGAAATTTTATCAGCACAAAATCCAGAAAGCAATTTTGCATTTCTGTGTTTCATTTAGGAATTCTCTTTGAAAAAACTGCTAAACATTTAGTTCATATAAAGTAGCACCCTGCATGAAGTTGGGTGAAGATTCTTTCAAAGACCCACATCCCCCCACCCAGCCCCAAGAACAAAAGTAAAAAACCAAACCTTCTATACAGCCTTTCCATGGGAATCCATTCCTGTTCAGGAATGACTGGGGTTCACTCTTCCCTTTCTCTCAAAACTACCTTAGCTCTCCCATCACCAGGAAAGCACGTTCACTTCCCTTACCAAAGCTTATGCCTTCTATCTTCTCTTTCAAAGACCTTCTAAAATTCCTTTTTATAAGTTCTCTTGCTATTAATAAAACTTTCCACAGCTCCAAACGTCACTGTTTCACTATTTTAGAAAATACTGGGAAGCTGTTGCTCTTATCCAGCTTCCTAGAACACTGTACACCACAGCAGACTTTCACTAGAAATGAAATCTCATTAAAATTTAACACACATTAATTAAGTAAGAAAATCCTATCAATTCATGATGAAAATACATAAATTTTTTAGATTACTCGTGCTTTCTTGTACTCAAGACTTATTTTGTGTTTCATTTCCTCATCTATAATACTGGAGGTGGACTTTATCACTCATGTTCTCTGTAGGCCCAATTCCCACAATGGAGTGTATTTCTGAGGAGTTCCACAGTGTATTTTTCCAGCTACATGTGTACAGTAACTTGCAGAAAAGGATTGCAATGTTGGATATAATATATTGGTTATATTGTATATTGGATATTTCAGCACTATTTTAGCATAAATGTTGGTGCAAAAATGTAACCAAAATAATAGTTTAAGCACTTAATAAATAAAGTACTGTAAGCAAAATGACTTCTTGTATATCCCCTGGGATCCCAGCCACAAATACCAGTAAAACAGTTTGAGAAGCAACCCAGAAATAGAAAGTTGGATATCAGATTAAAAATAACTCAGAACAAATGAATAGCAGTCTTATTTAAACTTAGATTTAAGAATAAGATTGCCTTATTCTGTAGTGTTAACCACATAAGTCAGATCTCACCATGAAAAGAAAACTAGCATCAGTAGCACAAAAAAGCCATTAGAAGAAGTACCGGTGGTAAGATTTTCACAAAAACTGAAAAAAGAAAATGAAAGGTGCAAAAGTACAGACTTCTGTAGAGAAAGAAACTCACAGCAGTGTATTAAAATGGATGTTACTTGTGAATACTGGTCATTGTAATATTGTGGGATTTTGGCACCACATGCTTTCTATAAACTTAGAAGCAGGTGCTTAACAGGGCCACCAGCTATACTGAAAGCTGGAACTTTATGAAAACAAAAATATGTGAAGGTGAACAGCAGAAAAAGGAATCAATTAATAGTAAATTTTAGCCACAAGATTAGTGTAAAGTAACTCAAATCATAGACTGGCAAGGATGAGACCTAGGTACCATAAAAGTAACATTATTACATAAAATTGGATATTGAGTTGCCATATTGGGCTGCAGCTGTAATTCAACAACACAGATGTTCTGCCCCTGACAGTGATTTCAAACAGTTCTCCAGAGGCAGCAATAATCCCCCAAATTTACAAGTACAGATTACTCTGTCCATACATATTTTTACTTAGATCCCAATGGCTGTATTTTCCCCACAAATTAAGATGTGCCTCAAGAACATTTTCAGCACTGGATGCTTTCTCCATCCATGTGATTAACACAAAAGGTAAGAGACCCATGAGAGGAGGCTTTGGCCCCTCTTCCATACAGGGGACTGTTTGCTCCAATTACACATCATTTATGTATGGTGGATGCAGCAATGAAAATAGTTCCTAACCAGCAACCTCAGAAGACCTACAGAGCAGAAGGACACCACCTTAGCAAGGAGCTCAAAAACACCTTCATGCTCATATCTGGACCACCCAAGCACCTAAACCATTTATCCAATCCCCAGCCCATCCTTTAACACAATGACAAAGATTTAAATACATCATATGCAACCTATGTAAGTTATCTTCACTTCTCAACAATGCCCAAGTAATGCTGTTGGGACAGTGACCCAGGTAAATAATATCAGCCATCCAACTGCACTTACAGGCTCAGATTCAACATTTTATTTCTGTTCCTCAAGTGCAAAGAGCTTCTGAGGAAATGGAAACAGGCCTGATTAAGACCAATCCCAGTAAAACTGGTCCCCAGAAAACTCCTATGAATTCCACTAAAGCCTGTGCACACTTCAAATATCCTTCCTTAAAACCAGAAGTGTGTATGTCTTGGGGAAAAGGGCTTAATCTTATTCTAAACAAACATGTCAGCATAGCAGGAAATCTACAGCAAAGTGAGAGAGCTAAAGACATCAGGGCACATCCAAAGTCAATGAGCAATCAGCCAGACTTCAGTTAATACAAACCAGCCCTATCTTCATTAACTTTTTTGGCTTGGAATCATCTTCTAGGCTTACAGCATGCAGCCCACACGTGATTTCCTCCATCAAACTTTTCACAAGCCAAATCACAGCTTCACCCACCTCCTTCTCCCACAGCTCCTCGGTTGCATCCTATTCCAACACAGCTGAGCTTCATTACTGCACCCTCCTCAGCGCTGTGAAAACACGTCTTACACAAATCTCAGCCCTCCTTTACTTCTTTCTTCATGCTAGAGAAGCTTGAAAGCACCACCTAATGGTACAAGTAACATTCTGAATATTAACTTTTTACATTGTTTCTAGAGTGTTCTATCCTAAGGAGATACAGCTTCATATAAGTAATTTCAGTGGCCCCTTCCCAAAGAATGCAAGGTACAAAAGAGGGAAATATTATTTTATCCCACATCAAGGAAAAGGCATTGCACTTTACCAAGACATATTTACACAAAAGCATATCTTTCTATATTGTATGTCAGGGTTCACGGATACCCTCAATTTGGCTTAAATATGGAGTTCATTAGTGCAGTGACCACAATTCCACATCTGGATTTAGAAGCGACTGCATGAACTGTACTGCAGAGAAGTTAACAAGAACACTTCTACTGTCAACTGCACATGAAAAAAAAATGCGCGGAATAAAACATTTTAGGAATTCAACTGTGGGCTGCCTTGTATCATTAGTACTTACTAAACAGAAATCGGAACAACGGGAAGCTGTGTGATTGCTTACTTTACCCCGAGTTTACCACTTGGCTACTGTAATGTTCTCAGCTACTTTCAAGAGAACAAACTAAATGAAAAACTGTGATTTCATTCACAAGTTGGGAGTGGATTTTGGCAGGACACTACAGATTGCTGTGGTCAACCTCTGACTCTGAAGTAATCTGCCTGTTACTTTATTCAATCCTGAGCAGAAGACATAAACACCCTTCCTGCATCCATTCACTCCATAAGCAGCCAGAACAGGAGTCAGTGGTCTGTCACTGCCACCCCAATCTTTCATTTAAGAACAGCCTGCTTTGCAGACTGATGGAGTAATACACAATAATCCTAAAAGGGTCTTCAAGATGGAGTTCTTATGAAGTCACAAGGCATGGTTGTAATTTTGATGTGTCCTGCCAGCTCCTCAACTGAGCATAGAAGTAGGAGGGGGTTTGGCACTGAATTGCTTGGGCCCCTTCAAGTGCTTCTTCCAGAAGTTTGTCAAATTATCTAGAATAGGATCCTTAAACTGTTAAGCAGTATCTGATTTTTATAGTAAGTTGTAACACATCCTTGCATCCTTTATATTTTAGTATCCAAATATGTCCACAGGTGGCACAGCAGAATTAATAGAACTGATATTGCTCCAGCATCATCCAATATTTTTATACTTGTAAAATGAAGTTATGCAAGGAGAACAGATGATATTCTACTGCTAGCCAGTAAGAATTGTATCTTCCCACCTAGATTTTCTTTTATGCAAAAATCCTCATAATATTATAATACTTCTGCAGGTAGAGAAATCAAGAAAAGAAGAAACTAAGGCATATTCCACAACTTTCCACAACAAGTCAGTAGCAGACCTAGAAATATAATTCAGTATCCCAGCACTGTTCCAAAATTCTATTCACTCAGCTGTATATACAGCATATGGCAAGCCACAACTCTACACAAAGCAATAGCATGGCTGGACTTCCTCTCCCCCGGTTCAAATCCCTCTCAGATGAAAACTTAGAGATACTGGCAATGCCATTCTTCTGATTCCAAATGCTCAATCTGACCTTATTAAAAGAAACTCAAACCAAACTAAACAATCAATTTCCTTTCTGAAAGTGAATACTCTTAATGCGGGTTTCCAACACTGTGCAGGAATATAAGTCATCTACATGCACTAGAGGTTGGAAATACCACATGGAAATAAAAATGGTGAGAGAATAAAAGTAATAAGAAAGAATATCTTTTTCCTTCACAAGCATCAATATTAAAAGTGAGGGTGTTGGAACTATTTTATCATATACAGGAACTTACTCCCACACGGGATTCAGAGTACCCAGTAGGATATGAACTTTAAATACCAAATGCATGACAACCAAGTATTCACATGTCATATGGCCTCCACAGACACAAAGGAAAAACAGTGGTTATTCCCCCTTAAAAATAATCAAACATGAATCAAAACATGAATGTCCCTGCACAATCTTATTGTTCTTTTTTTCCTAGCTATTGAGACACTGATGTCTCTAGCTAGGATTGATTTTTTTAATTTAAATCTTAAAAATCCCTTATTCTTATCCCTATTTTGTTTTCCATTTGATTCTGCTGTAGCATTTGTCTTTGCAAAGTGGCTACTAAATAAGCTTTATTTACCTACTTCAAAATAAGCTGGTACTGAAGATGTTTCCACGAAACAGCTACCAAAAATCTGCACCAGTAAATCCTTATTGTTTAATACTGGAGTTTCTCTATACAGCTTTATTGTCACGTTTTTCCCATCTGAAGATCTGCTTTGGGCAAGTTTCACTCTTCTTTGGAGCCTCAAGGTTTTCACTAAAGACCAAATCCAATGCAGTTCAAAGTTTAACAAGGGCTTTGGAGTTTACAGTGAAATCTATTTCTGTTTGACTCCCCCATGCTAACTATATCTTAGTTTCATACTTGCTTTGTTTGAAATTTTTATCCTGGTTGCACAGAAGAAATAATAACTAGAATGAATTCTCTAATGAAGAGAGAAGCAATTTGAGCCTGGTATCATTCATGATCAGTGAAGGAAGTGTTCAACCCCTTTCTTACAGATTGTAACATTTTTAAACCATGTTTTGACTTTTCTATAGGATTTGCTGTTTATATGCACTAAACCACAACATTTTTTAGCATACTGAGAACTGTTTATATATCTTGTATTTAAGAAGTGCTTGCTGTGTTTATGTTTAAATCAGATAACACAGATGGCTTCCCCCTCCACAATTCTATAATAAATCTAAATTGTAACTCCCCATTTTTTTACGGCCTTGACAAGAATCCTTTGAAATTGTCATGTATTTTATTTAAAGGACTTTTTTTTCAGTTTTCCCACATTAAAAGAAATCTCCTGGGAGGGAATAAAAGGAACTTTCAAAACAAAGAAGTTCCATTAATAGAAAAATATTTTAAAATTATAAAAAGGGAGTAGATTCAGAACTTACTATTTTTGCCTACAGACTGAGCATAAAGGTTTGTTCTTTTTTTCTGGATTTTCATTCTTTTAAGTAACATAAATTGGACTAGTAGGAACCAATATTTTGCTTAGGTTTTATAGAAGGCATTTTAACTGAAGAATGAGGTTCCATTGAATGTTAAAGCCTGGTTTTGTTCCAGCTTTACCAGTTCCACTGATGGTATGATTATCCACGACTTAGCATGCAGAGGACTGGAAACCAGAAAATCCATGCTCTACTTTTGTTTCTGTCACTGTCTGTTGCTTCATATGAATTTCTCTAAAATTCACTGGCATTATAGAAGGAACATATTATTCATGTTCCTTCATTCATTCATTCATTCACACAAATTTCATATGCAGCAGCCAAGAGCCAGGGCTTCCCAAGACTTTGTAAGCCATCAAAAAAAGCAGCAAGCCTGGGAGAAACCAGCAGGTCAGATTTCACATGGACAGCTCTGGTGTGTCCTCCTGTCCAGAGGCAGAAATAGAGAGATAATGGAGGGAGGCCAAGCTTCATCAGTTTTATTGCTCAGAAAGTGCTCAGATGCAGAAGAGAATCCACAAAAGAGATATCACACACATTGCAGATTTTTATTGTTTGTATTGAAGCAGGGAAAGATGGCTGGTGGTAAACAATGTCTTTTCCTTTAAAGTATTTACTCAGTTCTTACAACAATGAAAATGGGCATTACACTAGAAAGTGACCCAAGAACAGAAAATTGACAAACTATATAGAGAGTATATAGAGCCAATGTCTACATAGGCATACACGCCTGCCACTATTCATGTTTCCATGTTGCCAGGAGGCAGCAAGACTGCTGGAAGTGTTGATTTTATTTTCCATATTACATCTTCCCCTCATGAATCAATGCTTATGATTTTATTTTAGCCAGCCTTTAGGGGGGTTAGAAGCAGCAACTGGTCTATAAAGTCTCCATTATTCTAAACATATAAAGGAACTAGATATCAATTTTTGTCCTTCATGGTCTAAAAGGGTTTTTATTTAATAGTATAGCAGTGCACCTGAGAGTCCAGCCATCCTTTCACATCATTCCATCTGATGAAATACATCCTAATTTTCCTGATTTAAACCAATATGAAGGTTAAATCAAATTCAGATTGGCAAAACATACTTAAAGCTCCATGGAGCTGAACAGGAGATTACACGGGGTCTGTAAGAAGCAAAAATTAAGACATCACATCTAAAAATGAAGACGGAATGACTCCCAGGTTTTAGCTTAGTTGAAATCTGCATGTTTGCTAAATGATGAGAGTTTGCACATGATGTTTTAGAAGAAAACAATGCCTTCACAAATGATACCAGCTGTAACCACGGAAGGACTTGTACCTCACTCTGGGAGATCCAGCTTCAGGCTGTCTCTCATCCCGTGGTTCAAGATTGCCATAATCACTGCCCTGCAATATTCCTGGATGGGCACAACCTCTGCCATGAAAACAGATCATCTAAATGGCATAAAATCTGTAAAAATTGCCCATAGAGAAAAAAAGAATTACCTGGAAACAAAACAAAACAAAACAGTGTTCACAGAAGGTCACCATTAACTAATCATAAAAAGAAAAATACTGGCTATAGTAATTCAGAGAATGCAGCTCACCAAGAATACCTCTTCTAAATATCTAAGAGATCTCTTGTGCCAAGATGGAAAACACATTATTTTAAAGTTGGCCAAGTCAATGGAATACACATTTGGAAAGACATAGGCTGTGTAGAAATAATGAAATCTTTCCATCCCCTTTACATATTTCCATATATTTAATTCAGATTAATTTTGCAATGGAAAAAATCTTGTCAGGTATTTTCTGGGTCATTTCTATTGGTTGCCTCCTTTTTTAAAAAAAATGTTTATGTCTCTCCCTTTCTCCAAGTGTTACAACTTCACTATAAAAATCAGATATTGCTTAACAGTTAAGGGATCCTTTTCTAAATAATTTGACAAACTTCTGGAAGAAGCACTTGAAGAGGCCCAAGCAACTCAGTGCCAAACCCCCTCCTACCCTCTCCTACTTCTATGCTCAGTAGAGGAGCTGGCAGGACACATCAAAATTGCAACCATGCCTTGTGACTTTATAAGAACTCCATCTTGAAGACCTTTTTAGGATTATTGTGCATTACTCCACCAGTCTGCAAAGCAGGCTGCTCTTAAATGAAAGATTGAGGTGGCAGTGACAGTCTCCTTATGATCATAAACTCTTTATGACACTTCCACAGACACCTCTTAGGTCATTTTATAGTTCTGCCACTAAAAGCAAAACTTGCACAAACAGATTTAGTTGGTAATACAAGACAGTAAAGCACAAACCCTAAGAGAACCAGATGCAATTTCATCTTTAAAACATTTCAGTTGATTTTATTGATTCTGGAATTTACTATTTGATTTTATTGCACAGCAACAAGGACTACATGTGAAGCAAGAACCCTTTCATAAAAGACTAGATATATCTTTTTATACCATTTCTACATTGTCTTTAATTTAGAACAGTTTAGTAAAAAAGGCAGATCACTACTCAAAGATATGCATCATGGCAAGTATCTCTAACGATTCAACACTGATAAAGTCAGACATGGATAACATGTCAAAGGCCTCTCCACAATTAAGTGTTGCTTCGCGTATCTGTCTCTCAGGTCAGCTCAGCGACGGCTGGGCCACCCTGCTAGCTGTGATACGCCCAACAGTACCTTTGCGTGGATCTTTGGCTCCGCAGTGCTTCTGCCTTAGCTGTCTCGGCCGTGGTTCGAAAGAGGGGACACTCCAGGCTCAGGGAGAAAGATTTTATTCGGGTAACTCAGGGGCAGCCCCTGGTTCCAGGCCTGTGCCTCTGGGGAGTGACCCCGGGCCTCGGTTACAGGGGGTTTTTGTTCCCCCAAAATCTCAGGGGTGGACACAAGTCACCAGACCAATCACACAAAGCCAGGTGGGTAAGGTCAAAATGCAATACACAACATTAACAAATCAGGTGAATTTGGGATGTGGTCCTGTGAGACCCACCAATCCCTGTCAGACACCTCTCCTGAAGGTTTTGGGGTCTGGGGTATGCTGGACATGTGGGGGAGAAATACAATGGGATGGGGGAAAATACAATAGGATGATCGAAACCCAGGGCAGAGGATTAGAGTTGTCTTGGCAACTCTTATCAACCTCTGATAAGCACAATCCAAGACAGGAACTTTACCAGGCTAGGGTTAAAGTCCAAATCACATCAAACCTACAACTAAGAAACCTATGATAACATTTCAGCACCTCCACAATTAAGCTCTGTTTAAAGCCTTGTAGAAACTATTTTAGCACATGCAAACATCTTTTAAAAGGCCTCTTAGCCAGGAAATTACATTGGCTGTTCACTATTGAGTACAGATCACGAGACCACTGGACTGCAAAACACAGAGCACCTTCTTGTACACGGAGTAGGTCTCATGTTTCCAGGCTGGAATGCTCTTTCACATGGGTAAACCACTTTGCCTTCCCAAGAGGAGTACAGCTAAGGCTCTCCTTCAGTTACATGGATTTCGGCCAATGGAATGCTTACAGAACCAAGCATTTGAGAAGTTTTATTTCTGTTTATATTCCCACAAATAAAGAGGGGAAACTTTAAACCATGCCTCATGCTAGCTGAAGTGAAGGTAAAGCACTTAACTGCCTCTCTCCTTCCAGATATTCATTAGGCTGACTTTACAAAGCCATGCAAAATGACAGATAAAAGTGGTTGGACACATTTTTTTAACAACATTTGTTAGCAACAGCTTTCCACAACAATTTTTTTCCCAGAAAATCCATCAATTAATTTTCTTTTTATCATTGTCACTTTTTTCTCCTACTTACGCACGCTTGCAGATGCACGCGAAAGAGAAAAATAATTTCCTGCATCACAGAATGAAGAACACAAAATTCACAGAGACAAGACTTGGAGTTTGCAGATCTACACTGAAATCCCCACCACTCACACTGCTGGCTGATGACACCCATGGCCTCCCTGCTCTCCTCACAAGACATCAGAGCACACAGTCCCTGCCTTCTGGCCTTACACAGAAAGGCCAGGTGTCAGGCATAAGGACTTAGGAAAGTAGAAGTGGCTTCTTCTTTCTTCCACAAAACAGCACATGCAAAAATTGACTAAGACCATGTTTCACACAGGAAGCTCCTGCTCAAAGCATAGGGCCTCTAACATAATTAAAATCTCCCATCATGTTTTGGTTTTAGACAGACATCCATCATGGAAACAGCAGCACACTAGAGCATACCAAAATATGGCTGTGTTGCAACCATCAAAAGAGTCACAGGAAACAAACTTCCAGCTCCTAGTTTGTACTCCAGAACACTTGAAAGTAGCCCACAGCTCCAGCTCTCTAATAATTCATTTGGTACTTGCAGTTAACTGGACCAAAATCTTGATCCTGTTGAAGTCAGTAGTGTATGTCTCAAGTCTCTGCTCTTCTGTAGCCCTCTGGCCCCAGTTCAGCTTGGGGATATTCCACTAAAACAGATTTGAACATTTCAAATGTGCCTATTGCTATCCACCAGTAGGACAAATTGATATTTCTCCTAAATGCCTGGTATTAATCTCAAGAAATAATTTACCCCATATAGCTATTCAGGAGCTAAGTGGTTTTCCCTGGAAACACCAGCTTTATTGTGTTGTGGGATAGAGAAGAAAGCCTTAAAACATCAGCTTCTGAATTGAATTTGGACACTTTCTGAAATAAAATCTCATCTCCCTTACTGAATTTAATAATTGATCCAAATACTTTTCTTGAAAGCTATTTTTCTTCTGCCCAGACAAAGCTACTAAGAGTCCTGAATCATCCATTCATTTTTTCATTTTTCACACATTTAAACTTAAATCTCATGACGCCAAGGGGAAATGACCACACAAGTCTGATGGATTGTCAAAGGAAAAAGCATCACTTTCACTTTATGGTGTTTCTGAGACCAAAGTATTGCCTTTAACGGCTTTAATAAAGGTTTCACTTAGATTTTTTATAAATTTAAACTCTTAATTAAATGCTGACAGTGTTTCCAGTAATAATGCAAGAAAAAAAAAAATCCTATCAGGCTCTCTTCAGTGTAGAAATTAACAGCTCTCCCTCAATGAATCAAAGTTCCCTGATATCAACCAAGAAAAAAAAATCAGAAGACACACTATTTTTTGGGTGACCAATTCCAAAAAAAAAAAAAAAAAAAAAAAAAAAGCACTTTGCTTTACTATAAAAGCACAAAAATAAATGAGCTCTTTATCTCAACTAAAATGACCACCCACACTGTAACTGAAGTAAAGAGCACTTCTGGAAACAAGAGTGTGGTTAACAATTCTGTGATTCTATTAACACATTATGTGTGTAAGGCAGGGCTCAGACACCAGCTGCAGGGTCTTGCACAGCACAGATCTCATCCATCAGCATGGGACATTCACAAGGACTTTAAATTGACTAAACTTCTCCAGCTTTCAAATAACCTGAAAATTGCTAAAGTTTTTCTTTTTCCCTTAACATCTTGTGTCTAATATGCTGCTGTTCTCAGTTACAAAGCACAAACAGAATTCCACTAACACATTCCCATACGTGGGTAGAAGCTCTGCCATGCTTCAACTACGGTAGGTACAACAAGAAATTCAAAGAATTTTAATTTCTTGCCCTGCTCCTAATAATAAACATGCCTTGTACCTCTTTTAAAAACAGACAATTTACATTAGTCTTTAAATGCCACTGGCCTCATGACTCTAAATCTTTATCTGCATCACTACTCTCTAACATATTACTGACATTTAATACTTATGGGAGAGGGAAAAGCCTTGACCTCTTTCATGAGGAAGTTGTTCATCACTGGATTTTATCCAAAGGGAATGTTAACGATGATACAGAAAAGTGGTTAACCATTTTTCTTAAATATAAAAAGCATCTCCTCTTAAGGATATGCTTCCGTCTTATGGTGGGAAATACACTAAGAGCCAACATATTAACCTTGGCTTGTTTGTGTCAACTCTTATCTTCAAATGTGGACACACAGCTCCAAAGTTATTCTACCTGACAGCTGAGAGATTGCTCTAATATGTCCACTCAAGAAGAAAGTAAAATTTAAACTGATTATGAGGAATGGAACCAGACATAAACAGCAAACATGCTCCACATGGCAGCACTGAGAGAAACTCTTAGGAAGAGCACAGGAACACAACCCCTAGAGCCACTCTGCTTTGCCCAGTACCTATGATTTACCTCCATTAGGAATGTCAGAGGACTTACCTCTGCCTTATTCCCTTTAACATCCTAGCAGATGGCAGGGAGTAGCCTCTGCCTCCCTCTCAATAACATTCCTGAGGCTGCCCAATATTTTGTTGGCTTTTTTGACCACCACACATTGACATGGCAATTTTAAGGAACTGTAAATGATTGCTTAATGACCTCTTTCCTGAGTTCTAACTGCCAACCTCAAGTCTAAGATCATGCTTGTGTTACCTGCGCTGCTCTCCCTGAAGCTTTATCTCCTGCCTTTTTGTCCACTTACACAGTCTTGCAGAGCTCCCTCCCCACATGCTCTAAGAGTCACTCAAGGCACTGTGGTCACAAAACAGACAGGTTAAGAACATCTGGTAACTGAGTGGAAAAAATGGATAAAAGGAAATCCACAGGGCTGTTCTTGTTATAACTGTGAATTTTGTTCACAGTGATAACAGACAATTATTATTTTATTATTAGATTGGTAAATTAGGAATTTAATAAAACAGTTGTTCCTTTCATTCACTAAGTGCCTAGGACTTGCAGTTGAAGAAATAAATCAGGTTTGCTATGTCTAGAAGACTTAGAAAAAATAAAAAAAATTTATTTCAGTCATTGAAATCTCAGGAATGAGATGATGGTATTAGTCTAGAAAGGGTGACACAAGCCACCTGTTACTACTATCATACTCTTTATTTGGCTAGTACTGGAGAAAGTACAGGTCACTTTTGCAAACCTCATGGGTTTCTGTTTAAAATAAAAAACTCTAGCACTGTCTCTACAGCTGCTCACACAGTGAGTACCTACCACAGACAGGTCAGTTCCTACGTTCTGGCTTTGGCCACACTTGTACCACCTGAGGTTAACTTGGACAGCAGCTGATACACAGCACAACAGGGTCAAATACAGGTCCTGTGATATCGCTCCACAGAAACAATAAATAAAGCAGGAGAAACGCAACCCACAGTGTGAGATTTGGCAGCTCCATCCCTGCAGCAGCTGTGCCCTTGCAAAGGCAGAGCCCACTGCCAATGGGAGCAGCCAGGAGAGCTGCAGGGGGGTCACTCAGGAAGGAAGGATTCCTCTCCTCTGCTGCTCTCTCAGGACAGTAACCCTGCTCTCTCACACCCACTGTGCTGGAAAACAGAGCAGAGCCACAGAAGACTCTCACTAGAATTTTTTAAAAAGTTAATTTAATCCATTTTGGTGTCTCTTGGTCTCTCTCCATTACTTTCCTTTTGCTATCCAACTCTGATTAAGAGGAAGGTGCACTCTGAGTCCTTTGTTTTAAGAAAAAATAACCAAAAAGCAATTTCCTCTTTTACCATACTAGAAAGGAATTAATTTGCTCAGCTTTGAAGCAATAAGTAATTTTATGGGTGTTAAATGAAGTTAAGTCCTTATTTACCAATAGAGATGTTTACACAAATGAAGGCAGATTACACAATAAAAATGCCCAGTTACACCCCTAAATAATGTCCAATTACAAGATTTTGCTGTTTGGGACCTATTTTGCAATATGTTTGATATTGCTGTACTACAATGTATTTTAAATCTTTTGCTTTCTGAAGCATTACTGGTACAATGTCTCACATTTTAGAATTGAATTATTCAACAATTCATTAAATAAATCAGACAAATCAGATTCTAGCACAGCATGTAGTAGAATAGACTCCAGTCACTGGTATTTATGATGCTTTGCAATTGAAAGTAAACAGGCTTTTCCCAATTATATTTATGATCTTTTATTATTTTTAATCTCATTTATATACATAGCAGCTGTTTATACAAGCAGTAGCTGTCAGATCACATTAGAAATCAATGTTTCAAAGGTATATAAGAAGGTTTTATATAGGGCTGTATAAAATTAAACATATATACATAACCCACTTAAATATTTGCATTAGCAGTTGTTTTTCAACAGATTGTCAAGAGGTAGGAATCTATTAATTCAGGCTTAAGTCTGTTAGTATAGCATGAATCCACTTTATCAGCCTCCTCAAATATACCAAATTATTTTATTGCTAATGTAAACCATTCACACTGAGATGTTCTGCAAATCTCCTTTGCCTGCAAATGAAAATATGATTAGACACAGCACCATGTAATACTTCGGAGGCGAGAACAAATGTGTGAAGTGTGAAATAAATGTAGCAGAACATGAATCTCCCATTCCTGGCAGCTGTTTGGCAGTACAGCATGTGTATGTGACAGCAATGGCAACACAGTGTCCTCAGAGGTAATGAGACTCATTTCCCGACGAGCACAGAAATGCGTCACAGCCCCGCCAGCCCCAGGACAGACTCCGTGTGCACAAGGTGCATCACCTTGGGCTGCAGGAAACCAGGAGCAGGAATTCCAACCAGCAACAGCAACTTACATGCCCAGGTGGAGAAGCAGTATTGATCTCTATCACTACCAGAAGAGCATGATCAATCATTAGTGCTGATGTAGTAATATATTTTTCCTTGCTCTTTCTAGGTGCCGGAATGGAGGTCTGAAGCCCTTTCTTGTCTCCTTTAGGGCAACAGCATTATTGACTAAATTTTAGCAAGTAAATAAACAAAAAAATTTAAAACAGAACTTTTTTCTTTTATCAGCTAGAAGCTGCTGTCATTGCTGACAAGGGAACAGAGCAACACAACAAAGCCAGGATGACTACAGCAGACAATCCACCAAGAGCTTCTAGGGGAGCCAGAGAGAACAAGACATATACATAGAACCTACTGCCAGAAAGCCCAAAAGACATATCCAGCACAGAAGGGGAGCAAATATCAAGAAAGCTTTTTTAAAAGTTATTATTATCTCTTCTCTCTGATGAGCTTCTTCTGAAAACAATCCAAGAGACACCATAAAGATTTACTAATCCACAGAAGTAACAATGCTCTCTTAGGAGAAACTACACTTTCCTCTGGACAGGCTTTGCATTCATGTCTGCTCTGTGGAAACCAACACCTGTTAGAACAGGACAGGCACCAGGACAGTTCACCACACCAGGACACAGCCTGGGACACAACAGGGGATGTGCTGCCCTGCTCAGTTTGGCTATGAGCTTCATATGGACCTTCTGTCAGTGGATGGCATCACAGGGACTGCTCAGTGGAGGGGCTGTGTCTCTTTCTCAAGGACTCCTTACTCAGCTGCCACTGAGTCCCTGCTCTTGTGAGAAGGGAAATGATGCACAAGGTGCAGAGGTGGAGCAAACAGTGCACCAAAATACATGTGAGTCACATTGCCTAGAAAAACCACTGGGGAGCTGCCTGACTCATCAAGTAGAGAGGAGTTGGTTACAGCTCAGTCTCATCACTTATTCTATAACGTTCAATAGTACATAGCTTGAAGGATGAAGGAAAGCATCACCAATAACAGGGCTTATGTTTGAAATAGAAGATGGTGTTTGTCCTGCGTAACTCAAGGGAGGGTATTTTTCAGCTCACAAGGTTTTCCTTTCTGTTGGAAGCACAGGAAACAAAAAATAATAACAGAATGATGCATACTTATCAGCAGATAAACAACCTGGAAGTTTCTGAAGAGTCAGCATTGCCAAGATATTTTTCTTATTGGCCATACACACATTCTGAATTTCATGCAAAGTCAATATTTGTCTACACATAGACCAGTCCTCACTCATAAAAATAATAAATTAAACCCCAGAATTATTCTAATAGTAAGAATGTCATGCATTCTTCAACAGTAACATTAATAAAAGATGCAGAAAAAAACTCTGTGTGTTTAACCAGGCCATGGTTAAATGGCAGACAAAAATAATTTGATAATTTGTGTATTTTTTAAAGCACTCTTTCTACTTTCCAAGAACAGTTTTCATGAAGCAACATGATGATTTTTGAGACTTTGGAATACCATAAGCCTATATGGTGTTCAGATATGGCCTTGAGAATTCAGATAAGAATCATTCTTTGAAAATTTGAACTTTCTATTATTTTGCTAGGAAATGTCACCTTTATTCTTCTCATACAGTAGGGAAAATAATAATAAACTGCCAGTCAGCCATGGCTTTTCAGAAGGACTGAGTAGATTTTTAAGAAAGGAACAGATATTAGTGAGAACAGATACAAGCTATCTCCAGTACACCCTCTTGGGTGTGTGCATAGGAAGAAGGAAAAAGATAAAGATAATGCTGAAAGGCTAATTATTGGGGGGGGATGGGGGGGTGGGGGGTAGTTTAAAATATCTTCTGAAGGAGATGTAATCTTATAAACAATTTGCCCAAAGTCAACTTGTTTCACTTTGAAGCCAAGTGCCATATTTTAGCCATTTTTAAAAATAATACCCACTAAAAATGGTATTTATCAACAGTACTTATATGTGCATTGTGTTTATTTCGATCATTTATTCTTCAGGAGAACCATCCCTCAGTCAACGCAGAAAAATGTGTATAGGCTAACAAAAACAAACAAAATATTATATAGCACACAGGCTGTGGCAAGATTCAGTCAGGAAGGCACATTCTATTTTCCTAGAAACTCATGCAACACACTGATTTTCTGAAAGCTAAATCCTAACAGTAAGCACAGCCAAAGAAAATCAAATGTCTTTTCAGGTCAGGCCCTTCTCCATGTAGAACAGTAAACACTGCACAGTTTTAGCCTAGAGATACAACAGCATTCATTGATGCAAATAGAAACAGTAAGAAATAGATAGAAAAACAGGACAAAAGTATCACTAGAGAAAGACTTAAATATAGATAAATTCTATTTAATGCATTTTTCTATGATTCCTGGATATAAGAGAATCTTGTTCTCTGAGTAAAAGTGACTAAAGCCAAAGTCAAAGAGATTTACAGTGGGAGCACCCATGTTATGCAGTTCTTTCAGAAACCAAGCCTACACATGTTCCTGCAGCCACCTTAATGCAAAACTTAATGGCAAATTTTGCCTTGACTCCAAGGACTGTAAAGCTGCCTAGGCCATGTTATCTCAGGCAAAGTCAGGACTCACAATGGTCAGATTGTGTTTTGTGTGTCTATTTTTGAACCACCCAAGTTGAAGGCCAATGGCATAAAGAATGAGATTGCATTGGTACTAAAGGAGTGAGACCATTGTTTAGTGTAAAGTTGGAGCAAGACCATGGTTTAGTGTAAAGTTACAGTGAGACCAGGTAGGACAGACAGATAATTAACCAAGGGAGTCACAGGGCACAGACTGCAGCTGGAGGGCAGAAGGAAGTCTGGAGAGAGGGAGGGATCACTGAACTTGTGAGGCTCAGAAGAACTCAGGTGACCTGGAGTAAAGTTTTCACTGTTTACAAGGCAACAAACACATGGCTGTTTGCTAACACCATGTACTTAGCCCTATATTTAAAAAACATTTTGTCTTTTATTTGTAGAAAACTTATTATCAAAACCAATAAGCCATCAGATAAGAATGAGTCATCACAGCAGCTACCAAAAGGACAGGATTAAAAAATACATATGTATGTATCCAAAGTTAACACCCATGCATGGCAGCTAACACAAGAGAAGAATCATAAATTGCAAGATATTGTCTGTGCAAGGGGTTGCAGAATAATGAAATGTTGTGAAATTCCATATGGAACAGATTTTCAAGAGAACATTGTGAAAGGTGCATCTTCCAAAAATTTGTTCCGTGAGAAGTACTTTTGCCTAAAACTGATTTCATCATTCCATCAGGACTCATCAGCAAAAGATTTAGCAATAGCCTGTGACATGCCCCTTTACACAGAAGTGATGTAGTTGCACATCCACACGTGCATCCAAACCCACATTCTGCACAGGAGACAGATTCACTGTAAAGAATCACATTCCTTCAGTTACTGAGGTCAAGTACTAATTTTCTGAGGCTGCAAAACAGAATACAGCAACCAGTGTCTGTGCATTTCTGATCTTTAGTCAAGTTCTCACTTACCAGTGTTACTCCCTCTGAATTTGGTATATTTGTAGAAGTGGATCCCGTATTTTGCCCTGAATTCTTGGTGCTGCCACTGACCACCTTGACAAACACATCTGATACTGTGGCTACTGTGACCACTGCACTACATTAACACAGCAAGAGAACAATGCAACACATGTTTGGACAGAACACTTGTGAATAAGAGGAATCTGCTACATATTATCCAATAAACACCACAATTAAAACCAGATACCTTTGTGCCTTTTATTCATTCTAATTAATGAACTGACAAATATGTAAGAGGTCAGAAACAAGAAAGATACTGACAAGGAATTTTCTCACTTGCTGTAAAATACACAAGTGTGCTCTTTGCCATATTTGAGATTTTTTTCACATACAAAACAAGATAGGGCAAGACCATACCCCAACCTGCCTCAAATCTCTTCAAAGTGTTAAATAAAACAGATTAGCATTTTCTTGATACTCAGCTAGGATATAAAGTTTACTTTGATCAAAACACTGAAAACTGATCACAGACCAACTGGGAACAAGATTTTCATTAAACATCCCACATTTCTAATACTTCAGAATTTGCCAAAAGGATGATCTGGTTATTGGGTTTGTGCTTTCACCACTGCAGTAAATCCTGTCTCTCCCTCTCCTGCAGGATATCATATCTTGCTCAATTTCACAGTTACAACAAAAAGTGACAGAAAGTACCAGACCTTGTGCTTAATTCTGTTCAGAGGCCATTTACGCACATGCTTTGGAAGAGATGGCCATGTGGGCATCTGCAGTTCTGTTTTCAATTTTACAGCCCTCACTGATGAGCAACATTAGATAAAAAGCTGCTCATCCAAAGTCAAGTGTGTGCCAGCAACAGAGAAACAACTTGAAGGTGTTAGATAAGTGACATTTCTATTAGAAATATCACCTTCTATTAATGGAAAGTGTCTTTTTGCATTATCTAATCTGAAACTTTAATTTTGATAAGAACAGTCAAAGCCAGTATCTTCAGTACCCAGCTGCTCATATAAACTCATGTATCCAGTACAGATTTTACACTGAAAAATGACAAAAACCCCACCTTTAACTGACATTTCAAGAGCATTTCTATTAGCATTTAGTAGTGTTGGGAGAAAAACATTTCTCTATTAGCCACATGAAGGCTCCAAAGGGTTGGTGATCTTCCAGATAGCTGACTCATCTGGCAGTGCTAACTACTTTGGAATTTTAGAACAAAAACTTTCACATTTTGCTTTAGAATGCAAGAAAAAGCAATTTCACTTTATGTCTTTTCATGGATGTAAATAAGTGTGCAATAAAAAATTAATTGCTTCACTTCAGATCAAAGTTAGCTACTGCCTCTGTAGAATCAACACTGCCTACTCCAGGAGGCACCAGTGAGGTGAGGTCCTCAAGCAGGACATCAGAAATTCTACAGCTTGCTACCATGTGGCTCTTAAGCATACAAAAGAGAAAATGTTCCCCAAAGAACCAGAAGACTTACCCAAGTCTGACATCAAAGTTACAAACAAACCCCATCCCTTTAAACTCTCATTTAGCTTTTGTAGCTTTTCCTCCTGAGTAATAATCTGATTTCGTACACATCATTAATTTCACATGGATTTAGAGTTTGGCTGGTCTACGTAAAAGAGAATAGGACTTTCCAGTAACATTGCACTCTCTAAGAAAGAAAAAAAAAATGAAATTAAAAGGACAAAAAATTAAAACAAGGCTAAAATATCTGTGATCCTAGTTACATACTCCAAGTCTTATTCAGTCCAAGTTTCATAAAGTGTAAAGGTGTAAGACAAAGTACACATTCTGAGGAAGAGATTCTAATTTCTCTATCCATTCTTGGACAAAGAATAATTTAGAATGGATCTCATCTTTATAGATGAGCCAAATCAAATTATAGAATTATTTTTTTTTAAAGTCATAGTGCCTATTTTCTAACTAAAAAGCAGACAAGCAGTACACAGCTTTCTGATAGAAACTGCATTTAAGAAAAATGGGCCTAACATTACCTCTTTCAAATCCATTTCTGTGAATGGTTAAAACATTATCTCTCATTTTATTTCTGTTCCCTTGTTTTGCTGCTCTTCCTACCAGTGTTAGACAATGTTATTTTCTCATACTTGCCAGCAATGAGCTAAGTGTGACCTCCCTAAGGCAAGGCTAATCACAGTGGGCCGTGTTGCCTTACTAAAGAAGGGCAGAGCCTCTTTTCTGCTCTTTAAAGGTCTTGGACAACAGGTTGTCAGTCAGAGATTTCTGGCTGGAGGTACCAAGGACTGTGGAGCCATCTCAACAAAGTAGTTGGTCAATAACAACATTTCTGCAAGCTGCTTTAATTTTATTATTCTCAGCCTATCAGCAGGCTGAAAGGGTCTCAATACTGAACATTCATAACCTCCTATGTCACTGAGATCCAAATGACACTAAAACCAAATCAACCACCACACCAGGAAAAAGCAGCCTTCGTAACTGGGCTGCCTCACCTCTTCCCACCTAAACCTCCACCTCCAGTGCTTGGCATTTTCCACAAATGCAGGGCAGGCAGAAGCTACCAGCATTTATAGCACCTCACTAACCCCCAGTGGGCTGTCATTATTCAAAAGCTGTTTCCAATATTCAAGTAGTTTTAATCATCTGCTACCCCCATCAATCACAATCACTGGGGAGTGCCTTGGAGTCCTTTTCAAACTGATAACACCTTTCCAAGATCAACTTCTAACCTGTGTTAGAGAAAATGTGCAAGATTAGCCAAATGTAACATCAGCAATCCCAGCTTGGGGAAAGAAGATAGTCATACACTTGAAAATGCAAATATGCCAGCCAACTTGATGCAAAATTAATACAATTCTGTATTCCTATACCCTTTAGGGAACTCTTATGTTTCTTTTTACCTGGGAACATATTAACCTTGAATAATGCTGTGTATGTGAATAATGCTGTATGTTCTGACTCCCCTAAGGCAGATAAGGCTTATAAATCTATGAAAAGACTGATTAGAATAACAAAATATACTTAAGTATCAGCTTCCACCCTTGTGGGCTCTACAATAAGACAACTGTCGGAAGCAACTTACACATGTTAAGCTGCAGGCATCAAAATTAATTATTTTGCACCAAAGCTTGCCTCAAAAGGGACCACCGTAATTAGGATAATAAGCATTAGTGGAGATCATCAAATTTATGTGGGTTGGGCTTTTTTTAAAGTTTATAAATCCCCTTTGTATGCAATTGTTATGTTATTGCTCTTTGAAATAAAAACACAAATTAGACATTTAAAATCTTATTAAAATGTATGCAGTTAAACACTGACTAAAGTGTATCTAACCCTCCCACAATTTCAGATTTTATGGACAATATCTATCATTCTAAGTCTATAAGTATATTAATTGCATGGATTTTAAGTACCATTAACATTCAACCAATAGTGTTATTCCAGAAAGCTTCCAGCAAGGAATTATCACTTTTTGGAAATAAAATTTAATTTGCAGGGAAGGTAATAACAACATTTTAATCTACCTCAATGCATTAAAAATGAAAGGAAAAAAAATCAGCTAATGTTTGTTTTGAGCACTGGAGACCTGTCCCATGGCTCCCAGAAACTAAACCAAATCCATCGATTGCAGAGTGCAGAAGAGGCAGGGAGTGACCTGGGGCCCAGCTGGGGGAGTGAGCTCTGTCCTGCACTCCCCCTGCTGCAGGGAGGTGTGAGCCCCTGCACCTTTGCTAACTCTCACCACCTCGGCTGCGGCCCCAAAGAGAGGAAACAGATGCTGAGGTGAAAGCAGATGGTGCATTGATTGCTTCTTTTAGGATTAGCATTAAAGTGTGCAATGTATAACGTTTAACCCTCAGCTCCTGCACCTCCCCATCAGCCACCAGCGCACTGCACAACAACAGAAAAGAAGGATTTTGCCTTAAGCCAACAGAACATTTGACTTTGTGGGAACAGCATAGATTAATCTTGCTCCTGGTTTTGAATATGGCAGTTGTTTGCTTTCAAAAGTGCTACAAGGCAACATCAAGTTGTGGTTGCCAGATACCATATTTATAATTACATCTCAGACTTGATTTAAAAAACAATTTTTTAGCATATCAAAATTGTTACTGGCAAAAGGAAAAATTTTGAAAGGTAGTTCTGCAAATAATCATTATGAAAATTGTGGTACTTTCTCTGAAATTTGTTAGCTCCAGGCTCCCAGCAATTTTTCTCCAATTAATTACTGCTTTCCTTCCTAATTTTCTCAAACATTTTGACTGTCACTATATGTGTGATTTCCTCCCTCAGATTATTTCATAGCATCACAAGTAGCATTAAAACAGATATTGTTTTTCAACTCAGAACTTAATGTTTTTGAATGAAATTAATTATTTTTCCTACTTTCTGATCTGTTGTGAAGCCTAAATAACGTCTGCAAAGTGCTCCAATATCTTAGATACAGACAAAGTAAGAGTAGGAAAGGAGATTTTATCACTGATTGTAGATTTTTTTAGGAGGAATGGGAGGGGGATTCTTGTACCAATTTCTTTCCACAGTCCCTTCTAATAAAAACATTACATAGCTTAAAATTTGACAAAATATCACCATTTTGTTGCCAAGAGCTGTGACATATTCATTCAAATAAACCCTTTAAAAAGGGGACAAACATGCTGCAAGTGCTGTCTGAAAGAAGAAAGGAAAATTCCACTGAGATTTTAATCTGCCACTTACCATTGCTGAAATAATGGCTGATAACACAGATCCCAGTAGCTAATGACACTGTTAACATCCCTTGCACATTAGTTTACATGATTTCTGTGAGCCATTGCTGTATCCATTGCAATTGTTTATACTTCCTTTCAGAACACAAGGATTTATGTGATCCAAAGCTAAAGGAAACTTTTTTGTTAACGTCAGTGGATAAGACCACACACAAAATATGCACCTTGGCTGTCGTGAGCCAGCAGTTACCAAGCTCTCTTGTACAAATTTAAAAAGGGGAACTCACAAAAGTTTCAGGACCAGTATGTCATCTAGAGGTGCAAAACCAAGCTCAAGTTTATGTGCAGATGAACTAGAGAATTTTAATTAAAGAAACATTAAGCTTTTGGGGGTTTTGGGTTTTTTTTTTAAGTGAAAAAAAGACTGAAGACCAGAAGACACGTTTCATTCCACGTGTATATGAGGAGAAACAGGGAGGCAAGCAAGCAAAGCATAGGTGATTACATAACAATTATCAATAAGAGGATACAAGGAAGATAAACTTGACTGTAAATGTTAGTCACCAAAACAAGTGTGTTTAAAATACAATGAAGGCATCGGCTGCTGGAGTTTCTGGCTTATAGCAAGCTTCACATCATAAATGTTTTGGAAAAAATTCTATTGACCAAACCCTGACTTGTTCAGGGCTTTCTAGTAATCACTATAGAGCAGAGTTGTTTAGAAAGAAAGTGTAATGTATCAGCTTTGGCTTACTTTAGGAACTGTTTGTAGCACAAAAGGTATCCTGACATACCAAAGACCAGCTGAACATTGTGATCCATGCTCATACCCGTCTGAATGTGGATGACTGCCATTACCATACAGGGAAAAGCAGGATCTAAAACAGGTGAGAACCTTAAAAACAGGAGGAGGCAACTCCTGGACCTGTCCAAATTGTTGATAAATTTTAGGAAGCAGAGTCAGATAGCAGTTGAAGGAATAGTGACACTGCTACAGCAGCAATGCTTATATTTTGTTCCAAGCAGGCAGCAACCACCTTCAGCACACAGAGAGCACAGCAGTCAGTATAACTTTATACAGCTCCTAATCCAAATGGAGTACAAACCTAAAGACGCTGACCAAGGCCTCTCCTCTAAACTCCAAACACAAACCATTTGTTGGCATTTCTGTAGGGAAGAACACCACTGTAGAAAGCACTAGAACAGGTTGCCCAGAGAAGTCGTGGATGCCCCATCCCTGGAAGTACTCAAGGCCAGGTTTCGTGGGAGCTCTGAGCAACCTGGTCTAGTGAAAAGTGTCCCTGCCCATGGCTGGGGGGTGGAAATAAGTTATCTTTAAGGTTCCTTCCAAACCAAAGCATTCTATGAAAGCATTTTCCAGCACAAATCATCAATATGGCAACTCCTCCAGGCCCTTACAAATGATACAATTAGTTTGTGTAAAAACCACACAACTCTGCTGCCTCTGATAGCAAGTTGTACTTTCTACATTCCCACATCTCAAGACCTCATCTGGTTAACACTACACAAGTAGAGTCCAAGCTTCTAAAAAGGCTGATAGAAAATACATTTTCCTATCACCTACCTAGTGCATTCTCAGGGTTCCTGACAAGTTACCAGTCCTTTTCCTGACATCACTGTCTTTCAAACACACATCAATTTGCAAATCACCATAGCAAATTGGCTTTTGCCACTCTTTTATGCCACTATTTCGAAATACAACTGCAACTTATATTCTAAATCAGTAGCTTTTTTAAGTTTCCAGGCACATAAAATTACTACAGCAATTACTTTAAAAAAAACCCAAAACACTATAGTGACCACAACAGATTACATCAATTTCCACATTTCTTAGCTGGATCACCACCATTTTTTTCTCCAAGTGGTTGTGCATCATATGAGAGCTTCTCTTGTATTGATTGTATTTAAGGAAAGAGTTTCATTACATTTCTGCAGGTCAGCCACAAAACTTAATGACTGTATGCCTTGCTGAGGAAATGGTTTTTCACACATCCTAGAAGCAGTATCAAAACTCTTCAAAGTCAGATACATGTTTACATTTCCATCAGCCACCTACCTTTTTAATTTATTTATTCCCCCACTCTTGAGGCTTTTCATCCTCACCTCTTATAAAGCCCATTTCTTTTCAACTGCTTGACCTCTAAGTCATTGCTTCTCTCTATACCCAAGTTCTGCAGTTGTAGCTCCTAACCATCCAGCTGGAGCTCCACTCATTCAAACCTCTCATGAGCCAGGTAACTTAACTCTAAAGTGGCTCTTCCATTTTTCTGCTGCTGACAACAGTTACTCTATTTAATGAACCCTAGTTATGACTAATTGCTACTTCCTCTTATTTTCACTATCAGAATAGGCCCCCACCAAGTTCCTCTCTTGTTTTCCTTTTTGTCTTTCTCCTAAAGCAAGTGGATGCCCCTTGGTGAGCTCATTGCAACTTAGCTCCCCCTCCCACCTTTCCGCAGCTACCTCAGGTACTTCACTGGGTCTTACCATTTCTATTCCTTATTCAACAAAACAACACGAACCAATCTTCTCTGCTACATTTTAAGCTTCCAGAACACTTTTCTATCACTTGCAAAAGAAAATCATCCATCCAGACGTTCCACCAGCTGGGACTCTTCATGCAGCATGGCAGAGCTCACCAGACCTCCCAAACACCCCAGTCCAAGCTAATCAATGACAAAACTTTCACATTCACCTCTCCCAGGGGAGATTTTCAGTAGTCAGATTCAGAAACCAAACAAGTCCTGCCCATAGATCTTGAAAACTGTTGGGTTTTGTTTGTCTACTCACATAGTCATGGTGTTGGAAGAGTGAGCCTGTCCCCTCCAGGAGCAGGGTGTTGACTTCCTCTAAGTAACACCTTCCAAACTCTTCCTGCAACCTTTCATACATTTCAAACACTCTTGTTTTTCCATTTCTATGTCCTCTCATTGTATTTGAGCAGAACTCTGGATTTGTAAGCATTAATTCACCTTATGAAAATCTTCAGACAAAAGCTAACATATGAATTCCCTTTTGGAAGTGATAACTGAGCCATCTCAGTTCTCTGTTCACTTACCCCATTGGGCTAAATGTGTATTTCTAGCATAATGTATCTCTAATCCAAATGGTCACCTGCAAACTGGTAAGCTAAACACATAAAAAAAAAAAAAAAAAAAAAAAAAAAAAAAAAAAAAAACCCAAAAAAAAACTTCAGGAGCATTCCACATTCTCCATAAAGTGTCATTTTAAATGAACAAAAACAAATTTAAAAATCCATTAAATCCATGAGCTCTGGGTAGTAATTTTGGCATCCCAGAGACAAAACATGAAATACATCAGATACCACACAAAACATGAAATACATAAGGTGGTTCACACCTGTTTTCCATGGGGTCATGTCATAAGAAAAAGGAACACAGAATATTCATTTTCATATAACCTTTGCATTTAAAGGCATGAGACTTACACGTTGACAGAATTCAGGTGTCTGAACATGCAGTTATTTTTTCTAGAAATGTTCTGAGTTTATGATAAATTCTTTTTCCATTTATATTTTATTCTTGACCAATTCCACCACTGCTTTAATAAAGTAATGTTTTAAATAAAATCCTGTTGTTATTTGTCTCTGCCAATTTTGTTCTACTGAATTCAGTTTTGCCTGCAGCAGCACTTCTATTCTGACTTATAACTTTCAGTATTAAGGCCAATTAACTCTCATCATACCACCTTCCCTTAACCTAAACAGAATTAAGGGCTTCCCTCAAAGCAGATTTCCTTCTAAGCCATACTTTAAGTGATACAGGAATGTAATTTAGAAAACATAAAACAACACAGCAACTCCACCAAAATAAAGCCAAATAAAACAAAATCAAATAAACAAATCCCAAACATTTGCAAGAAAGACTCAAAATGAATCTTGGAGATAATGGGGCTAGAATATTTTAAGCATTGAGATACCAGCAAAGTCAAAAGAAAAAATGGTCAAGAACACAAAAAACATCATAACAATTTCTGATTTGTTTAACCTCTGGATCAGGACTGTCTGTTCTGACTCAACAAGTAAAACAATGCCCTAAACTCTAAACTAGGAGTTCCTATTATAACACCGTACTCTACTTTGATGAACTCTTGCTTTTACTATGAGTTTCCCTACTACAACCTATCACCTAAAATCAGGAAGAAAAATGCTCAGTAATACATTTGTCACTTTATTTTACAGACATTACCTCTGTGACCTCTTTACAGTAGCAAGACTGTATCTCCAAGAAAGGACATTGCCACCAAGTTAAAAATCCAAGCCATTTTCTTTTCATTTATCTTAATTTAATACATCTGGAGACAAATAGCTGACATTGATATTTGCTACCAATTTTCAACCTGAACCACCCTATATTAGGCTTTGGGATTCAGCTACGCTCTTTTCTCAGCAATAATACAGAAGAAAATGCTGAGCACTTCAGAAAGTAATTTAAGTGTCACAGACCTTAATGCTGCTTTAGGATACTGGGGCACCATAATAATAAAATAAAATGAAATTAAGAGGCTTTTTAAATTGAGAATGCAAAGAATCAGGCAAAATATCTGCTTGTAAATTGCCGTTCTTCCTTCTCCTCCATTTCCTGATTATTGTAGGCTTTTCCACAATGCTAATGATCTTTCCAAATAGCTCTTAAAAACAAACAAATAAACCAACTCTATGCTTTTGCTTTATCCAGAGCACACAAGCAGGAGAGATACCAAAACAACACACAGAGACAGACAAATCCTGTAAGATCTCCCTTAGTGAAGAAAGAGACACAGGTGCAAAGGCAGCAACATCATGAGAAACAAAAAGCAGACAAATAGATAACAGGGATGTGATCCCTGCTAAAAGGTGGAACATCCTTTTGGAAAGACAGAGTGGTAAGCTGGTTGCAGAAGGCCTCCTAAATCTAGATGCCTGGGGATGAAAGTCTAAGGAATGCACAACCAGGTCCAGTTTTGCCCAGGAGCAATGCTGTCCTAACATCCAGAGGCTGACCACTACAAGAGTCCAGCTCCTGGAGCAACCTACAGCCAGCATTACCATTCCTGTTTCATCCCTGCTTCAGACACAGCATAATGAACACGGAGGAATGTGACAAGATTCCTTCCCCAGCTACGAAAATCTCTCCTTGGGTGCTACTGGTAGTCTGGTATACAGAAGCAGATTCCCATCCTGGAGTGCAAAGCATCATTTCACCATTTGAAACTCATTGTATACAATCTACCCAGTAAGGCAAAAAATGTTCCTCCTCCCATCTCTGTGACTTTCTTATATTCTGGATCCTGTAAACCATCCAAGCTTGCAGTGAAAGTGAGACCAGCCAGATGTGTCAAATAACTCTTGTCCTGTCAGCTTCTCCACATGCAGCTCTGGAAAGCTCACTACAGTTGTAACTTCCAGGTAAGCAAAAACCTCGTTTTTCCTCTTAGTACCACTTCACTCCAAATCAGAACTGCCTTTTGTTTGTTTGTTTGTTTGTTTTTAACAGTCTATAGAAATAAATAGGAAAGCTAGAAAACAATATGTGAGAGAAAGAATGCTGTGTTCTGGCTCTAAAAATATCAGAACAAAGTATAGTCTGTCATCTCATGTTACTCATATACAAGGCAAATTACCAAGAATGTTGCTGATTCTGTGAATTGATAAAGAGTTATTATCTCACATAGCTACACTTTCCTGTATGGATTCTCTTTTTTCGGCTTAATGTAATTACACCAGAACAGACATGGTTTCCAGCCAGCTTGTCCTAATGCTGAAGTAAATCTCTTGTGGTTATAGCCCTGTGCACAAAGACTCAAACACTGCAAAAAAATAACAGTTCTTGAAAAGCATGTGGAATCTTGATGCCTATAAACAGTTTTCTGAAATATGAACAAAGACGTGTACCTGGCACTTCCAAAGAGAGTTTTATAAGGTAGTGTCTACTTCCTAAGATTTATATGTGCTTATATTTTAGAGTTAACATGCCACAACAGGGAGGTAATAAGTATGTTCTTCACCAATTATTCAAAGCACTCTACATTCCTTCAGTGCTAGAGCACTGTTCCAGCTGGGATGTGTCAGCTCTGCCTTCAGAAAATGCATCCAAATACTTGCAGATAGGTCAGGAGAACATGCTGTGGAATTAATATAAACTGGGAATGGCAGCAACATACTCTGTTTTCCAGACTCTTCCAAAAATTAAGTTTACTGAATATGTCCATAAATAGAGCTTCACTCCCTGGTTACCTGCAGGAAGCTCATGTATTTCATTCAGTACTTTTCTGAAAGGGTTTAAATGTCCCTGCTAGTATTTTGGTTTTAGTAACGTTTCAACATATTGACATCATGCATTAGATGACTTCAATATCTAATGACTGCTGACTGCACCTCCTGACAGGGTGATCCTGACCCTCCAGAGGAGAAAATCAAAAACATCAGTCATTATGACCAGCGTTTCCCCCATAAGCCTAGTAGTCCAAGCTCCTGTTAATAAAGGACCACCACAAAAATGTAAAACTGTACTTCAGAGGAAAAAAAAAAATGAAAGGCAGTTATAATACACAACATGCTTTTTTTCAAGTATTTATATTAGTTTACAGAGAATACAGGTAAGTTTATATGGATATATTTACCTATCTCTACATTTTTTGTTTCTTTGTAGATGCATTAGGGAAGGCTTTAGGAAACTGTGATTCACCTTATCTAATTCATATTTTCTAAAGAGCAAAGCATTCTAAATGTTACTCTTTGGTGTTAAAAGCTTCACAGTATAAACCTATTCAATAAAAAACTTTAAATGATTTTAAAAAAACCTCTGATAACCATTCTGTGATCCTCTGGTGGTTTGTTGTTCCCATCTTCATATTTACATAGTTCATCATCAATAAGCTAAGCCAGCTCCTTGCAATAAACCAAACATCACAGTAAACAAGCTAAAGTCATCTCAATTATGAACAAACTAACATGTTCTTACCATTCATTAAGGTTGCCTAGGAACTACTTTTACTTTTTTGAAAAACAGCCAATATCCGGATAAACAATTCAGGCCCCAAAATGTGCAGTGAAAATGGATAACATCTGAAAGCCATGAAACCAGAGTGCCAAAGTCACACCCAGGCCTGGCCAGGCTGTCTGAGAGCACTGAGATAATGGCTTACAAGTAGGGATGACAGAATGGGCTGGCCAGGATTTAAACAAAAAAAAAGCAGCCACTGAAATTAGATTGCTAAATCATACGTAATCATAGAGAGATGTCCTTAGCACCGTTAAAACCAAAGTTAGCACAAATAACTAGTTCTTCAAGACATTCATTAATTGTGAAAGACAATAACCCCAACCAGGCAGTTAGCACCACTAATTAGTGCTGTCCTCCCCAGCCTGCCCCAGCAGTTTTTCTCATGTTTCTTATGCAGTCCCAATGCTTCTCTCAGCCCTCCACCCTCTGTGACATGTAGTGAGTGGAGGGGCAGAGAGAAAAAGGACAGTCAGCAGTGTTATTTCACCCAGTCACAGCATCCCAGAGCTCTGGCAGGTGAGAGGGGAGCTCCTGTGTGGGCCAGTACTGAGTTGGCAGCTCCTCCCACAGCTTTTTTCACCCAGCAGCTCCATCAGCTCCACAGTGGAAGGACTTTCAAAGGCCACTCCATGTGTGAAACGGTGAGATTCTGGGCAATTTATGCTATGGAATTTGTATCAAAACCAAAGTTCTGGTTCCAAACTGGTGGAATGTCTGAAAATTGCAAACTGATCTAGATCCACAGGTTTGGAAAAAATTGTAAACACCTTTTACAATTTTTAAAGTTGTTTAAAAAGTCTTACATTCTGGGAATTAGGCTTTCCTATTTCAGATGGTGATAGAGCACGGATACTTGTTAAGCTATCCACAGGAGTCAGGCAAGTGAAAAAACACCTTCAAAAACAGTTTTATAGATCCAAGGTGATTGATTATTAAAAGTTCATATTTTTTATGCCAGTCATCTTCTATTTAAACAAATATTTCACACGAACAGAAACACTGAAAAAGACATTCTCATTTATTTTGTTCATACAATGATGGAATCATTCTGATCAGGTAAGGTGCTTCAATCATGCAATGACATCTTTATAACATATTCCTTTTTTTTCATGGTATCCTAATAACGTAGCATGCACAAACACAGAATCATATATTACATTTACCACATGTATAAGATTTAAATCATCACCTTTCAAATCAACCCAGTCATTCTTAGACCTGTCTTTTCCAAACTTTTCCCTTTCACAAGAGAGGCCAACTATTTGCCCCAGTTCAGGACAAACACATACACTGAAATGTGAGGAATTCCTGAAAAATAGTAGCTCCCATCTTCTAGCTATGTATACATGTTTGCACTGGTATTAATTGCCCCAATTTTTCCTCTGCCAGGATATTGTAGTTTGTATTAGAGGTGTGAGTAGTGACATAAAACAATTAAGAGTCAAGCTCTTTGGTACTGCAGCTCACACACACCTTTTCAGCAGCACACTGGGCACTTTGATTAGCTTTTGATTGAAGTGACAGATTTTCAAGGAAGAGTTACATTTCTAGTAGGTCAGATACTCCATATTGGAAACTTGCACCTGTTTTTAACATTATCAGCCTGAGTATTGGAATTTAGCTGCTTTTACCTTACAGTATAAAATGCTTGCTCTATTTATAATAATTTGATTATGAAGTGCTGATTCTCAGACCACAGTGCTTTGCAGATAGCACTGCTCTGGGGCTGAGGGAGTAAAGAGACTGAATTTTCACTTTACCATCAGCATTCTGAGGATCTCCATCAATTTACTGTGTGATTAAACAGCCCAATTCCCCTGTAAGGTGATGATAATACTTCTGTGCTCTCTGTTCACCCCACAGCAATTGGGCAAGGTTAGGTTGATGAGCAATGTGTGTCTGGAACCACTGGGTGTTCAGCCATAGCTCCAATAATTCTCATCCCTACTCTGAAAAACTCTGATGAGAACGAGTAGAAATTACATTTTTGTGTAGAGAATTTGAAGATGCTGCTCAGTAACTCGGTGTTAAAAACACTGTCTTTTAGTCTCCTGTTGCTTACATTTCTTTTTCAGAGACAGAAAAACTCCCTGCTAACTGGGAAATAGTGTTTTCTCCAAACAATCTGTAGAGAGAGGAAAACTCATTTATTTGTGCTTTTGTTTAGCTCAAAGAACACAGTAAATACTGTCAGGAGGCTAGCTGTAATTCTTGGTAAATCTACAGAATTCTAGAAGTAAAAACTGACCTCTAAATCTTTCCATGATTAGGCTGGAGAAGAGAGTTTTTCACGTTGTAATTATCACTGATAGCACTATACACTCTCCATCAAACTTTAATCACAATGATTAGGGTCAACAAGAAATAGAGGTCAGCTCAAACACCACTTTCTGTTTCTCTTCTTGTTCCAAAGTATAAATGTGGGTTTATGAATACATACTGTATTTAAGTTTACCACAATGGGAAGTCTCATTTGTTGTTTTGAGGAAAGACATTTCAAAAATTACTAATTACACATTATTACACACCCATTTTCAGAGGTGACTAAGCAATGCAAACATCTTGCTTTACCATAACTGCAGCCTTTCCCAGAAACTGATAATTTTATGATCAATTAAAAATGAAATGGGGTAGTTCTTTTGACCTACAAGAGCCTTACATCAATAACCTGGCAAGAGGAAGTGCCTAAACTATCCTTTTCCGCTGCACAATAAAAGAACCACATAAAAAATCGTCACAAATTTTATAACTTAGATTTCTCTATTTCAACATTTAATATGTTTCTTTCAAATTTTAACTCCATTCTACCCTGAACATAATTTTTACATAAAGGTTGCTTCAACTGAGCTGGATTTACTCAAAGGAAGGGTAAATGAAGGGCTACAATGTGTGCCCCACTAACAGCACTCAGTTCACATGCAGCATCACATATTGAGAGCAAATCACACAGCCTGTCCCAATGTACCTCACTGTCGTCATCACTGCTCCCAGCTCAAAGGAATTTAAACATGATTCCTTCCACAGGAATAATTTGTTGGTTCAAATTCTGCTTTCATGAAACATGAAACAGAAATGATGATACTTGTTTGGCATTGTGTGCATATCAGAGCTGAATCTCAAACAGACATGACTGACAGTGCTAGAAATGGAAGCCAAACATCACAGACTTTGAATCATGACCAGGCTCAGTGTTCACTGTCCTCTGCTGAATTTCATAAAAATAATCTTTTGAATGGCAACATCTGTGTAATATTATATTTAAAGGTATGCATAACTTTAGAAAACACATTTTAAAGATAACATTTTTTTTGCCAGTTCCCAGAAAGAACTTGGCCATGATCATCAGCAGGGGTGAAAATTCACAGGCCAGATTTAAGTGGCAAACCCAAGTTAATTGGTATCTGTGTCTGGGATAAAACAAAACTATTATAAAGTAAAGCATCTAAGTCTGAGTGGGAAGGGCTGATTTTCAAAAGCACAGCAACATGTTTGATGAATAAAGGACCTCAAATACCTGCCTGTTTACAAGTGGTAGACTTTTACTCCAGCCTTACCTTTTGTGGAGCTATTCAAAAGATGGCTCCTCTTGGCTCTCCCTGCTTCAGTCAGGTGAAAGGCATCATGAGCAGAGTAAAAGGTTCTTTATCCAGAAGTCCCTTCATTCACTTAAAAAACAGCAGATTTTTGACAGAAGTACAACAGAGAAATGAGGAAAGTAAAGAAAAGGAAGGATACACAAAGAGGAAATACATCATCTAGTTAAAAGAAACCCTGCTGCTGCCTGCTTTAATATTAAAGTGAACAATGATTCCAGAAAAACAGGGTCTACTTTGCATCCAGTTTGGACACAAATTTTGCCTACCCAGGAAGAGATACATTTGCTTTTTGGAACTGCCAGTGCAGAAGCAGCTCCTGTGACTGTGGAGATGGAGTAGCACATGTGCAGCAAATACAGCCTCTTCTTTTGCAAGAGTTCACGACATTAAGTTCATTTGTTTGAAAAATCCTAGGAAGTCTTCAGAAGAAGAGGAAATATCTCCCAAATTATAGTTCTTTCCAGTTATTTTTGGTAGAGCTGACTATCATTCCCTCACCCTGTGGACTGCAGAGCAGTGTGAGCACAGTTTAGGGAGCCCAGCCAGCCCCTGGGTGCTGCCTTGCCAGTGCCTGGGCTGGCTCTGGTCTTGCTTCCCAGAAGTGCAACACCCAGTACTTGCTGCTGTGGAGATCCCTGCCTCAAAACCAGGCTGGTATCTGTCACAGAGAGAGCTCTGGGAGAGGGCCCAGGGCTTTGCAGTTAAATGGTAACAGGACAGTTTCTCCAGGCAGGGATTTACTCTACAGATAAGAGTCTAAGTCTCCATCCCGCCCCTGCCCACAGAACCATCCAATTTCATTTCCCCCTTAGCCAAGACAGCTGCCCACACAGGGCTGGGTGCAGGGCACTCACTGTACACCCTCTGTCCAGGCCAGGCTCTCCTTGCTGGCACCTGCAGCTCCTGTACTCTAAGCCCATGACACATGTTATATGTGCCACTGAATTCAACAGTCCAAACCCTCAAACCCAACACACTTGTTTTTAAATAACGTGTTGTTAATGATCAAGCACAACCAAGTCTACATATAGAAGTACATAATTACCCTATTTTATAAACTTCAGAAAATGATGTCACACTCTTCTCATTCAGCTCTCATTCATTCACAGTAGAAGCCAAACAAAAATTCTACTATTTATCCATCAAAATCAAACCAGTTGAACTTTAAAGTGTTATGGACATGCAGAGATTTGAAATATTGGATTCCTTAGAATCTTCTTTTTTTCAGCCTCCCCTTTTGCTCAATGATATGATGATTATGAGGGATACAATTAAAGCATACCAACTAAGGAAGACTAGAATTAAAAGCATATAGCTTCCTGTAAAGAGATTAAGTATCCTTATTGTTCACAGACCTCAACAGAAAATAAATAAATAAATAAATTTCCATCCCTCTGAAGAGTCAGACCTCGTGGATATTAGCACCACTGCTGCTCAAAAGTCTGCAATGACCTCTCTCACTTGTCCCAAACAAAGTTTCATCCTCTCCTGCTCTCTTCTCCTCTCACACACACAAACACAGATTACTCAGCTGGCCCAAGCAGAATGTTCTGGTCTCACAGAGAAGTGGATGACAACAGCAATATACATTCCTATTGCTACAGCAGAAACCAACATTTTTCCTGCAACTAAAAAGGTTTGAATGACAGTAAGAACTACAGTGTATCTTTTTTCAAAAATTTTTTCCTTAATATTTCCCCAGTAACATTCATATTTTAGTAGACCTTATAGAAGGGAACTCACTCTAAAAACACAGTTCATCATAGACTAAAGTGGATTAAAAAAATGCTAAATCACAGATGCATTGGACTGGGATCAATTCTAGGTCCCTTTTCTCAGAAAACATTTAGGGATATATAAACAGGATAGAACTGAAATACTCCTTATGGCAGCAGGAGAGTATTTTGTATCTAAAAACGCAAGAAGTGTTCTGAAAAAATAACTTTTGTAAGTTGTCTTATCTTCAGGAAAATTATCAGCTTTACTCACATCAGACTGCTACCAGGACATATCCAGGTTTCCAGTAATTCTACATCTGATTTACTCAGCTGCTTCTAAGCAAATCCACAGACATATCCTATGTGCAACAGTCCAGTCTATTTCCTGAAAGAATCAACAGTGGGAAAATGAATCAGAAATGAAAATAAAAGAATATAATGAAGAGAACCAGAATACCACAGATCTCACAACATGTGGTACTTTCCTCAAGCCTGGCTCTTGACATGCAGAAGCATGGGAATCTATGTAAGAAGCATCAGCTTTCAACAAAGAAAATAACTTTGCACTTCTTGTTTCTGCAAAAAGGAAATAAAATGTCTTGAAAATGTGAAAAAACTACAGCCAAAATGTTCAGATGTGAATCATTCCAAACATATTACTGAAAAATAAAGGGTTTTAAAGGCAATGTAATTTTCAGTTCCCAACAAAGAATTTGTTTTAAACTATTTATTCTCACTAGACCACTGGCGATTTTAATAAATATTGCTATTAGAAAAGCAATTTATTTGATTTCATAGCAATCAAATTGCCCAGTCCAGTCACCTTCTTAATGACAACTCTTTGCTCTAACACAAGCAATAGAATGAAACCTGTCCCCTGAAACCCTTTCACATCACAGACACCTCAATCAATTCTGGTGGGAAGCAGCCTCCTTATTTACAGCAGCTCAATGAAAACAGAATTCTAGTCACCCGGTCTATTATTCACGGGATGTTCCTGTAAATCACATTTCTATAGCGAGTGCATGTTGCAGTGCTCATCATGTTACAATTCTGTTATTGGGGTTCCAGACACAAAACTGCTGGAAGTGAAGAGATTTGCCCAAAATTACATTAAATTACATCTCTCTCTTACATACCCCAGAGATGGTCTGAACTCAGCAGAGAGATGTAGACCCAAATTCAATTTTACATGCATCTTTTAAGAAAGAATTCAATTGAAAAGAAGTTGTGTTTTTTTTTTCATTTTATTCTGGTTTAAAATACAATTATTATCTACTTTCTTCATCCTTTCCTGAAGAGAAGAGATGATGGAATGCAATAAAGGGCACAACTGATCCTAGGCAGTGATTCACACATACAGAGCCATTGTAAGCAGCCAGTGTTTGATGCTGGCTTGAGATTTGATTTCAGCTCTGTGAGAACTGAAAGCCCTGCCAATGTCACCTTATGGAGATCTGCCCACCAGCTCCACCCAGCAGTTTCTACCACACAACACACTGAGGCAGAAGGGGGCAATAGCTGCCAAATACATTGTTGCTCAGTAGAGTTCAGGAATCAGTCACACGTGTACAAAGAATGGTTTGGATAGAAAAAATACGTCCTGTATGTCAAGGGCTCCATTAATAAAACCAACAACATAAATGGGGATAACACAGCCCACTGCTGCAGCCAGCTTTAGGTGCTGTACAGGCCTGAATAGTACCTATAGCAAGTGGTTTCTAGAACCTGTCATGATAAATCTGTGAACATGGACATGGCTCATCATTAGAAGATCTCTCAGCACAATCTCTTTAGAAAAGACAATTACAAACTCCCCAAGTGGCAGGAGGGCAGCATGCTGCCAATATAGACTGCTTCAGTCCTGGCTGCTGTTCTAATGAAAATGCAAATGATTTTTCTTGTTACAACATAAATAAGATCAGGACAAAAGATTACGTCACAGGTGAGTTAGTGCTTCCATGTAACACACCCATGGCCCATCAGACATGGCCTGGAACAATTGAATTTATGGTATGTGCTGCAGTTCTGCATTTCTATCTGAACCTCTGATTTAGCTAACAGATTTTCAAAAATAAATTATAGCCAGACAAGGCCTTACTGATTGTACATGTGCAGCTATTGAAAAACTAGTTGTTATCACTGCAGAATCCACATGTTTCCTCTTGATTTGCCTCTCCTACTACTATGACTAAATAGACTGTAAATATTCTTAGCCACAATAAAGTTGTACTGCCAGCCTTTGGAGGATCTTGCCATCCTAAATCATGTTTTTCTTAAGAGGCCCTTCAAAACCACACTAGGTGTATAAAAAAGATTAGGAAGCAATCCACAGTTGTGGAGCTCCCGTTTGGAATCTTTAGCTCTGTCCATAACTATGGTGTGATTGCCCTAATATGAAACATCAACTTCTGAAATCCTGTTCTTGATGAGCATGATGGTGTCACAAATTCTGCCTGAAAAGTTGTTCCCTGTCTTGTTTAGCAGAACAAATAAGCAAAATCCCTCTTATAACAAAATCCTTTCTCTAAATGACAGTTGTCGGTGACACAAAAAGTCCTCCTAGAACGTGTGTTCCATGGGGGCTTCCTCTGCTCCCCTCCACTCTCAGGGAATAAAGTTTGGCAGATTTATTATATCAAGTATACATTTAACTTCATTAGTGATGACCAGAATATTCCAGTTGTGCTCACGGGCGGCCCGGGGTAGTCTTAGAGAAACTGGGAATGTTCGTACATCACTCGCCCTCTCTTCCCCTGATGGCTGGAGGCACAGGCAGGGCAGGGGCTCCTGATGCGCGTCCCTCGCCCCATGACCGCATCCCGCTCTGTGCCGCCGCCCGTCCGCCCTCCCGGCAGCGACCCCGGCCCTGCCCCGCGCCCGCTCCCGTCCCCCCGGCACCCGCGGGGCCCCGGCGCTCCCGGCCGGCTCCGCAGCCTCGGCGGGCGGGGAAGGAGGGAAAGGGGAGGGAGCCGGGTCAGCGGGGTCGGTCCGGGAGATGGGTGGGGAGAGGCAGCGGCCGGGCTGGGCTGTGCCGCAACGCCCCTCGCTATAAACGGAGGGGCCGCGCTCCGAGCGGGAGGAGCGGCGCGGCCGGAGAGGAGCGCGCCGGAGCTCAGCCCGGCTCGGATCAGCCCGGCTCAGCTCAGCCCAGTCCAGCCCAGTCCAGCGCTCCGGGCGCCGCCGGGGCTCGGCCGCCCCCGCCGGAGCCAGGTAAGCGCGTCCCGGCCGGGCACCTTCGGCCGGGGGCAGCCGGAGCGTTTGCGGGCGCCGCACAGCCTCACACGGAATTGACACTTGGCTTAGACGGAGCTGCCACAGGAAGGCTCAGTCCTGGACGAAGCGCAGCCACTTAATCCCCCCTGCTCTGGCTTGCCCTGCGAGACCCGCTCCATGTAATTATTTTGGAGAGGACTGAGTGCCCCCCAGACTGCCAGCCCTGCCGCGTTTGAGTTCTCGAGTCTCGTCAACAGTTTGAAGAGACAGCAAGGAGTGTTCCCTTAGGCAGGAGACACAACACTCGGGGCAGTGACTCCACGGCACCATCGAGGCTCATCCCAACATCCTGCAAGATGCAGGATGTCACCTCTGCTCAGGACCAACTGGGCAATTAAATTTTTATCACTGTGCTAAGCTCCTGATAGAAATTAATTAAACACCAAAAGTGATGCCTATGATTTCTGGGAGTTGTGCAGACAGTTCAGTTTCTCAGTCTGGCAGGCAATGCAACTTCCACCAGTTAGCAGCAAGGATTGGTTTATTCAGGATTTTGCAGCATACACTCTCCATAACCAGATCTATGCTTTTTCTACAGAGCAAGAATTGGAGTGATCTACAACCAGAGATTAATCTTAGTTAGTAAAGTTAAAATGCTTCCCTGCCTTTTTTTTTTTTTTTTTTTCCCAGCCAGTTTCTAAACTTCTCTTGAACTCTCACTGGACTAGAGTTCTTCAACAAGTTCAGATGAAGTTCTGTAATATATTTATTGTTCTTCCCCTCTCCATGCATCAATGTTAATGATGCACTTAATGTTACTGGTTACTTAAAAGTACAAGCCTTATTCTTCTAAGTCAACTGGTATATCAGTAACTAAGTCGGGTCATGATGTGTACAAGCAGTAAAATTGCAATATTCAGTTACACCTATTTCTATACCTCTGCAAAACCCCCAGAATTAATGAAATATATGGCAACAAGGGACAGCAGGATTCTGCCCAAAGCATGCTACAGTCCACTGTAAATTTCCATCACTTCCAAAAGTAGCAGCACTCATTTGGATTGTGTTGTGCTGCATAGCATGGGACAAGGTAGTAATTGGCTCAGTAAAATCACAGGATGAGGGTAGAAAGAGGGATTTTTTTTTTTGTATAGTGAAGCCTCTTCTCTTGTCACTTGCATAAACCCACAGCACTAACATGATTAGATTTTTGCCTGAATAGGAGGATTAAGTATGCCCTGAAGCAGGTAATTACAATGATGATGTAGAAAGGCTTTTTTAGATCTGTTTTAGTGTCAGACAAATGTTTCATAGTCTTGACTATGGCAGTCTATTTTGCTTGTTGCCACCATAATCTTTTAAATTACATCTTTCAAAAATATTAAGTACCTACAAATTCAGCTTTTGCTCATGTATTAAGAGCTTAAAATATATGCCTTTGCAGCAGGAACATGGTATTTCTGCACACTTTTCCTCTCTACAACTTGAACTACATAGCAGAGAAAAATCAGTTGTGATTATTGCATGCTTCCTATTGCATAAACTATTATGTTGTTGAACTGAGAAAGCAAAGTGGCTCTGTACAATTAAGAGAAGTCACATTTATCATTAAATTTGAATATAGCTGGTTTCATTCTCCCCTTACTTTTGTCATAGTAATAGATGGAAACAGAGAGAAATTTTGCATTGGGGGAAAGCAGAAGTGTGCTCGTTTCCTATGGTGTAAGCTGTCTTGCCTTTCTGCTTTGAAACAATATCTTCTTGGGCTGGACAGGATGTCCAAACTGCAGCTCAAAGTTAGTGGTTTAAAAGGCAGCAAATACCAGCCTGAAGTGTCAGTACCCACAGCACTGCAGAAGTGAGGAGAGTGCTGCCTTTAACTTTCAAATATCACAACTCAACAACCTGCTTTTTACAGCCCTCTTGGAACAGGAAGATGAATGTTGGTATTTGTGCTTCCTGAATAATGTTATGTTTAATTGTATTAAATATTGGGAAATATATTTAATTTCACTCATTGTCATACTATAAAAGCAGACGCACATGCACAATGTAAACATGGTGATTTATTTACACTTTCTAGAAAAGTGTGGGCAATTGACACAGGAAATAAGCATCAGAGTTAACGCTCATTTTAAAAAAAATATATTTTGTATAATGGGCACTGACTGCATTTTTCTACTCCTAAGTTTTCTCCTCTGTGGTAATTTTATCCTCCATGTTTGTTAGAGGAGCATATTTAGGTAGTTCTTTTCTCTGGCACTGCTTATTGTTCAGCACAGTAATTAACATGGTCATTTAAAATTACAAAAATTACAAACTCTCATTACACTGTCCTAGATAAAATCTTGTTTATGCAAAGGCATAGTATTAGTTTAAACCATTTTAAGCAGTCACAAATTACTCCGAATTGCTCACTACCTCTCCTTTCTCTGGAACTTCTTGTGTGCCAGAAGTTATTAGTGTCACCAGTAGTATTCAGAAGCTTACCTGTGGCTATTGCTGCCCAAATTCTGGGGGTCTTAATCACACTCTAAGAAGCATGCAATTGTTTGAGTGGTTGGCAAGTTCTCTGCACCTATTCTATCCTATTCTACTTTGGTGACTTCATAAAAGGCATATTGGTCTTGACGTGGATACAGAACATGGATATTTATGCATTATTTTAATCAAATACTACATCTGACTTACATTACATGGTTAATCTTGTGCATTTTTTTTAACTGAATTTAATGGTTATCTTCTAGGAGACTACCTCAATGAGAGGAGAGATCAACTAAAATTGAATTTGGATATGTTGTATCTAAAGCTGAGCTGGGGAGATGAGTTATCCAGATTAATCTACAAATAGATCTGCTTGGGCTTTATATTGGATACATGAAAAAAACCAAAAACGAATGGCCAAGTCAAGAAGAGTGGTGGATAGCAAAGCAAAGTATTCCCTTCCCCTATTTCAAGTAGTAATGCTGGCAGCACAGCAGCCATCATCTCTCTCCAGAAGGAGAAGCATAAATTTAGAATGTTTTCAGAGTATAGTGAGATTGGGAGCTCACAGCTGGGAGGATTGGTAAAGGTATAGCCTGGCCACTACAGCCCACAGCAGCCTGCTTGTCTTGTAGCCTCTATTGCATGTTTAGCTAAATCTCTAGCCTTTGGGTAATCTTGGCTCAGTTTTCAAGCCTTATCTAGTTTACTGCTGCTGTTTGTTCCTCCTGCTCTCAGCTGTACAACAGTTCCATCAGAAATGCTGTGACACAGATGTTGTGTTTTAGCACGTGTTCCTCTCAAAAATTAATTGGGAAATTTTCATTATTCCTGGATGGCAGTTCACTTTTTTGGACAGTTAGTCCTAAAGATAACTATGGTGTTTTAAAGAAGTCAGCCTCTGCATTTTTGGATCAGATTTGGGAAGGTAAAACAGCAGAATGTAACAAAGAAACATTTTTAGAAATCTCATGGAATGCTGAAAACAATAAAAAATGTGGATCACTTTTGAATAGAGAGGGAAAAATTACATCATTCTTTTCACTATTGTAGGGTTGGTTTCCACAACACCAACAGGAATAAATGGGTTGCTATTGCTGACCATTGAGCCTCACCTACCTACATGGAATTAACTTTGAATAAAAGTTAAATCTTTTACATGTAAGCACAAGGTGAGTTCAAATACATTGGAGAGTCTGAGTAGGTGGCAACCTAATGTATGCTTTGAGTTTCAAGATGCATAGAGCTCATTCATGAATCTGAAACTCTGCAGTCTGAAGAACAGAAAGGCTCCAGGAGAACTATTTCAGTGCAATTGAGGATGTAAGAAAGTTCTAATAACAGTATCATTTTCTGTCTCTTCCTTCTGATCCCAGACACCCTTGCAGTGAAGAGCAAGGCAGTAATCTTTTGCTAATGACAGTATTTCTTTCCATTCCCTTTCCATCAACAAATTTGTCTCTTAAGATCACTTTCACAAATAGATAGTCATTCTACTGAGAGCACTCATTCCATGTTCTGTACCATTTTCTAAAATGTATCCTTTTCCAACAAAAGAAAACAAAAAACCCCTAAAATTGCCAAATGTACCCTAGAAGAATCTTTGTCACTTTGGAACATTTTTGGAAATTTAACAAATTTGACAAACAAGGGGAGTTATGGTACTCATACTTAACATTTTTTTTACCTCAGCTGTAACAAATGAAGAGAGGTTATCTTGACTGTAAGTCCTAACAGCTGTGATTGTTTGACACAAAACCCATATGAAATAAAATTGCTGGTCTAATAATTTTTGGTCTTATCTTCAGATAAATGATGGATTATACTAAAATTACTCTGAGCTTTCAAGTGAATTGCAACAAAGGATAGGAAAATATTGTGTTCCAAATGACATGCTGTTAGTTTTCTCTGCTGCACCATCATGTGAAAGAACTACAGATTTTGGCCTTTGGTCAGTGTCTTTTACAATTTTTATTCCATTTGTGTTTTGTTTGATAGCAAAACTGTCCAAGTATTCACTATATAACAAGGCTAGCTGGAATGCTTGGTTACTATTTGTGGTGTTTATCTCCTTTTATTGTAGCTGAGCAGCATTTCTCTTGTAGGCACAGAAAACGAGTAATAACCGAAGACGGCCTCACAGCAGGAAAGTGAGATCAGATTGGCAATGCAGCAGTGAGTGGCATGATTGAAGACAAGACAAAAAGCAGGCTACAGCAAAAGGTAACTGGCAATATCTAAAGAAACTAGTACTGAATTTGGGCAAGGTCAATATTTAGACAGTATTTCATTGCTTGAGGTGAAAGCTATAATTAGGATTACAGCCGCAACAAAGAATGATTTAACTAAACTCCTAATTTCAGCTAATTCACCTATTCCTTTCTTTACTTCTAGGTCATTCAGCTTTGTGAGTTACTGATAGATCATTGGCTAGTTAGAATCTAATAATCAGTACAGGAAGTATAGGAACAGAAATAGAAATTAAAGTTCAGTGGATTCCTGAATCCACTCAGTTTTCAGAAAACAGAGAGGAGACATTAAAGAGGAGTGCTGTGCCTCAGCATTTCTAGCTGAGAGGGACACATGCAAATAAGTAAAACATTCCAGAAAACCACTGAACAGCTGTACTTTCATGATGGGGGGCTTACGCAAGGAGAAAAATGCACAAGTTGACTTCTTTAAAAAATGTGCTGTTGGCAGCTGGCCTCCATTTAACTCTGCTTTAACATCAGCACAGCCTGGCCAGAGCCTTTCCTCAAAGCAGGCAGCACATGATGTACAAAGATGCATCCTGAGCTTGTTTATTGAGAAACCATTCATGCCCTTCCCAGTCTACACTTATAGGATGTATATTGCCTTTTTATCTTTTTCTTTATAAACTCCTATTGATTTTCATATTTTCTCCTTTCTTCACTCATTCTTGTTGTCCAAGCCTAAATGTTTATGCAGTTTTAGTTTCTTCTCTTGTCAAGGGGTAAGTTCGCTACCACTGGAGTTGCTCAGGGTTGGTTTTCTCCATCCTCAGGCTCTCTACTTGATGTACAACAGTCAGAAACGGAAGGCATGGGGCAAGAATCAACATGTGTTGTCAAATCGGAACTCTAGTTGAGCCGTCTTTATTGTTTTCCTCTTGGTTTTGTTGCAGCTTGCTGTGATTAGACAATTACAGTTTTTCTCAAATCAGGTAAAAATATTTCTTTTCACATGGTCTTCTGAAAAAGCACTTCAAAGAAAAAGGGTTCAAAATCATTTTACCTTCAAATACATGTTCTTGAACATACTATCAAAAAAAAAAAAAAAAAAAAAAAAAGCCATGTCAGTAAAGGATAGCCACACACCCAAAGAATTGCATGGTAATTTTCCTAAAAAAGTGAAGCCCATTTAGCATCTCTGGGAAGGCACAGCACTATCCCTTCTGGGCTTCTATGCACTTTTGTTTGCTTGAGAACTGGGGCTGCACCTGCTTGAGGATGCACTGATTCACAGTATCATGGATTAGCTCACTCCAGCTGTAACAGCTGCCTTTGTTTTGCTACCTCTGGCTGGTCCTCAGTACCCACAAGGAACATCTCAGGACAGCAAAGAGAGTTCACCAATTAATTTTATTTTCAAAATAGAGCAAGAAATTTTACTTTGGGGGAAAAAACAGGAAACAAGCTGTACAAATTTGGCAGAACATCTATTTTGGGATCATTCTATTTAGTGTGCCGCCTTCCAGACAAAGCACTAAGGATCATAGTAACTTGTTTTTCCATGGGTGATAATGCCTTTCACACTGACATGGATTAAGGTGTCTATGTTTGACCTTTCCTTCTCTTTCATTAACCCTTTAGAAACTCTCAAGTTCAATTGACTCATATATTCTCAAATTTTCTTCTAGTCCTCATAATGATCTGTCCTTAACAGGAGTTTTGTACAACTGAAAGCACAATTGGGCTTCTATGCTTTCAGTGTTATACCTACCAACAGTTACAATGATACTAACTTCTCTTGGGCTTAGCTACATTACCATTTTAAAAGATTTTTTTCTCTGAATAAACTCTTGTACTTTGCCAGTTACTCATACTGTTTTCTTTCCTTTCTGCCTTTCGTTCCCCTTTTCTGACCCTAATGAGCGATTCATTAAGAAGCCTCCATGCTGATCTTTTGCTTTTAATCTTTTAACTTTTCCCTCCAGGCTGTTCCTAACATTCTCATTTAGGGAAGAAAAGTCTTTTCTGAGGGGTATTGCCGTGGTGTGATATTTTTCCACTGTAAGGATGTCTAAATTAATTATATAATAAGAAAAGTAATCAAGTGTCTCAGTCAGACACTGTGAGCCAAATCCTATTACAGATTGCTGAATTACAAGACAAAGCTTCCTCTAAACCAAGGTGTTGAAATCTATCGTCCATTTCTTTGCCCAGAAATCCACAAAATATTGCCTTTACTTCTTCAGTAAGACAAACACTATTTTTCAGCATGAAGTCAAAAGAAAAAAGGTGTTCAATGCAAGGTTTGCTTTCCTCAGAGCTGTAACACTGACTGGTGGGAAGTTACATGGAAATCACTAGCCATGACACTGGAAATGTAGTGGTAAAGCTTTCAGATTAGCAGGTTTAGTTACCATGGCAAGCACTTAGTGATACTGGTTTGTCTGTGTTCATGTGCTGCATCTGCACACGTTTATATTTCAGTTCTTGTCTTCATTACTCAAAGCAAAAGATTCTGTTATTAACTTTAACCACGTTGGTGAACTGTAACAGGAATGAGATTCATTAGAGGGCTTTAGAGAAGGAAATTCTTTTTAGGTAACAATATGCAACATGAGCTACTCTCAGTCAACTCATCTAATTTCCATTAGATTAGAAAGTGGAACACCTCTGTATGAAGGAGATCTCTCCATTCCTGGAGTGGAAGCAGAGAATTTTCAGTGTTTCTTTTCTCTCCAGCTTTCTGATTAGCCATCATTGCAGATGAAGGTAATTGCTCTGCACAATGCATTTCTAAAGTTGCTCATTAATTTACATCAGCCTTCTATATTTGGGGGGGAAGCAGGGGGGTTGGGATGTAAAAATAAAAAAGCCCATCCTGCAGAAGGGAGTGCATATTGAGCCTGTAAAGCTCATAGGTGCATCGTGACCCCAGCCTGGTGATTTAGCTCAATGGCAGGAGAATGGTTTTTTGACGATTAACATACCAGGTAAGGCTTCAACACACATCAGAATGTTGCCATGCATGTCAAAATGTTACTGACTTGCTTTACAATTTGAAGTAAATCTATGTAAGCTCTCTCATGGCACCAGTCTTAGTGTTTTACAGGAAGGTACAGAAACAGTTCCTTGTACCAGAAAAGTAGAAGTAAAGTTATTTTTTCAGAGTTTGTTGCTGATTGCATTAGTATCTCACCTTTAACTAAGGAAAGTTGTTCAGGATTGTAAATAAAATGCAAGCATAATGTTCATTTTTGCCTCTGTGTCTTCTGGCTCAGCAGAAGAGTTATGCTACTCTGGGAGAGGGGCAAATGGTACTGTGGTCCCTGAATAAACTACTGAAAAACACAAGGAAGCTTCTATCTGGACTAAGTGGAAATTCCACAAAGTGCTATCACCCCCCAGCTTTGTCTACAAAATTATTAGCTGTGTCCCCTACCCTTCTTCCTAGAAACATCCTTGCCTAGAGGGCACAACAGAAACCTAATTGAACATTATTTTTGGTGCATTTATACTAGTAGCAGCACTGATTGAGTTGTGTCTTTCACAGTAAAGCTGTAACACAGAAAAAGAGCAAAGATTGAGTAAAATAGTTTTCTCTCACAAGTAGGGGATTTGGTTCTTGAGGAAATAGTTGAAGTTTTGACCTTTCCATTCCATTTTCAGTTGTAATCTCTGCCAGCAACAGAAAAGGTTCTGCCAGTGATTGCATATTGCTGTGGGCATGTCACTCATGCAATAGCCATTTTATTAAGTTATCATTTTTAATTTAGATGCACCTTTAGTACCTTTTTCTGCTGAATTATAAACAGACACTAATAGTTGCAGCTTACATAAATCTCACCTGTTTTTACTTAGAGGCTGGTAAGTAAGCTCTGTCTTGCAATTCTAGCAGTTTATGGAAGTAGCCTTTTTGCCTCCAAAAGTCCACTTTCCATGTGATGGCTCCCTTCTACTGGACAAGTGCAACCACTGACTAAGACTAAGATCTGGAGAGTGAAGCTTAAAAACACTTTTGTGTTGGATACGTTCCAGCTAACATTCCTTCCAGCAAGAATAGGAGTGATCAGAGACCAGTGATACTCAAAACAGCACATAAAAGGTACTATAACCCCTTATTGAGGTCTACTTGCTCGAAATCATGGTAATATAATAGAACAGTTGTTACTGCTATTTTTTTGCATATTGAGGAAAGAACATTCAATCTTTGGTGAAGAGGACTGTGTAACTTAGGACAGATTCATAGGTGTATGGACCACACAGTGAGCAAATTGTGATTTATATATGATCTGATTCTGCCTTAGCTCTCTTGTTAGAGGGTAGAAATGAGCCAAGACACAGATTTCTGGTTTGTCACAGCATGAAAAAGGTCTTGGTTTATTCCTCTTTACAGCTCAGCCATCCTGACTTCAACTATTCACTGACTGGCTGCAGCAGCTCCTACTGTAGGTTTCCCTTGCAGCCTCTGACTGCTGGTGATTTCCTGCTAAATTCTGACTGCAGGTATCAGTGTGCAGACTCTGACTGCAGGCTTTTACCTGGCTAGACTGTGACTGCAGGGATTAGTGCGCAGACTGTGACTGCAGGCTTTTAGCCACCTAGACTGTGACTGCAGGTTCCACCGACAGGCTCTAACTGCAGACCCAGACTGACCTCACAGCAGTGCTTTTTATTTCAGTATATTTTTTTCTTTCTTGCCTTCCACAGCATTTTTAATATAAGACTGAAATATAAATCTGGATCAAGGCCAGAATTAAGGTAAATTCCCTTCCTTCTCAGATTGGAGGGGTTCACAATAGATTCTTATTGTGCATTACATATGGAAACAACGGAGAAATTTCAGGTGTGGTGTTAGGTATGCAGAAGCTGCATTTGTGTAGGTTGTGCCGTGCAATGTAATTTAAAACAAAACAATCAAACAAGCAAAAAAACTAAAAAACAAACAACATCTTCTTATTCCATGGAGCTAAGCTATCAGAAAAGAAAGTTAAAATTCATCAAATTATTTCACTTGTACTTAACAAACCTGAATTCGATTTCTGTCTTTTATTAAAAACAGTCACATGGGGCACACTATATTTTATATAGGCAATTCCAACTGCAATAAAGGAAACGTGTTAATTCATTCGTTTACTATCACTCAGAGAAAGTAACCATGCAGCATGTAACCTTTCACAGCTCAAACCAATCTCATTTTTATTCCTTCTGGGATTGATGGCTTAATTCTGGTTAATTATTGATTCTTTCAGATACTTCCAAATACCCTGAAGATACTTCATAACCCAGCATCAAATTTGAAGTTATAAACCTGCAGTAAAATGTGTATTCATACTAAAATATTATATTGTGCTGCTATTCAAAAAAAAACTTTTCATGTCAGTGCTGAAAACCCTAGAAATTCTAGTTCTACATTGCTCTGAAATACCTTTATTTTGTCCTTCATTTACGTTCATCTAACGTGCAGTAAATGACATTGTATAGCAGTATGAGGAGATGACATGATCCTGAGAAGCAGACATTAGATTAGCCTGCTGGTTCTTCATCATTTTTATCTCCCAGAAGGGCACCAATCTTCCTTTTTGGTAAAGCTAATGGCCGGAGCAGAGGTACAAAAACCCATGCTGGATTGATGATGGTTGTTAATGCACTCATTTCAAAGTCTTAATATGCCCAAGTGTCTTCAGCCTCTTCTACAGAAAGTGACTATTCTTTACCTTGTGTTATAAACAAAAGCAGTGACTACTTCCTGCTATAACAAATAATTTTCATATTTAAAAACTAATTTGGCTATAGGTTTAATAACCTAGATAAGGAAAAGACGATATTCATTTCTGTCAAGACAGACCAACCAAAGTGACAGGACACCATGTGAATCTCCTTTCAAACATCATCTTTTCTGAAATGTAGCATTGTGATGTACCGTTTCAGAAGTACTGAAATAGAACTATTAATCTAGAAATGTATTTTACTTTGTTTCTTTAATTATCTCTTCAGTTTTAAGTTACTGCTCTGGGGATAATTTTATATTCATATCCTTAAGGTTATATGATACCTAAGACATATTAAACACCAGAGAATTTGCAACACATTCATGCAGCCTCAGTCAAAGAAACAAAACAGAGATTGTTCTGATGGTTAAATGGGAAAAAAGAGACCATAAAATTAGGTAGAAAAGTCTAAAATATCTGGCATACACTGTCAAGCCAGAGGCAGCAGTGTCTAAAGCCACCACTTCACTGATGCTCCACAAGAGATTAAACACACTGCATCTTGACAGTGGTTAATCTTTCAGTGTTTTGGAGTCCAGTTCTACATGGATTGAACCCAAGAATGTTTTCCTTACCCTTAACAGCAGAGAAAACAAGATTATGTGTGTATAAGGGGAAATCAGTATTTACTTTGAAACTTAAATCTAGAGAATCCTAAAAATGAAACCTATAAACTTAAAGAATTAGACTTATTCTCAACTGATAAACTTTTGGCTAGCTCTAATGAGTGCCCTGTTGATCTGTCAGTCAACAAATTTTGTACAAAAAAATCCTCATAATCTTTGCTATGATAGTATTCACTGAATCACTAAGCTCTTATGAGATTGAGAAACTCTAGTGAAGTTGAGCAATCCTTTCTTGGCATTAATTTCGACAATTAAAATTTTACAGAAGTATGTACATCAGGGCTTCCCAGGTTATGGGGGGGAAAACCAAACAAAAAGCCACATACACAAGTTGGGGCTTGACAGTTAACTTTGTCCAAAGAGCTAAGTAGTAGGAAGAGATATTTCCAGTGTTTCTGGACTCTTAGGCACAGTGAGAGTATATGCAAACAACAGTCCAAACCTTCCCTGCCACTGCAGCTGCTTTCATTATAACGGTGACATCATTCCACTGTAGACTGCTAAAAAGAGCAGAAAAACTTTCCCATCTTACGGAGTAGTTTATTATCATTTAATGTCCAAAAAATTTACTTGAAAGATTGTGTTCATCACTCCACCACCCCATAAATCAGTGTTTAGAAATGACCTTTCACTTGAGTCAATTTTTGCCACATCAATTTCTAACACAAAGTGTAAGCGTGCAAATAATAGATTAGATTTCTTTATTCTTTATTTTAAATCTAGCCAGCTGCTTGCTGGTTTTCCATCTCTATATATCACTTCTATTCTCTTTCTTAATGCTCCTATTTTTAGCAGCTTAGAGATATAAACATTGTATGCTTGTACCCAAACATCCTTTAAATGCACAGAGATACACTGACACTGTATGACCCATTGGACATAAATACAGGACAAGATACTGATTGGCCCAACTAATTTGGCACAGGACAGTATAGTTTATGGCATTTTTTTGGTTCATTTGCTCATCTACTATTTTCAATAAAATAAATTTCATTGTGACACCAACAACCCTTCTGCTCCATCTCAGTTAAAAGCTGTTTGCCCTTACCAGCTTTAGGGAACTATGCAGGTAAACACGTAATTTGAAACAGAACAGCATCATGCACTGACACTGTCCAAAGAGGTAATGACAAATCCAAGTATATTGGTAAAAGTGGGGGTTGGTGCTGGTGTAAAAAGTGTTAAATATGCTTCTGTTTTCAAATTAATAAATTGCTTAAAAATCATAAGATATACACACCATTTGGATACCACTGTGTAGGCTTGTCTTACCTTTCAATTTCTAAAAGTCCCTTGAGTTGCTTTAAAAAAAAAACCCCAGTAGTTCTGAAGTGTCATTTTCAACAGTAAAAATAACTTCCTTCAAAATTGGCTGATATTTGGAAAAGAGCTTTATGATTAATAACATGCCTAGTTAGATCTAAAATTATCTTAGTTGAATGAGTAGGTGTCACTATTTTTCCATCTGCATTGCTAAAGTGAAGTTTCTTTAAAATATTCTTCTTAATTTGGGTCACAGAGAGTTTAGGCTGCATATGTCTTTGAAAAATTAAAATCACAATCTTATTCATAGTCTTAAAAGTGCAAGAACTGGACTGAAGGTTAGCAAAACCAGGAGCGTGCCAGAATACAGGAAATTAGATAGAAGCTGGTCAGTGCTAAAATAAAGTGAAAATAGTTACCTCTGGTGCGTTAAATTTAAATAAGTACTGGTACAATGATACATATTTTGCTTTATGTTTTCATCTTAAATAATCTTGAACAAAGGGGATATTTTGAAAAGTGATAGCACTTGAGTATAAAACAGCAATTCTCTTATTTTAAAATAGGAAATACAGACCTCTAGTGGTCAAAATCTATATGAGTTAAACTTCAAAGCAATTTAAATGTCACTCTGCTTAACTGTATTACTTTCTTTTGCATTTTCCTCCCCCATAATCATTCAAAATCATACACACCCCCAGTTCCACTCTTCAGAAATTCCACAAGCATTGATTTTTCCCAGAGGAGAAAGCCCCTTCAACTGTCCTTTTTCACATAAATTTTGTGACTGAAACTGAGTAGTTGAAAGATACTTGGGAAGTGAAGAGAAAATTAATGAGAGTAGTCCATGAGAACAAACAGAAGATAGATGTTAATTCTTCTCAGAATAAGCTATAAAGCCATCCTGCAGAAGGACAGACTCTTTTGAAGTGTGACAGAGGAAATAAATACAGAGAAGTTCTTACAGAGAAGGTCAGAGTACATAAACAGTTCACATTTGCAAAGTAACAGGAACTGTTCTGCTAGCACAAAAAAAAAGTAATAACCAGTTTGGGTTTTGATTTTTGTAGGGAACCAGATCCTGAAAGGATCACAGGCAGTTTATTTTCCAGCTATATAGAGCCAGCACAAGTGAAGCAGACCAGCTTGAGCTCTTGCAAGGGGAAGGCACAAAAAATCCACATATAGGTTAGAGCATTAAAAAGATGCATATTTTTAAGTAAATAAAACAAACATCACAATATTAACAGCAATTTCAACAGTCTGGCAGTTGCCTCAGTTGTTAAAAGAAAGTGCAAAGGCCAGTACAAGGTCCTTCAAGTTCTGTTTGTTCTGATATCAGACCATCTCCTGATCCAAAATTGCAGAGGCACAGCCAGCTTGACAGCTGCTAACACAGGTCTGCTGAGGTTTGCTTTGTGTTCTTGGTGTTCATGAGCTGATGTACAGTTTCTGGTGCTGTACTACCTATCACAGTACCTTTTCAGGATTATTTTGATTTATTGTCATTTACTACAGTCAGATGCTGACATCTGTGTAAGGTGCCAGCAGTGATGACAAGAGCCCACTGTAATGGCACCACAGTTTGAATTATGCACCCTTATTTGTATTTCTCTTTCCCTTCACAATTCATCTTATCAACTCTGGATTAAAGATATTTAGGAAAGCCATCAGTGGGAAATACAGACTGTTAGAACTAGCTGAAGAAATAAGAGCTAGGAGAAAGTTAAATCTATAACTTCACAGTGGTACTGCTCAGGAACTCCAGGAAAGCAGAGAAGGTGCTGAAGTGTGCATGTGAAATAGATGTGTTCACTAAGGCAATAGAAAGGGTTACTCCATTGGATAGAAAAAGGCCCCAATAGCCTTTGCAATAAAGCATATGTAAGTGTTATTACTTTCTCAGCAGTTAGAATAAATTAGGAAAGGGGGGCATTAAACTCTTAAGACAATGGAAAGTTTATGCCACCAGAAAGAAATAAATATAGCTAATATACTGAACATATTGTTCCAAACAATTTCATTCTCTTTTCTCCCTGTGCAAAAATTTTACATAAAAATAGAATGCAGTTTCCTCTTAAACGTGGAACTATCTTCTCATTTGTAAGAAAAGCAAATAACCCACCCACTCACTGTCAGAAGAAGGAAAGTGCACATTACCTAGTGATAAGGTGGCTGATTCGTCAGCCTGAGTTTATTTAGTCTTTGTCAAAGCAAATATTAAGTACATTTTTGTTCAAAATCTGATTTGTGACATCTGCTTACCTATTTTTAGCTGATGAAGTTCTCACAGAAAGCCACAGCCACTGCTATCTGATTTTTCAGTAGGCAAAGTGCTGTTTACCTTGCATAAGCCCAGCATTCCTTGTTTCCACAGGCAGTTTAATTAGGATGCATGTTCACCCAACAGAAGCAATGAATGAAGTGGTAAATAATAGTTGGTTGAGCAGTCTGAAGCATTTCATTATCAGTGACTTATTGTAATCATTGTAATTAAAAAAGATAAAAGGTCAAACAGGACAGTACCTCAGAACAGGGGCCTGCTTCTCACCAGATAATTTCTTTGAGATTGATGCCACCACACCATTCACAGTCATAATTCAATCCTGTTAGAAAAAGTTTCTTGTGTATCAGCCTTAAAATGATCCAATTATCATTATGTTAACACAGACCATTTGAGATGCTTTACATGGAATTATCAATGTGCACAGCTTCAATAGATGCATTTAACTGACCAGTGGTTTTACCTGCTTTGTTGAATTCTGGCAGCATAAGGCTGTATCAGCCATCTATTTCTGTAGTATTTCAAAATAATCTGCAGTTCTTCCTGTGTAGAAGTATCTGCTTTGCACGTGTACAGCCATAATTCTGGGAGAAGCAGATGAACTGTGGGAAGTGATAAAAACAGGAAAAACTGAAGGTGGTATGGAAAAGAAATCACTGCCTATAAGGAATTCACATTGCTGTGGTGGCCCTCTCTCACTACTCAGCACAGCCATGGGCCCATGCCTTCCAAAAAAAATGACCTTCTCCAATTTTGAAGCTTTTCCTGATTCTCTGAAGTTACAGTTTTGCTCAAGGAAGCAGATCCACCTGAGGTTAGCACTGAAACTTTAGAGTTTTTAGGAAATTTAAAAATTCCATTTGGGATTAGAAGTGTTTTCCTTAGTGTGCTTTATATATACAGCTCCTATGAAGTTCATTCTCACAGCAACATTCAGACTGTTTTCAGATACCCAGATGGCAATCCATATGTGTTTACCCAAAAGCAACCACATTACATATTTCTGCTTCCTTGTCATTTGCTGAAAATATTGATGGATTTGTTTATTAGCTGTAATTTCTTAGTATAATTTAAAGGTGATAGCATACCAGACAGATCATTTGCAGAATTCCATGGGCTTCAGTGTTACGCCAAAACCTTTTAACTCCAGGATTACACAGTCTTACAGAGGTAGATTGAAGTATAATAATATTTCTTGACAAAATTCCTGATTCTTCATGGGAATTGTTCTGTTTTTTTATTTCCCACGCACTCCAGAATATGTTCAGGGAATTCAATACCTCAGAGTGCCAGACAATTATTCCCAACTGAATTATTTTTTTATTTTAACACATTTCTGAAAATGTAATAAAATTACTGTTACTCTTTCTTGAAAGTACATATGCTATTAATTAGCATCAGCTAAAGCTACTACTGACATGATACAGGTCACCATGTGGGTAAAAGGGAAATTGGAAGCAAAACAGCACAACACAGTACACTGAAGGGATGTGTGAGGAGACCATGGGAAAATTGCCTTGGCATCTACCATTGCACAGAATGAACCCCACCAAAAGGGAATATTCACCCTCAGCTGCATTTGCCTTAGACACTGAATCTGTCACTCAGTACACACAGAGCCAAATTGTACCAGGGGCTGGTTAATCTTGTCACTGAGAAAGGTCTTGCCCAGCATTAACTGTGCCTGATGCACATTACTGCCAGTCAAACTTGCACAGGTGATCTCCTGAGCAGAAACTTCTCTACAGAGTCTTGCTGCAAAGTTCTGGGCTGTAATTTTAGTGGGTACATAAGGGAGCAAAGACTATAAGTGACCACGCAGCACCAGCCTGTTGCTGAATCAGGGCAAATGTTACCAGACCTTGATGTTGCAGAACATATCAGTTACTGTCAAAGTTACTTTCATAACCAAGGGATGAGATAAAAGGATTTATCTTGAAATCTTTTTATTGTGGTTTCCCTGTCCCAGGGATAGGCTGACCTTCCACAGAGCCAAACACCTTGTATTTGAGACTTGGCACAGTTTGAAAGCCAGGTTTTGCTCAGGATGTACTAGAGTGCCACATGTGATCAGAATGATGAACCTTTCTTTGTGTTAGCATTATTGCTTGACTTTTTAATTTCTTGAACATGGCAAAAATAGCTGATGTCATTTTGAAACATCTATACCAACTGAAGCAACAAGACTAATGCACAGAATGAATTGAAGAGACTGGGAAGTGTTGCATGGCACATCTTGACAAAGTGTCTATTAGTTGTATTTAGATTAGTTGCATCATTGCAACTAGAGTATCTAGTTGACTAGGTACTCTAAACTTGATGGAATCATCAAGAACCTAAATCTTGACATTACCCTGCTAGCTTTGTAGAAATTAATCATGTTATTAATGCAAACATGTGCTACGACATGAGCTAAGATAAATAACAAGTCTTCAAAACACTAAGAGCCAAAGAGTGACCTTGCTCACACAATGCTGCCTGCAAACCCTATTCTATGTTCAGTTCCTGGCTCCTTCAGACTTCCTGTGTGGGCTTTGCTGAGACAAATCTGTGCTTCACTTCCCTATTAAAAGACAACCATTTGTAAAAAGATTTGTCTTCCAACAAGGGCAAGTCAAACACTAAACTCAGTGGCATTTTACATTTAAAAGGAAGATGAGTGCTGAAATTCTCAAATAAGGAGCAGCTACACCTGTAACAACATAGATGGTTTGCCTGTGCTGAAAGGCATCTCTGCTTTCTGAAAGCATCTGTACTGCCCAGGGTCTTAGGGTAGGTCTTACATTTATAAAGGGTTTATTTGCTGTTTAGAGTTTGGTTTGTTTTGTTTTGTTTTGGAAGCCAAAGTATTTCAGTTAATCTTCGTTTTAAGCAGCACAAATTTGGTCTGGCTTATAGCTGTCAGGATCCTACAAACAGCAATAAATACTACTCTGCAATAATAGCTATTTTTTTTTTTTTTTTAAACATCCATTATTTTTTCAGGGAAGCCTATCTGTTTTTAGACTCTGGAAAGTAAGGAGTATCAGAGTCACTTACACTGTATTACCTGCTTTCTAAAGTAATCAGTCATTAACAAGGAAATTATTTTTGCAGAGCACACAAGCACTGGCAAACCAAACAGGTGCCTTTTAAAGGAGATTCCATACCTTGCTGAACATTTAATATGATCCAGAAATACAACTTCACTTTTGGATACATAAATTTTGTCAGCAACCAAAAATGTAATATGTTCCCTCTTGCGCCCTCCTTAAACTCTTTGTACAGTTATTAATGTTCAAGACTTGTCTGGATTTTCAGATTCTTTTTCCCTCAGTAGTAGTTAAATACCATAGTTCCAAGCCAGACAAGGAGCTAAGTAACCTCTGAATATTTAAGGTATTTTTGGTACAACAGAATACCAGGTTGTAAGTTTTCATCTTTCTCTGTGATGTAAAAATTTTCTCAAATAATTAAGTTCAACATATTAAAAAAAAAAATCTAGTGATTAATCTCAGAGATACAAATGAGTACCTAATCTAAAGTCACTTATTTTTTTAATTCATTGCAATTTGTATTTACATACTTAATTAGTATTCAGAGTGCTTAAATTTAGTTTGTGAGATATCTGAATAACTTACCTCATTTAATATGTCACCTATTTATGGAAAGAAAATAATCTAAAGACTCTGCTGAATTTATAGCTATCTGCTATTTTCAGTCTCTCTTATTATTTTTGACATATGTTCACTAACCAGTATTATTTTAAATTGGAACTTTGTTAGTTGAAAGAGGTTTTTAAAAATTTGTTTACATTAAAAAGAATCTAAAAATGTCCAGTCAATTCCTATCTTACCTGTGTTTTACTCTGCAAAGTCTGTATTAAAATAGGAATTGATTGATAAAACACTTGAAAATGGCTTATTTTAAAATTTGAAGACATTGACACATTATGTTAGACTTGACAAGAAACTTGACATTTAGTTGAGAATTGACAGAATGAGAGAAGACAGTCTGAGGCTGCGTCAAGGGAAATATACGTTGACTAAAGGAAGAAGTTTTTCATGGAAAGAGTGATAAAGTACTGGAATAGTCTGCCTGGGGAGGGAGTCACCATCCCTGGATGTGTTTAAAAAAAGACTGGATGTGGCACATGGTGCCATGGTTTAGTTCAGGTGTTAGGGCTAGGTTGGACTCAGTGATCTTGAAGGTCTCTTCCAACCTATACATTCTGTGATTCTGTAATTGTTAAAAATTAATCCCTATAACAAACACTGTTTTCTTCCTCTTTTCCCCTCCTAGGTGTGAGCTTCGTATTTTCTCCCTGAAACTAGGTTACAGCTGAAGAGTTCAAGATGATTCCAAATTACTCTACTGAAGAAACTGTTAAAAGAATCCACGTGGACTGTCCTGTTTCAGGAAGGCACAGCTACATCTACATTATGGTTCCAACCGTTTACAGCATCATCTTTGTCATAGGCATCTTTGGGAACAGCCTGGTGGTTATCGTCATTTACTGCTACATGAAATTAAAAACAGTAGCCAGCATCTTTCTCCTCAACCTGGCGCTGGCCGACTTGTGTTTCCTGATAACTCTGCCCCTCTGGGCAGCCTACACAGCCATGGAGTACCAGTGGCCTTTTGGCAACTGTTTGTGCAAGCTGGCCTCAGCGGGGATAAGCTTCAACCTGTACGCCAGCGTGTTCCTGCTGACGTGCCTGAGCATCGACCGCTACCTGGCCATCGTGCACCCGGTGCAGTCGCGCGTCCGCCGCACCGTGTTCGTGGCCCGGGTCACCTGCGTGGCCATCTGGGTCCTGGCCGGGGTGGCCAGCCTGCCCGTCATCATCCACCGCAACATCTTCTTTGCCGAGAATCTCAACATGACCGTCTGTGGGTTCCGCTACGAAAGCAATAACACCACGCTCCGGGTCGGGTTGGGTTTGTCCAAAAATTTGCTGGGCTTTTTAATTCCTTTTCTGGTCATATTAACAAGCTACACGTTAATTTGGAAGACTCTGAAGAAGGCGTATCAAATTCAAAAAAATAAGACTAGAAATGATGATATTTTTAAGATGATTGTGGCAATTGTGTTTTTCTTTTTCTTTTCCTGGATTCCTCATCAAGTGTTCACTTTTCTGGATGTGTTGATTCAGTTACATGTAATAACAGATTGCAAAATCACTGATATCGTGGATACAGCTATGCCCTTCACCATTTGTATCGCTTACTTCAACAACTGTCTGAATCCTTTTTTTTATGTTTTTTTTGGAAAAAACTTTAAAAAATACTTCCTTCAGCTAATAAAATACATCCCACCTAACGTCAGCACACATCCAAGCCTAACAACCAAAATGAGCTCCCTCTCCTATCGGCCACCAGAAAATATCCGCTTGCACACTAAAAAGACTGCCGGGTCCTTCGACACCAACTGAGGCATTTTGCATAATTCTTCTTCTGAACAGCAGAGCGAAGCAGCAAGAACAACAAGATTCATCTGCGGTCCTGAACATCACAGCTCATTGCAGCAACACTGGATCACCTCAGAGAAATCATACTGTAGAGAGTCAGAAGTGGCCTTTCATCTTACATTGTAAAGAGGACTGCTTCATTCTCATTTTGGTTTTTCTTTACTGAAAGCAATGTAAGTGTTGGACAGGCGTGTCAGAGATCCTGCCAGCGTCCCACTGTTTGCTTGGAGCTATGAAAGAAGGGGAGGGAAAACTCCTAACTTAAGTTCACCGGTGTTTCAAAAGGAAAAGTTTGTATAAATAACATGAAATACAAAGAACCTGATTTGCATAGATGTGAACTATTCTGTGGGAGGAGTGGAGCTTTGTTTCTTGTTTTGTTGTTGTTTTTTTTTTTTTAATTATATAAATGTTCCTATAATCATATTTATAATATATTTTCAAATATATGCTATATATAGAGGCCCAATTTTAAACTCGAATGGAAATCTAAGGTCCTTGAAATTGGTCTTATTCTGATTTATGCTACTATTTTTTTTATGGCAATTTTTTCCATAATAATATATGCAATAAATGCAGATTTATTTATTAAATATAGAATATATATATATTTTAGATTTATATTCCTACTCATACATTTCAAACATTGCTTCAGAAATGTACGTTTATATCCCAGTGGGTATTTTTATAGTAGTTAAAAAAAAAAACCTGTGTATAGGCACAGAGAAATGGGGTTCACTCAGTCTTTCCTCATGATAAGCCACCCTTACTTTGAAGAACTTTACGTGCAGAGGGAGTTGACTCCATACTCTTTATGACTCTCCATACTCTTTTTGACTAAAAGTAAAATTCTGTATTTGAAAACATGAGTCCTGGAAAAGAGGCTATCAGAAAACTTCAAACTATTTTTCAAATATAACCAGGGCACTCAGTGAGAGAAGTTACCAACTAATCAAATCCACTTAGTTTTTCAAATTCCTGCATATTTAGTAAGCTCATATACTGATAAGCAAAAAATGTGACAATGCTTATGTATCAGTTTAACTAATAATATTTTAAGTTCCATCACAAAAGATCTGAGATCAAACTTTTCTCTTGGCTTTTACGGAATTTCTCTCCATTTATATAAAATTATGCCCAGGGTATTTGTTCCCTGTAGAACATTTTTTTATTTATATGGAACAAATTTAGATTTATACAGCATAAATCAGAACTAAAGTCTGGCTCAAACTCTCAATAAAAATCAAGAGGAAAGGTGATAAGCACTGTAGGAAGTTTCCACTGATTATGTCCTCATATGTGTCCTTTTTACCTCAAATAATGAGCTACAGATAATATTAATGCTTGATTCACACCCATTTATTGTTCTCAAAAATAAATGAGTTCATAAGTACTTTTTGACATTACAAAACTTAGGAAAAAATCCAAAACTTTACATATATAATGTAGAAAATTACATGTCCCTTGAGAATTTGTGTATTTATAATCTTCAAAATCATGTGTCTGATGTGGCTTTGTCTCAAGTAGTGAGTGGATGGATTATCCATGTTTTCTGATGATCAAAATCAAAACACAACAAAACAGTTATTCTGTAGTTTAATACTTTTTAAGAAAAAAGTGGGACAGCAACCAGGTCTAGAAATCTTCCTATTCTTTCATTCTCTTATACTAAGGGAAGTTTTTTTCAGTTTTGCCTTTGTTCTTCCAGCTGCAAAAATGGGAACAATTTGTCTACTCATATACATCCCATGGTACTGTGACAAGTCACAACTTCTAAAGCTGTATGTTAAAACAAAGCTCCTTCATTAAAACGTTAATTTAATTGTAAGCTAGTATCTCAACATTTGAAGCCTGAACGTCATTTACCCATGTCATTTAAAGATATATTTAAATTGTTATACAGAATAGTTTCTATTTAGATTACATCCTTACATGTGAGACACCCATTTGCTCAAATTGAACATGGCAATAACCCCATGCATTATCAATACCATCCAGAACAGGACCAGTGCCCCAGGACTCCCTAAGCTGATAAAGGACTGGTGGAGATTGCTGTTTATCTGTATATTTTGTTCATGGACAGAGATTACATGCTGAGCAGCATTAGGAGCTTCCCCTGGCAGAAGCATCTCTGTCCAGCCATAATTCTGCGTGCTGTGCTTGCCACCTGCTGGATGCAGCCACAAATTTGCTTTATATCTCAAAAGTTGTTACAAGAAGAAACAGCAACACTTCCCTGCCACCTGAAGATCCTCACCTATGGCAAAACTCCTGTATGAATAAAACACAAACTTGTCCATATGGGAGGCCACCAACTTCCTTGACAGGGTCTAAGTAAGCATTTCCTCATCACCTGCTCATCCCTTGGTCACTGAAGTCCAGTGTCCTAGTGCCCTATTGTGGTCCAATCCCCAGTGACCACAATAGGGAGCTCATTTGCAAAACATTGATTGCATTGCTACAAGAGCCATCTCAAAGAGAAGACATAAAAATCAAAGCCATTGGTTACTGATCTTGATCATTTCATGCCAGACCCTGCAGTTTTAAGAGGCTGTGTTCCTAAGTTACTGGTGCCACCTGTTTCTGCCTGTGCCATGTGAAAAAGCAGGAGCATGCACATTCAGTTATGTTACCAGAGGAAAGGTAGGAAGGGATTGCACCTGGTGTGCTCTGAGGGCAGCACTGACTTTGAATCAGTAGGCAAAGAAAGTGGAGGGGAAAGATTTCCTAAATAATGCAGGGACGTTTTTGTTCTCTTAAGGAGTAAGAAAACAATCATCAACCGCCAAATATGCTAGCTCCTTAAAAAAAAAAAAAAAAAAACAAAAAAAAACAAAAAAAAAAAAAAACAAACAAACAGCAAATCAGCAGATACTGAAAAGATCTAGAGATAAAACACTCCAGCAACTCTAACCAGGTAGCAGCAGAAAGGAAACTTTCTGGAGCACAGTTACTGTGTACAACCAGATGCTGCAGTTTCACAACACCCCAAACTGACAGCTAAGGGAAGAGCCCACAGCACAGACACCCACACCACTTCCCTTATGTATCTGCAACCAAGGCAGATGCTGAGATCATCTTATTGCTGAACCTTACACTCCCCTGCCCACCTAAGGGCTGGAGACCTGTGCATGGGGCAGGCAGAGCACAGGTGGGGCAGAAGGGACAGTCTGGCCTTTGTTGGGGACCCTTGGCCATGTGGACCCTACTGAGGAGCAGGTAAGAGATGGCCAGAATATTCTTTGGTGCAAGGACCTATTTACACAGTGCCAACAAAGAAGGGAGTAAGATTTGGCTCTGTATGACTTTGCCATCTTTGGGGAACTTTGGGTTGAGCCTTTTTAAATCAAAACAAAACTGGCTGTAGATGTTTAAGAACAAACTCTCACTACCTTAAAGAACACAAAGCTAATTAATATGTGATAGTATGCAGTTATTTTTGAAAGGAGTATCCACAGTGCTTTTCATTTCTGTGATGACCAAAGTAAAATACAACAGACTCTTAGTCTGTCCTTTTACTCTTCTGTTGTGAGGAACCCAAGTCAGTACTAATGGGAACAGCATATAACCCCAAATACAGACATTACAACCCCTGTTCCACCACAGTTTTATCTATTTGAATGAACACCTTTTTTTCTGCTGAATAATTACTGAATTACTTGTTTGACATATACATGGATAATATTTATTTCTATTTATTGTCCAAGAGTACTTTATATGACTCATGTTTTGTGCTCTGCTCCCTACTTCCTTGCCCATTGTATGCCCATCCTAAATCATACTGTATAATCTATGCTGGTTACCCAAATTCCAACAAAACCATTACAGATACAGTGGGGATTAATCTGGCTTCTTGACCTAAGCAGGGTCAAATTCCTTGTGTTTACATTGTTAATCAAGAGGTTGCAGAGTAAGCACAAGACCAAAAGTCCTTTACTTTACCAGCATTACTATTTAGGTGATAGTGTCCATTGTCTACTTGAAACTGTGACAGCAGCAGAGAATACAGTAAGTTTTCTAGGTTTGGTTTAGTTTTGCTTTAATAGCTTCAGCAAAGGTTTATTTTGATAAATCTGACCTCCTTTTAAAGTATACTGAAGCGCAGGTATTCCCAAGGAAATATTTGCTACTGAAAGGAGAAACAAATCCTTGGGAGAGGGTGGTTGAAGGCCTAAAATTGCTGAATTTGGAAATATTAAGTGTTAAATGTAAATATTTTTAGTTTTGCAACAGACTGGTAGAGAAAACACACATACACAAAAAAAAAGAATAAATCTTTCATCTTAGTAAAATTTTGCAGAAAGTTTTGAGAGACTCTAAGTTTCTTAAAAACATCCTGCTCAGTTTGGAACATGTCAAACCGTTCCTGCACCACTCACAAGGTCAGGGCTCTTCTGCATTGCTTTATAGGCTTGGCCAGACCCTCATCCCAGCAGCTGGTGCAAAGTGAGGGCTGTTCTATCAATCACTGAGGGCACCTCAACAGCGACCTCCCAGCCAAGGCTGAACTAACAAATCCTCAATGTCACAGCCCAGCCATCAAGCTCATTGTCAGCAGTGAGCTCTGCAGCTGTGACAGGACACTCGAGGGATAGGGACAGATCAGATCATGTCTGAGAACACCATTGTGTGGTCTTTTGAGTGGACTAGTGCCATGGGCTCCAGCTTTGTAGTTGGCAAGTAAGATAACAAACACTAGATGTTATTTTCTTTTCAATATTTTTGTGCAGTTGTAATTTGTGACTTGTGGATGTTAAATGTTTTCTATTTCAATAAAAATAGTTTTATATCATAGTTTACCTTGATTATATAACAACTTTTATTGTCTGAAATATTACCAAAAGCATACAGGTCATCAATAAATGTCTTTGTGAAAGTCACCTTCATTTCTGTATTAAGCACCCAAAGCAAAGAGATCTGTTTCTGTATTGATGTAAGTACTATACTGTTATCTGTATATTAACAGATATATATGTATATATATTTATATATATATCTATCTTAGGCAATATCATCCTTAAACTGAACAGATTGTGTCTGCATTTCATATTGGAGTGGATACCGAGCCAGCTCCAAAATCACATGTAGAACAGCAATTCAATAATTCTTTTCTGTATCCCAGAACAGACTAAGCTAATAAAGTTTACTTGGAGTGGAGACTTAGCAAATCGCTAATTTTCCTACATGCAAATTGGAGTTTGAAGCCAAATTTAGGCTTAACCTTTTAGAAACTAGATTTAATTTTAGGGACAGATTTGTTTAGAATACTCAGTGTTAAATACAGAATCACATTATATTATGAATAATGGCCTTGAACAGCCAGACTCAGGCTGCCTGTAGCTGAGTATTCAATGTAAATATATCCATTTAGAATATAAGCAGTGCCACACTCTGTGTGTGGCTGCAGTAGAAACAGCATCAGGGTCCAGCATAATAGGAAAGGGACTGGGGACGAGAGGAGGGGTTCACAGTGAAAAAAATGGTAGATTGGATTCTGCCATTTCCAATTTGTATGAAAATGAAATAGAATTTTGTCTTGCATAGTAAATCCCACTTCATACCTTGCCTTACAGTGTCATATACTGGAAAAAAGTGAAAAACAGTTAAAGGTTGGGCCTGTGTAATTTTTATAGCTTATCTACTGCATAACTTATTTTCCATGTATATTAGTTATTCCTCAGCTTTGTGTATTGGCAGCTGTATGTACTGGTAGTGTTCTAAGGTTACAATTAAGCAAAGGCCCTGGGTCAGGAGGAGAGACAGAGCCATCCCTTGGAGCTTTTATCATGATGGGATCAGAGATTAAGAACTATTAGAATAAGGTGGAAAGCAAAGGCAGTTGCTTAAAAAATGCAAAATTGTAAAGATAATTAACAAAAACCAAAAAAAAAACTAAACCAGAAAAAAAAAATTAATTTTGTGAAAATATGTATCATAGTAATGCTATGCATATTTAATTTTTAAATCATCCATTAAACAGTAAAGGATTAAAATAACTTTTTTTAACAAGTTTATATTAATTTAAGTAATTTTTAAGCTTTTATGTTTTGCACTGTAAAAAAAGAGTATGTTTTGCACTGTAAAAAGCATGAGAAGCAAGATTCCAGACCCAAATCCCTCTTTCTGTACAGCAGCATCTATAAAATGAGGCCATGACTGGGATTTGCTGAATGCTTTTCAAAGGCAGGACATAAATAAGTGCACATGAGATGTAATGTCACTTGTCAGAGCATTGTTAATGTTGAACTTGATTTTTGTGATGTGATTATTCTAGATACAAATGGAAAGAAGCAGTAGAAAGGCATACTCTGTATACTAGACTGTACTGTACAGTGCCATTTTACATGTTAAATTGTGAAGAATTATATTTCTGGTTTTTTTTATTTTCTCTGCTTATCTGTGATGGCTTTTTATATTGTCATCTGTAATTTTTACATGATAGTGCACAGCAGATATGCACTGTTCTGTTTTTTAAAAAAACATATTTTCAGCTCTTTCTGTCTAACACAACAGCAAAACCAGTGACCTTTTTCACAGAGACATCAACATCAGACTGGTTGGATTTTGAAACACTGAAAATATTAAAACAATAAAAAATAAGTAAGTGTCAGTTTAACTTACTCTTCACACTGTATATTTAGACTGTTTCTCTCAAGTTTTGTTTCTCATTAACCCTACAAGTAACTGTGTTTTTATCTTCAACTCAGCAACATGAAGGAGAATGATGTACAGAGTCTGACATGAACACTTGATTCTAGAACATGTACATTATCTGTACAGCTTATACCTCGGAAATTCTAAAGTTGCTCATTTTTTTTTTTTTTTAATCAGAAGTGTTTGTGATTCAATATCCTTTTCATTAAAGAAGACTTTAAACATTTACTGGAAAAAATACACTGCACTTAGTGCTTAAGCTTAGATAGCATTCTACCAAGCAACGTCCTCCTTCAATTCTTTTCATGATGGATTCACCACTAATGTGCATATAAAATATGTTTTAAGAGCTTGACAAATCAGTACCAAAATGTCAACATTCAGTACTGTGACCCAGAAATATGCATTTGATTTAAATGTGGAACTGAATCACAATACTGCCAAGACACTAGAAAAGTACACAGTACATTAAAAAAAAAAAAAAAAAAAAAAAAAAAAAAAAAAAAACACAACCTTAAGGCATATTCCAATTTTTATCTCAGTTCCAGCCCAAAAGTCAAACTGCAAACTTTTCATGCAAGATAAAATTTTCCTTACACTTCACTGCTTATTTTGGAGCTGTTTAAAGGCTAAATTTTTTGCCAAGTTAGTTCAATTATTTTGACAAGGTTATTCTGTGACAGAACATGCCTTTATCTCTCCTGACATATCATTTGATTGATGATCTGGTTATATCACAGGAGAGGCTGATTGACACTGCAAAGCTCCAAAACTTCCAGCTACAAGGAGATCATCACCCCGGCATTCAAACTTGCACAGAAGATTGGTGTGCACAGAGCACAGCAGTGGAATCCAGTTCCACTTATTGCAAAATAAAATTTACTCCCCTGGCCCGACACAGGCATGGACATCATGAACAAAAATTATCATAGGTAGAGATATCCCTGAATTTCACCTACTATGCAATACCAGCAATGCCTACAATATTTCACTTACTGATAACTGCCAGCCAGCACATACCATACCCACACCATTGCAGCACTGGAATGTGGACTAGAACCAACACTAGGGCTTGTTTTGGTTTGGGAAAGCCTTGCATTTAATTTATCATGTCTACACTTAAATTTAGGGCTTTCCACTCTATGTTTTTCTCCTAACAGCTATGCATGAAATATTCTCTAAGGGTTAAGTTCACTATAACAGTGGAGAAAAACACAAAGGCAATACTAACAATTTGCTCCAACACACACTCTGTTAATCCCACATTGTTTTTAAATATGTGTCTTCAGAGAAAATAAAGGAATCTAAGACTTTCCCTATATGTTTTTAATTTAGGAAATGTTTGATTTCCCAAAAGCACAGAGCAACTCTCAGGAGGTCTCCAACAAATTTGAAAACAAACAAACATTCTTTTGCACATGCTTTGAATCACAATTTAGACAGTATTTTAGATGTAAACTGCTGACTGCGCATTTGACAGGATTTTGCTGGCAGTCATTCCAGTATCTCTTCAGAGGGCCTCCGAGTAACAGGACATAAAATATTCTTTTAACAGAGGGTAAAAATTAAAATATACACTGAACAATCAATATTGGAAGACAGGTCAATGCAGCTGTTGTTCCTAGAGCTGCATTACCCACTATTAATTTCATTACATTGAAAAAGACATGATTTCAAACTAAGAGCCTCTCTAAAAGGCAGAAGTGGTCTGAAGGCTCAGTATTATTTCAGGCTCTTGTAAAGCTATAAATCTTCAGAAATTATAGGAATTGAAGTTGCAAACATGCATTTAAGTATACTTTAAACCCCTTGATATTCTACATTTCAACCTTCAAATTGCACCTTGTAATAGCAAGCATTGACATTGATGTAGAGGAGTCAAAGCAGGTCTGTAAACATTGGCCATAAACCTGTCACAGCTGTTGCTGTGTGAAGTCTAAACATCTTTTGTAATGTTTCTGTTGGGCAGTGCCAAAATCTGTTTTATTCCTATTTAAAATGGTATTGCTTTGTGGACAAAATCATAATTGTTAGTCTGGTAAATGAGACTTTCTTTGCATTTTTAAGACTATGGGGAAAAAGAAGGAAAAACTATGAAATCACCTATGGGGCACAATATTGAAGAGTTTTAAGATATAATATGCAGAATAGCGCTGGTGTGGAAAAGAAATTTGTCAAATGAACACAAAACACACTCTGAACCCTGTTCACACTCATGTCAGCTGGAATTTAGTTACTGGCTTTAATGAAGAGACATTAGATTCTAAAACATAGCCCATGCTACTGTTCACTTTAGAAATGGATAAAGAATAACATCCGAAAAATCATTTTATCTCCTCTAAGACAGATATGAAAATATAACATGCATTGTGCCATCATCTGAGAGGATGAATACAGAACAGATCAAGGCAAAATGATGGAGCCAAGCATTTCATCCATCTGCTTGAAAGGGTTGCTTTAAACACTGCCAAGCCAATGTAGAAAACACTAAAAAATTAAACACTATTTCCTTATGCTGTCAAGCAACTTCCTAGCCATCTTCTTTGGTTTGTGCAGTACCCAGCACTTCTTTGTAGCATATACTAATCAGGATATTAACCTGAAGTGATTCTGCCTCACTGAGTTTGAAGTAATTTGCATTAAAACTATGTAAAGTGTCACTTAAAAATAGAGACAGTGGAATAAAGTCATAAATTGAGAGGAGGAAGGCGGGAGAAAACCTTAGCAACATAAAAACTTTTATTGGCACTTAAGAGTATTTTTCCCTGATTGAAGCAGAATTCATGGAACAACTACAACCCCATGACAAAGATCTGTAATTAGCCTTTAAGAACTACTGTTATTTTCTGACAGTTCAGAAGCTGCTTTTGTTTATTTCAGGAAATAAAACATCAAATCTACTTTAGACTATCCAAAACTGAATACATAGATTAGCATCAGCTAATCACCCAGTGCCAGCATTTTGCTGAAGCTCCCACTGTCAAATAGGAGACTTATAGACTAATTTATGATTGTAATTCATTCTTGTCACCCAATCAGAGTTTTTAAGCTAGCAATATGCACTTCAGTACCTGGTATTTAGATCATGCTGTGCAACAATAGAAAATATACATCAAATATAGTGAAGGAACTATTTGAGATAAATTACTGTTAACAATTTTAATAAATTCAGTCAGAATTAATGTCAGAGAGATGTATGTTATAAAAAGAAAAATCAGTATCTCAATAAAATCATGCCTGAAGAAAGTTATCAAAGCACTTCAACAATGTCTGAATCATGATACACCTTTATCTTAGTAGCTAAAAATTACTTCCATGCTGTCATGAAATGTAAAATGGTTTTCATTATCAAGTTCATACAACAAGGCTTGGGTGGAATAGAGAATTTCTACAATTCTTCATATCAGGGACCACATTCACACCCATCATCACATTCTTTTTTCAGTCACCTATTCAAAGAAAATATCCCTGCAGCAACTACATTGCAATACTGCCTTAACAGCTTAATGCAGAACAGCAATATTGAGAAATTGACAGTGAAATGGTAGGAAGGGAATGTGTGTGTCTGTGTGTTCTGTTGATTTTTGCATGCCTGTTTGGGGGATTGGGGGCTTGGGGGCAGGGGTTGTGCATGTAGGGGGTGCATTTACTACAATTTTTTTCTCATTTAGAAAAAGCACAGATCTCAGGGTCTGTTTTCCTTCTTCATTTCACATACTCTTTATTTAGGTATAGCCCTTTCTATTTTGTTTTCTTTTGTTTCCCAAACAAGGTTCTATGTCTTGGTATTCTCTAATGTTATTTGAATCTTGTCTTTGACCTAATTACATTATTTCAATAAACTTGGAAAAGTCCAATCCTAACCCTATAACCCAAAAAAAAAAAAAAAGCTCAAAACTTTAGACACACAACAGCTCAGTCCAAACACCACTGCAGAGCTCACCATCAGCTTGTAAGGATAAAGAAAGGTAAAAATACAGCAGTCCCCATCCCAACCAAGCAAGCAGATGCATCTCTCAAACATGTAATTATTACAGACCATGTCCTCTCTCCAGAAGAGGTGAACACCTTCCTGTGCTTATGCCACCAGCTTCTAGAAGAAGTGGGGTTTTCCTGTTCTACTTTTCCAAGTGAGAGCACCGAGTTGACAGAGAAGGAGCTCCTCCATAGCAGAGTTCAGACTTCTCTCTTCCCTTTCACGTGTGTATGTTGTTTCCCCTGGTTCATTGTTGACCCCCTCATTATGTCTGATCTTGAACTTAAATGTTATGCAGACAAGAAAGACAACAAAGCACTAGAGAAGTACTAAACTAGATTTTAGGCTAGCCCTGCTTCTGCTCATACATGTAGTCTGCCATTTGCTAGAACACATTTCCTCCCAGAAAGCTGTTAAAGAATGAAAAAAATGTAATATAATCTTTTGAACACATCCCTTTAAAATATCTATTTAGTTTACCACATCATACTCATCATGTGTGCTCACAAAGTTGCAACAAATTTAATTTAAAGTTTCATTGACAAATTATTGAATCACCCCAGTCTGCCAAATTTTCCAAGGAATACAAATCTTCATGTAAAAATGCTGCTGTGAAAGACAATTCTCTGCAAACTTAGACATACAAATAAAAATAAATCACACTAAGACATCACCCCATGTACTTTCCTGAGGGAGAAAACCCCATAGGATTTACTGAGCTAGGAACAACATAATAAGAGACAATCTGTGAATTAATACTCAAATCAAAGCATAAGGATTTTATACACTAGAAGATTTACTTTTATCCCTACTATTTTTTTTTTAAATAAGCACTGTTATTTATCAACTCCCTAGTGAAAAATATTTGTGGTTTTCTCTTAAAAATGATGAAGCAAAACAGATGCCGCAGAGCAGAGCACAGCAACAGAGGGAACAGTTGTTTGCTCGCTCTCCAGTGCACCGCGCACATTATTTGCAATCATGCAATCCCCCATTAGGCCAAGTGCTGAGCCACAATGAAGCCTTGCTGCCTTGGGAGCTGTGCACGTGCAGTTGAGATCAGGATTTGGCCACGTCTGTGCTTTCCTGGCCCAACAAGCACAATCCTTGCTATATAAACTCTTACAGATGCACAGACAATCCCAGGCACAGCATAACTTCCCTGCCGGCAGCGCTCACGTTCCCCGCTGGCTGCAGCTCACACAGCTCGTGTTTGCCTCTCCCCAGGACACTGACCAGCAGAACATGAAGTAAGAGTGTCTGCTCACTTCATTTATCCACTGCCACAAGCACAGGGAGCTCGTTTTGATTCTGTCATGTCAAAGCCCACTCAGCCACAATTGGTCTCTTCTCAGGACAAGCATGGAATGTTTTAGACAAGAATCAAAAGAAAGGAAAATTGTATTTCTTTTAGTCATTAAAAGCACAGCTTTCCTGTATTTTAACTAAATGTGTTTGAGGGGGTAAAAAGATTGGAAAAAAATGTCTAAATCAAAGAGATAGGAGAAAGGACACAGTTAAATGGATTAGATTGCCTCTGGAACAGAGGTGTGTGTATTGCCACACGCACCATTGACAGATCTTCAATACAAAATACTTCTATGGGTAAGAGTAAATTAGAGCCGGGACTAACAAATGACAGTATCGCCTTTAACAGAGAGAACAATTCCAGAGTGATTAGGAATAGGTTTTCTCTGTCATTCAGTGCCTTGACCAAAGAGTCCACCAGGATCTCTGTTTCTTCTTTCTTTGCTACATTTCCTAGAGCTGCATCTAGAAAGAAAGAGGCCTCTTAGTGTCACTGGCCCAGCCTTTGCAATGAAAAATTCATAGAGGAGCAAAGTATTGAGGAAGATGTTTTGCCTCTAAGCACAAGTTCATCCTCCCAAGCAACATCTGCCCTTTGCTTTGTCCATTTTCCAACAACAGCTGCTGGTTATCTGTCATATGAATATGATTTCAATATACTGGGCTTGAAGTAGCTTGACCAACTTGAAACCAATTTGAAAAACATGTTTATGGAGAAAAGCAAAGGAAATCACCTGTAACATTGTAGACACAATATCTTCCACATAAGAGCTCCATCAGTTGAGTTTTTACCAACTTAGTTATTTTATTATCATTCAAGGTCTTCAGTTCTCATTATGCTGTTTTTTGTTAGGAGGTCTGGAATACCTCTGACTTCCAATCTGCATTCCCACTTTTTTCTGTGGCTCTTTGGTCCCAAAGGAAAAATAGAAATAAAAACAGCCATTTAAGTGGAAGGCTCCACTACACTATTCCTGTGCAACTACAGCAAAGTGACTAAAGTGGCATCAATGACTAAAGCAGGATTTGCTTCCCTAATAGGTGTGTGAGGAGAAGAAACAAGCAGGTGCTTCCTTTCTTTTGTGGCTATGAAGAGACAAGAATGAGCTTCAAAGGAGAAATGACACAAAATGATTTAAAATGAATGGGTTTTCTTCCAAGCAATTCCCATACAAAATGTGACAAATATGGCTTGAACAAAGTGATCCATCTTCCACCCACTTACAACTCAAACCATCAGAATTCAGTGAAATATATAAGTCAGATGGACCACAAATCTAACTATGGTGGATGTTAGGGTCGCAACTTAGAGCATAATGAAGGAGAAAGTTGATGAAGAGAGCATTCTCTCACCTTTCATTCTGCATATATCCTCAACTTGATCCAGAATTATTTCCAGTAAGCCAAAGTAGTAATTTTTGTTTCATGACAAAATCTCTTAGTTCAAGGTTTCAGAAGCTTGTTATTCAGTGTCAGGGAGGTATTGAACATCACGACCTGTTCTCATTTTCCTCATTGAATAACAATTACCAGTTTCTTCAAATATGAGAGAAATTTTGGCAATTTACCTAATTCGGAAAATACACTGGGACAAAAGCAGCATTAAGGAAGAAAATTATTCAATTAAAAACTGTATAAATCAAAACCAAGAAAAATCCCAAACTTCACATATTCTGTTCTAAATCTTTCAGTGAGAAAACAAAGTCAAATGTGAGCAACATGCTGAACAAACCAAGAAGCAGCTTTGCTTAGGTAGGAAAATCTTTGCAGCAAATCAAGAGGAAAAGATTCCCCAATCCTTCTAGAAGATGCATAGCAGTAAAAATCAGCTAACCACAACAGGGAAGGAATATCACCTTTCACTATGAAACTTTTCAAGGTAAGGTAAGAGTATTATGGAGTTTTATGAGGGAGAAAATAGTATTTTTATATCTATATCTAAAAATTCTATATTCCATATTTTAATTATTATTTTATCTGGCCAGGCTCTTGGACCAGATTTCCTGATGACATTTGCACACAAACAACAGCTGAGGGGCTCCATGGCCGGAGTCCTTCGTCACAGAACATCATGGGTGTGACATACTGGCTGCAGAATAAAGCATTGGGCCTTGGGATGCCTTTTCTATGAAGCACTACTACAGCAACATTTCCACATCAAAATACTTTTTTTCTTTTCTTTTTTTTTTTTTTTTTTTTTTTTTTTCAGAAAATGTTTTAAATAATTCACAGAAAATGTAAGGATTTCAGGTAGCTGTGATGTTTCAGAAGGCAGTGGATCAAAGCATGGTCTCTCTCTTTACTCCTCCTTCACCCCTTCCTAGTAGATCTGATTTCAGGGTTGGAAGCAGAGAAGTGCACCAAAATATAACTAAGAAGCACAGATAAATTAGTAGCAAAAAGCTTGTGTCTAAAACTGGACCTGCTCAGTCCCAGTGTTTGTGTGTTACAACTTAGTTTTACAAACTGTTTCCAATCAAGATGGTATAAAGAATATTTTCTCTCTATCGTGCTTTACCAAGCAAAAAGAGGAAATAATTTAAACATCTGGAATTGCCTGGGTGTAATACAGAATATGGATACTGAATTTAAAGCAGCTATCTTATCTGTGATGCCTAATATTTCCATATGTGCAGGCAAAAGTATTTCCCAAAAGTGGTATACTTTATGCTCTGAAACTTGCTTCTCCTTTGCTTCACTGAGGCCCTTTTCATGCAAGTTAAACAGACATTTGTTCAACTGAATCAATTTTCAAATAAATTGATGGAAATGAGATTTGACTATGATGACAAGATTAAATTGTTTGCACTCTGTGTTTTCCTTTGTTGCATGAAACCCACTGTTTGCTAAAAATAGCAAATTATTAGGGTTTTTTTATAGTCCACTTTTGTCTTTTGTAGTTGAACTCCTTCAGTGAATAAAAGGAACCTAGGAAAAAATCCATACCTCAGTCAGATTTGGTTCCACACCCCTCATGCATTTGATTTGTTGTTCATTTTTCCCCCATGATATCTCACAAATAACTAATACACTTGCTAAAGTCAGACAGGTTCTCTGCTCAGTTTGAGTTTTGTTTATTTACATGTTCACAGAGGAACAGAGTGCCAAGATTAATTCATTCAACTTAATCTGCTACCCCATACTCTTGTAATGAGTAATGGGATCTCACTACTTTTTGCAATTAGTATGTTTTAATAAGGCTGTCCAAGTAGAAATTATTAGTCCAATTAATTGCTTTGAGAAGAGTTTTGTGAATACTTGTGATCAATTAATAACTGTCAGTCTGTTTAAAAAGGAATATATTTTTAAATTAACAAAGTGATATGCAGAATCTATTTGAACTTTTTTGTTTGGTATTTTTTTCATGCTTCTTTCAGTGTGGGTTTGGTTTGTTTTTTCTTCTTTTTTTGCAGTATGTTTTTGAAGTCTATCTTCAAACTCCTCTAGAAAGTAAGAACTGAACTAATTTTATTGATCTTTTCATGTATGTTTTGTTGGGAAAGAAGCCAGAGAATTAGATAAAGTTTTATTTGATTATAGTAGAGTTCTACTTTCATGTGCAGCTTGTGAATTTGGGTTATTTCAGTAGATGTGAGCAGAAAATTTTATTAATTTCTAAATAGTCTTGTTTCTCTGAAATGGTAGAACTCCCTGATCATTGCCCAGGTATAACACCAATTCATATAACCCCTATTTCAGCAATGGGACTTGATTTCAAAATCATCCAGAGCTGAAGGAAACTATCTAAGCCCTAGGCTTCAGATTTATCAAGCCTGCAGATGAAAAACAAGCTATGCAGGAGAAAAATGTTCATGATTTACATCACCCAGGAAGGCCATCACATACAAAAAGCAAAACAGAACAGTAAATTACCCAGCAATCTGTAAAAAAAAAATTCAGTTAGGCCTAAGGGTGGAATCAAGCTGCGCAGTCCACCCTCTTCCTTGAACCTTTCCTGATGATGTTTTTTTAATGCATCCTGGGTTCTCCTGTTAACTTCATCTTCCTTTGCTTCCACTCGTGCTGATCCTGCTGTGCTCGGTTAACACCAATAGAGCATCACTATCTGGATCATATTTAGTGGGATGAAATGGAGATCCATCTGTCTGTCTAAATCCTTCTGTTAAAACTGGAGGTGGATGAGTGCACACTGACAGTCTGATTTACCTTCAGCCCCTGCAGAGCCCGGGATGGGAATTAGGGGAATACTGAGGAAGACAACATGCTAACAATCTGAATTACATACCCTGGAGAGGCCTCAGCAGTGGGCAGACACTCCTGTGTCTTGTTACAGAATAATTCCAGCACCACCTCAGCAGCATCTGGTTCTGGCATGGTTGGAGATATTTATAGGTGTGAATGATGTGCTGATCCACCCCAGAAGAGAGATTCTTAGCCCATCAGATAGAACCTGCACAAAGATGGGAGTTGAAACTGGCTTCTATTAGTAAGAGCACTGAGTGTCTACTTACTTGAGTACTTCTGTGGAGTAGGAGTTTTGTACTGTAGTTATGATCTCAATTCATACTACATGCTGATCTCAGTGCCTTAAATTTGTAAGGAGGAGAGCCTCTGTGTATCTTTGAGCTGCCACTGCCATGACCTGGCCAACCTCACAGAGATCAGGGCATAGGCTCCAGTATGAGAACTGGCCACAGTCTTGTACATGACAGAAAGCTCAGCCCAAGGACCAGATAATTAAACAGATGTCCATAACCAATAGGTATGAGGTCATTCCTCATTGCTTCATTAAACATCTTTTTTCTGTTTGTCACTAAACAGATTCTCACTGCTTGGTTTCTGGGAATTCTGGTACTGCAAATACCTTTATTCACTGCTTCTATTCTAGTATATTTCGTATTTTTTTTTCAAACACATATGAATTTGAATGCACATTATATATTCAACTTCAAGCTAGGGTAAAAAATACTTTCTAAATCCTAAGCAAGCTGTGTGCATGGATCATACAATGAAGCTGCAATACTACAGTCAGTCCTGATTCCTAGAGGTCAGTAGTAAAAATACGATACTTATTTCACAGGAGAGACATTGGCAAGAATCCACTGACTCTACAAAAGAACAAGTTACAAGTTCTGCTATTTCTCACCTGATGAGTCAATAACAAAAGTACAAACACACCCTAAAGTCAGGACGGCTCACTCTTTTTTTGCTCCATATCCTTGATCTCATCACTTGCATTCTTTTATCTTCTTATCCAGTACCTGTTCACCTATTAAGTAGCATCTGCAAATGTGAAAAGAAAAAAAAAATTAAAAAAGAAGATACCTACACATAGCTACCAAAACAGTAGGATGTGAGCATGTTGTCCCAGGGCCCTAAAGTTGAAAAAGCCTTTGATGAATTAAAAGATGCAATATTAATAATATATAAATAAAGAGAAAGTACCAAGAAAGCTTGGATCATATGCTGGATAGCAGATTCTGCTGATCCTGGCCTCTTCAAAGTATTCTCAAAGGTCTTCAGAATATATTCAATAGTATTACTCTTCAAAACTAAGGTTAGAATATATTACCTTAACAAATAAATGATCATAGGAGGGTGCCCATACATCAAATACATGTGTCTGGTCGAGGGAACATGCTAGGACTTTGCTACATAACATATATTAGCAGAGTTAAGAATTGCACACTGCTGATATTTTGGAACATAATAAATATTAAACAATATTAAGAAGATAAATTTGTCTATCAGGAATTGTAAGAATTGACAATATTTTGTGACTAAAAGATGGTGGACTTTTTAAAAATGTAGATCAACAAACTACTGGGTTCAGAAAACCTCTATCTACTGAAACTCCTATAAAAACAGTCCTTATTTATCCTCAGACTTTTGGACTCAGTTTGATAACAAATGGGATGAAAGGCTTTGTAGGATAAAGGATGCTTCTGAAATGCTAACATTGATGTGTATTTTTTCCTTTTATCAGTCTATGGTTAGCCTTCATACACTTTTCAAAGTGGAGTATCAGAGTAATTCTATTCCAAAAACTGAAATAAGAAATTACTACAAAGATCAATTTCAGCTGGAATGTAGCCAGTATTCTTTGTGAATGACAGCATCATAGGAGGCTGTATTTTTAATCATCTGAAAAGCAAACAACTACAAGAAAACTGCAAATGTTGACACCATTTTTAGCTTCAGGTATGCTAATATAATACAAAATGCACATCCCAAAGGAAATTACCACAAATTATCACACATTCTGCTTTTGGATTTTGTTACTTCTTTGATTAAAAAAAAAAAAAAATCTTTCTGAATCTATTCAGAGATATATGCTCTACTCTCTGTGATAGGCCAAGGTTTACTCAACCATGGCCAACTGATGGTGTTGGCTTGTAATCAGATGCTAAAAAGAACAGATGGCTTAACCAAATCTGATTTGCTATTTTATTTATCCTTATGCTGCCCCCTTATCATGCAAGTATTAAACATTTATGCTATACAGTTAGAAGAACAAGAAAATGTTTAGAGCTAGTTTATGAACTAACCTGACAAATATCCATCCTGAGATGCAAAATAAATCACTTAAGAAGGACTCCAGGTCAGTGGTTTTTTCTGATGTAATCTGGGATGGAAATTGCAAAAACTGGCATTACAAATTCTAGTGATGCTTGCCAACTCAGTAGTTGATGCTGTATCACTGATTGTTTGGAGAAAAAACTTAAACATAAACCCAAAAAAACCCCATCATCTCCAACTGCATGAATAAGGAAGCCATTTATTAAAAGTGAACTCCAACTTTGAAATCTGGCAATTTCTATTTCCAAAATGCTTCACAACCACAAATTATGACATCTGCAAACTGTTTAACTACTTCTTGTGATCATTTATTCATTGCAAGATCTGTGCTTGATCATCTCCACATTGTTGTTTTTGCAATTTTCTTTATGGGATCAGACCCTTTTGTCTGATACCAATATCCATAACAAGGATCTCATCATCATCATCATAAAATTAAAACTTCTGAAGACTAGGGAGTATTGTTTTGACACTGTTAGAACAGCTCCTGATGTCATCTGTCTTCAGAGGCTTATCTCAATAAGATTATTACTGGACAAGGGCTTGCAGTGCTACAAATTAGGCTATTAATTGCAACCTAAGATTAAATCCTATAATTTGGTAAAGACAGTTTTCTATAAGTAGGCCCAGTAGATTTTTTGACTCTGCTTTTAGGAAATTATTAATTATGGGTCATATTGATAAGCATGAACTGTGCATGGATTTTAAAATATATTTCTAGCTATTCTGTATCTAAAGCTGTTTTAGTGAGCTGACTCCAAAAAACCTCATAAAAAATTAAGTTTCAAGTCTGATGCCACATTCATTCTTAAAATGCTCAAAGACAATTCAAATTTCTATAACCTGAAACTGTAACTACATATCTTAATCTGAGATGAATTATATTATTTTTCAAATAAATTTTCACATATTACGTAATACTCATATATGTAGAGATTATCTGTGTCTGAACTCCTTTAATTTGCCTGGTTACTTAGGCATAACAGGAGACAGAACTGAGTCTGTAAATTCCATTTTTTATTTATTTGTACACTGATTCATTTAGAGGCTCCCTGTCGAAAACATCAGTCACATCAGGACACAACATCAACAGACAATTAATGTTGCATTCAATGCCAAGTACTCGTTAATGAAAACTAAACAGATGCAAGTGCACTGATGTAAACAACACCACTGTTCTTCAGAGTAGGCACAACATGAAAGTTAAAGATAGAAATGCTTTTGTGTAACTACAGTCCATTTGATCTTCTTAGTAAATTCCACAGTATTGCTTAACCTGTAGGATGTTTACACATGATGAAATTAAAGAATGTGCAAGAATCAGCAGCTGTATTACATGGAGTGTGTGTGCAACCCTACTGCTACTAGAAATTTCTGCTCTTTCAGTTCTGCAGACTCCTGACTTAAATTTCAGTGAAGTGAGGAAAGAACCAGTTCACTACTTTCCTTCTCTGCTGGGAAAATAAAAGCTAATTGGTATAAATCCTAATTGGTAGATTCCTCTTTGGCAAAAATATGTCAAATTCAAACCTATATTATTCAGGAAGAGGAACATTGTGATTAAGACCAGGCACACTGCAACAATATCTGATGGACATCTACCATTACACAAAGTAAAAAAAATATATTATAAAGTTTGTACTTCAGCAACTAGCTTATCAAAAACAAATCTAAATTTCATGATACATGAAAATAACAAAGTAAATTAAATTCACTTTGTTATTTCAAGAGTTTATCCCGCTCAAAAGACAAGATTCTTTAGCCAGCCCCTTGTGGGACTTTCAGCTGTTTTCACAGGTGTGGAGGAAAACACAGACTACAAATAGTACGCAAATAATACAAGGCCAAGGGTGGGTTGTTCTGGTGTATAATTAATAAAAAGAAGGACAAAACAAACTATAAAAGCAGCAGAAAAATAACAGAAAACCTGTTTGGAAAAATGTGGGCACTCTTGGTTCTCCTAGGTGCTGCATCTGCTTCTGCTCACCTGCAGGATCTTTCCTTTGATGGGTAAGAACAGACCCATCTGTGATTTCTACTGCATGATCAAAAGGCTTTCAACTCTTTCAAATCAACTCTTTTTCTCCTCTTACAGGCAGAAGGTGTTTCGTGTGCTTCCACAGAATGATGAGCAGGTGGAAATCCTCAATTTCCTTGCCAGCATCATGGAGGTAAAGGACTTGGGGAAGTGGTTATATTGTAGTTGAAAGTTGAAAATTGAAAATTTCTCCTTTTGTTCAAATAACAATTTTTATTTTTAATTGTGCTACTGCATTAAAGACCTAATCTTGATTTCATTCAAATCAGCTGTATTGATTCTTCAGAAGGAATAGGACAAGCTGATAAAGCCAGAGCTATACAAAACATTCAAATACCTTCCAAGAAACTCTGATTTACCCAGTCTGAATATCAAAGTGCCCATCAGAATTTATTAATAGGATAAATAAATCTTAAATGCTGTATTTAGAGTGGGGTGCTTTCAAGAATGTATTAGATAAATCATGGAAATTCCAACTAGCATAACTTTTACCATAACAGGTGAAACATTTTCCTCATGTAAATAATCTAAAAATTTATAATCCCAGCAAAATGAATTTTCCTTTGGCCTCTAGTCACTCATGTCATCTTTTCTTCTTTGACTTTCCTTTAAAGCTTCCTTTCTCTCTAAGCTGCATGTTTCTCACTGACCTTGATGTAGATAAATGATGACACAATGACAGGATGAAAAACAATAAAGACAGCAAATGTGTTTTCAATATTTCTGTTTAGCTTTGATGTTGTAAAATAGCTGTTGGTGAAAAAGACACCATTAGCTGTAGGATGAAAGGATGATATTTTTAATGAAGTACAGATGTGGAGACCCGTCATCAACAGGCTAGTACAGCATGCTGGAACAGTTTTCTGTAGAAGAACATGCTATTGGAATGATGCTGCCAATATTAACAAAATTAATACATACCATGCTTGCTTTAAAGTGTGAACTATCAAAGGATTGTTTGTTTTCTTTTTCTTTTAAGAAAAGATCCCTGAAATACCACTGCTATACAAAGCAGTCAGTCAGGACTGATGTAATTGTATATTTATCACCTCACTCAATGTCACACAATTCATTAATAACCAGCCCAAATTTCTTTTACCTTCATGAGATGAAAGGGTGAAAAGGCATCAGACTGGCAAATCAGCTTTGTTTCCATTGGCCTTCAACAGGGCACTAAATCCAGAGGCCTGAATGCTTACCTCAGCAAAAATAATTGAAGTAGTAATAACACTGTTTTTTGTCCACTTTGAATGAAACATCTTCAAAGGTACAGGTTCCTCATATAAATTTTAGCAATCTCTTTTAAAAGCACTCATACAGTCAACAGTCTTTTTCAGCTGATTTATGTAAAATATTCATACAGTTCACCTCTGATATTGACTTTATTTCTCTTTAACATTTGTATTCAAAAACCTGAGCAAAAAAATGAAAGATTCTGTAAAAACAAAAGAAGTTGTAAATATAGTTATAATATTCACAATTCTGTATGAATGCAGATGCTGGAGAATTCTTGACATTTGTGAAATTGTTACTGTCATCTCCAGAATTCTGCCATATAAAATGCAGGGTCTAAGAAAATCTTAATCGATTTCCAGTTAAACTTCCAGGAATTTAGGTTGATACTTGTGGGAAGCAATGCTGAATCAGTGTGACAGGATAGGCATGAAATTCATTATATTGATCACAACCTCACCAGCACATATACACCAATCTAAAAATCACAGCCTCATGTATTTATTTATTTATTTGGTTGGTTGGTTTTTTGTGTAATTGTTTGGTCTTCTTTCAGGTTGACTTTTGGCAGCCAGACTCTGTCACACTGGTAAGGCCAAAAATGCAAGTTGATTTCCGAGTTGATGCTGAGAAGTCTTTTAATGTTGAAGATCTTTTGAAAGAAAGTGGAATGGAGTATCAGTAAGTTTGTTCTCACTTCTGTACTTTCAATGGAAGGGTACTAAATGCCATAGAAGATGTGTTTGAGCTTTTCATATTGGTCAACTGATTTTCCTGTCACAAACTTCATCCCTCCTGTGGATGCGTCTACTGGGTTCAGCTTTCCTATGACAGTTCAAATGGACTGTAACTACTCTGCATTGAAGGGGTGAGATGAAATGTTGATAGAGGGAAGATACAGGAAGCAGAGATGCAGTACCAGAAATTTCCTGGGGTGAAAGCTCACTGCAATACATAACGCTGGACTACGGAGTGGGGAAAGAAATATTTCCTATTACAGAAAAAATGCAGCAAAGGTCTAGAAAGAGGCAGAAAATGCACCAGATGAGGGAAATGAACAGGGAACGGAAGCCAGAAAATAAAATGGTGAGCCCCAAGGGCTGCTGTGAGCAGGCCCCCACTGAATTACAGAACAATAGCTAGAGGGCCAAAAAACCCCAGCATGGGACAGACAGAAGATAGCTGCCAGGTGAAGGGCCAAGGAAGCATAGAAAACAGATTCCCAGGACAGCCTTGGCCTGACTGAAGTCATGTAGCTGATCCATGGCAAGGATGTCTCCAAAGAGAGAGCTGACCCAATATGACTGCAGCACAAGTGGAGTTAGCAGAGCACACTGCCACATTACACATCACTGGGAACAGAAGCACTGTAGTGAGTAGCACTAATGGAAAAATAAGGAGAATGACGAGTTTCCTAGTCCTGTTCTTTACTTCATATCTTCCAATCACTGTGTAATCATTAACTGAGGATGAGAAATTGACTTCGAGCTGGAGTGGAGTGGGGTTGTCTCTCTTAATTACTCCTTTCACTTCACTTAAGCATTGCAAAATGGCTCAGCCCAGCTTTTACATGTAATATATGGTCTGTCAACATCATGTACTGAGACACTGAAAATCAGTAGTATTTGATCAAGTTTTTGTTATTTCATTTGCCTGAGTGTAGAGTTTTTGCCTCTCAGCTCCACTGTCATTGCTACTAGACCAAACTTCTTCATTGGACATCACAGAGTTCTCAGGATAACTTTCATGATCTGCTAAATCCAAAGTTAATCCATCCTTAAATTTACTGACATCATGTCAATTGTGTCTGATTTGTATGCCTCTGCAGGAACAGAATCTAAAAACACTCTAGAATAAATGGTTTTCAGTAATCCCACAGTGCACATACAGCACAGGACTCCTGTTTCAGTGGAATTTCCTCTTTAGCAAAGGAGTTACTCTACATGTGTTAGTTTTCCTATAATATTCATGAACTGCCTCAGGTCCATGCACAAATCTTTTGATTACAACTAAAGGCCAGAATGTCTGGAAGCTGTCCCTGACAAACTTGAGTGGATCGTCCTTGCGACAACCCAAGCTGTTACAATTCTTTTGAAGTGCAGCTGCAGTGCCGTGACATGTCACTTGCAATGTTTGTACTGAAGGCTGCTGGTGCCTCACAAACTGGCCTCCTGTTCCTCTATCCAAATCACAAATGATCAAGGACATACCCTGGATGAATAAAATTTGTAAGAGTTTTAAGACAGATGCTGGAAAAACAAGAGGACTTCATTTTTTGATAGACAAGGTTGAAATGTAAGCAAAAGGTCCTCAAGAGCATGCTCAGTGATAAGTTGTGCCTTTGTGTCAGCCCCAGGGAAAAAGGAACAGGAGAGATCCAACCAATCCAGACAGGATGTTGAGGGGGTTTTGCAATTGTTTGTTCTATTAAATAGCTCACCTCACATGCAATAAAGTGCTTGAAGGATGGATAATGTCACCTGCAACAGAGCTGTAAAACCACATCTAATTTTGGAAGCTTGGTTTGACAGAGAATTTCATCAGGAAAACATCTCTGAGTTGCTGCCTGGTTTTGAAACATTGCTGCAGCCTAACTCTCCTCCAGGGCCAAAAGTTCAAGAGGCCATTTTCCTATTGAGGCAGAAGCAACTGGCAACCTAAGATCAGCCTAGAGCTCATTTTCAGATTAGACACACTCTGTCTCAGCATTGCCATTTTTCTGAAATCAAACTGTTGCCACGCTGGAGGTTTGTTATTATGGGAGTGAGGCAGGTGCTAATCGGCAGGAGCCTATTGCTCCCTGGTCCTTCTGGTGGCAAGATTGAGGCAGGACATAGCTGAAACTTGAAACCAAGATATCTTATTTTCAACCTGCCTACCTTTCCTTTCACAATCTATGCAGCCCAAATGCTGGGCAGACCTTGAAGTGTCTTACTTGCCTGCTGAACCGCTATATGTTTCTCTTCACATTTTTTATGGTGCCTTCTTGCAGAGTTCTGATTGACAATGTGCAGGCTGCAATGGATGCCCAGTTTGACAGCAAAGCTCGTACTTCTGGCCACAGCTATGAGAAGTACAACAACTGGGACACGGTAAAGTCTACAACATTTACCACATTATCAGCTTGGTACCTTAGCTTCTGTAGTCAAAGTCCTTCCAGCCTTCTTCCCTTTTCCTCTTCTGCTACATCCAGTGGTATGATAATGCCTCCAAAATCTCCTTCCTCTTCATGACTGAGCTAGTTTGTGTAACCTACACTTATTTCCTCTACTTCTGCTCCCAATGCTGCAAAGAGCCTCTGGCAGAAATCTAATGACCAGGCTGAGATGCTTCACTATTAATTTCCTCTTTCCTTTTCACTACTTCTCCCATCTCCTCTGCTAAACAATTCAATTCCATTCCCTGCCTCAATTCTAGCTCTTTATGTCCAACCAACCCTTCCTCCTTTTCTCACAACTATGCTCATTTTTCCTAACATGTAATCATGGCCACGTTAGTCTTCACATCTTTGCAGAGGCTCTTTGGAAATCTACAAATTGTATTAAATATTAGGCCACGTTAGATGCCCAGAAAGACTGTTCTGACTTGAAGTCTGCAAATTAATCAGTCTAGACCTGAGAAACAGAGACATCAATAGATTTAACCTCTTTATTAAACAGATTGCTGCTTGGACTGCTGATATTGCTGCTCAGAACCCAGACCTTATCTCTCGTAGTGTAATTGGGGAAACATATGAAGGACGGCCAATGTACCTTCTCAAAGTAAGTGCCTTGATTTCTTCGTGCCAGACCCTTCCCTTATTAACCTCTGCAAGATCACGATGTCTAGTAAAACACCAATGATACTAACAAAGTGTCTAAAGTAATAGACATTTTGCAGAAAAACTAATATATTTTGTTTACTACTACTATGATTTTTTAAAAAATATATTTTAAGGGGGCATAATGAATTATTAGAAGTCCAGACAAAAATTCAATCACACTACTGAGAGCTATTTGAATGGTCATCTACCTTTACATTCTCTCCATCTGTTGTTTGTAAACCCATTTGCTCTAAAAACATCTATAAATGTCAGTCTCTACCAACAGGAAATAAATTTCTGTCTTCACCATATATAAATTTGAGCTGATTTTGACATGGCTAGAGTTAATTTTGTTTTCAGTAGCTTGTATGTGGCTGCTTTGGATTCATGCTGATTTGGAAACAGTGTTGAGAATTCAGGGATATTTTATTTACTGTTGGGCAGTGATTACACAGAGCCAAGGCCTTTCCTGCTTCTCACACCACAGCCAGGGCAACGGCACCTGGGAGGGGACACAGCTGGGACAGCTGGCCCCAAGTGACCCAGGGGATATCCCAAACCACATGGCTCACACTTAGTGATAAACTAGGGGAAAGGTGGGTCAGGGCCACTGCATAGGGACTGGCTGGGCAATTCCTTACATTTGCATCACTTGCCTTTCTTGGGGTTTATTTCTTTGGTTTTTGTTATTTTCCTTTACGTCTTTATCATTATTATTATTATTATTCATTAAACTATGCTTATCTTGGCCTACAGGTTTGCTCTGAATGAGCTGCTGGGTTTTGCTCAGTTGTCAGCTGGGTTTAAACCACTGAGGTTTGGGGTTTTTTTCATAATCTTATGAATTAATAAGGCAACAATTTAAATAGAGGTGAAAGAATAAGGAGTACTTACCGCAAAATGCACAAGTATTTACAATAATATTCAAACATTCAAGATAAACTTTTAGAGACACTACAGGAAATAAATCAACAGTGCAAAGTAATCAAATAACTGGGAGAAGCTTACCTACATTAATAAAAATGAAATTATTAAGAGTATTTTTTTAACTTGAATATCATGGTCAGCTACAGTTGGGAGCACTCCATAGATTTCCATTTAAACAAAGAATGCTATATTTGTATAAAGGTTGACTTTTTAGGTCAGCAAGCTGACTGAATTGTTCTGCACACGATTTATTTTGTTCAAGCCCTGGGATGTTGTTTTTGTTTGATTTTTTTTTCCTAGTTGGGAAAAAGTGGTCAAAATAAGAAAGCCATCTTTATGGATTGTGGTTTCCACGCAAGAGAGTGGATCAGCCCTGCTTTCTGCCAGTGGTTCGTGAAAGAGGTCAGTAAGCTTAATGATGAAAAAATATTTTACAAAATGCAACTCTGTTTAAGAAAACCTTAAATGAGCAGAAAAAGCTCAGGCCACTGCCTTTTCCCCTCTCTGTGTCTGTTCATGCCTTCTTCTCACCTCAGAGGCTTAAGGTGTAACTACTTAAACCACATCTTTGTGCTTGGACCTGTAATCTTTCAGCAGCTTAAGACAACCTGAAACATGTCCAAGAGGTACTAACAACCACAACAGTTGCTCCGTTTGTAAATTCATTTTTGCACCTGTAGTCAGAGAAAGGTGAGAGAAAAACAAATAACTGTAGTAACACTATAAACATATCCATGTGCTGTACACAAATATAAGGAATAAGAAATTTCAGGGGCACATTAGAGGGCACCAGAATGCATTTCAGAACAGTTGACTTGCTACACTGCCAGGTGGTGGATTCCTTGCAACCAGCTTTATTCAGTAAGGCAACAGAGAGGATGAAACCTACCCTCAGCTCAGCACTGAGGAAATGTACCCAAGAAAGGAGGAAAACTATAAATGAAGCTCCCTAAGTTCCACTCAGGAAGAGGGAAATGCATATACATCCCTTCGAGCTGCCACCTCAGGCTCTACAGAAAGGTGGTAAAATATGAAACCATATTCAAGGAAGAGCTGCACAGATGAAAGTAGCTTCACTTCAGTCTGGGATACTTTAGGTCTTGAATTAAACAATTTCATGTCCTTTATATTTTATTTCTCACCACCAATATAAAGCATGGGGGCTATCCAATGCTGCACAGTCATCTTCACAGAGACAGGTATATTACCCCTCAGATGGGGGAGATCAACTCAGCAGAGCAACTTACTAACTGAATCTGAAATTTTGTGGTAACTTCTGTTAGAAGATTAAAAACAAAACACAAACAAAACCAATAATCCAAAATAATAAATAAAACCACACCAGAAGCAGCAGCTGAAATTTAAAACCCAACTAAAGGAAAGCAAATATACGTGAGCCAGCCATGCTGGCAGAGGCCTTGGTGGCAAGTATAATCTCACTCTTATCAGACAGGCATGCAGTTTTGTGTAGGGAGCAGTGGAAATTGGAAGTGACATTTCAGTGGAGTCAATGGGAATATGATTTCATTAGTGCCTAATAAGGCTGCAGACAGTATGTGGTACCATTTTTCTCTCAGCAATTCACGTCACTGCAGCTGTCATTTTCACTGTCTGGTCACTTAATTCATGGGTGTACCTGACACCAGCAGTGCCTCTGCTCAGTGTGTCCATAGGCAGAAGTGCTTCAAAAGTGCAGACCTCTGAGCATCATCAGAATTTCACTTGGGATTGCTTCTAGACATAAAAGTAAAAAAAATAGAGAAAAACATGAGCAAGGTGGTTTCTTATAGGTATCTCAAAAAAGAACACAGACAGCAACAACAAAAAAACCAAAACCAGCATAAAACAAAACCCAGGAAAAATAATTTCAAGTGATCTGAAACTGCTTTTCTAGATTTTATATCCCACCCTCCTACTTGTCAGTTACAGGACAAAAACTGCCTTTTCCATTGCATTGCCACCTGTGTTGCCCTTTATGGCTGTGTAAACAAAATATGGGTGCAACACACTTGGAGCAAATTTCCATGATCACTGTATGGTCTCTTAACACTGATCTGTGAACAAGCATAGCAAGTGCCAGACCATGAACAATCAAGGTATAGAGGATATTGCAGGAGTTCCTGTTTGTTATTCAATATCTGTGTCTGGAAAAGTGCATGGAAAAATCTGTCTCCCTGTCAATAAATGCATCCACAAAATTATGATTAGAAATGTGATAGCATGCTACTTTAAAATATTCTCTATAATTCTGGTTGTTGATGTTTCTGCACAACAGATACAAAAAATGGAAATCATGATTTTTCATTCTCACATAAATTAAACTCAAATCTTTAAGGTCTTAGGATGTAGGAATATATATGGACAACAAAATTGTTCTGCCTGTAATCAAGCAGCTGGTAGATGGAAATCTCTTTCCAGTGATTTGTTAGCCTGTTCAAAACCAACATT